>NC_080085.1:92882209-93222209 GCF_949987535.1 Balaenoptera acutorostrata | reverse complement strand
AGTTTCCTCTGATTGAATAACTTCAGTGTCTTTAAGATCATAATTCTTTACTCCAGAGTGAGGTGAAGAATTTGAATAGAATCAGAAGATGAGATATAAATGATCAAATTCCATCAATTCCTTGTTTGAGATTTTGTGATTATACTCAGTGGGGTAAATTTAATTATTTGTTTCTAAATCAGATTTGCTGAAGCACTTTGCCTTTCCTGACAAATATTCTCCTGCAAACACTTCAGGTTTGCTCCAGTAGCAAATATACCTATTGTTATGTTGTCTCTATCCTTGTCTTTACAGTGTGAGGGTGCTCAGTTAAGAAGGTAAGTTAAATACTCTAAAATAATTCCTTTGATACAACTAAGTTTTCTGATCTTTGGAGTCTTTATTGACTGTGTTTTTTCTTCATTTTCCATTTTTCACATCCCACATCCTGCCTATTCCTCTTCATCCTCAAATTTGCCTTTTTTTTGAGAATATCCAGGCCACCACCCTCCATCTCTTATCACCTCACATGTGGACTATGACAACAGCCCCCTGACTGGCCTCCCTGACACAATTGTTTCCCTCCATCTAATTCTTCTTACCAGGTGCATGTTCCAGAGATTCTCCTGGCCTTAGTTTTTATTATGTGCTCACACAGATTTCTGCCCTTGCTAGCCAAATTTGCTCATCAGCTAAATAGGACTTACTTATTTCCCCCTCAGTCTTTACATGTGCTATTCTCCACATTTGGGAAATTGCCTTTTTTTCACTACTTGTTCCCTCTGTTCCAAACTTAACTCTTGCCCAATTCAGGACTGAATCACCCCACCTCACTTATCAGCTCTGTGTGTACGATATTAATTTTTCTACACTGGACTGTGTTTTTCAAATACCCCTTTCTTGCATTTGATGTGTAAAATACTTGAGAACAGGGACTTCAATTTTTTAAACATATTTCTATCATACTTTTTGTAGTGGACAGTACACAGTGGGCATCTAATATTCACAATTGACTTTGGTAATATCTGGAGAAATGTGTTTGATTAACTAGCAGTGAGCATTTGGGAAGACAAGCTTTGATGGGTGTAGGTGATTTTACAAGTTCTGATTTCACAGTAATTAGAGTGCTGAATAACCTTCTTAAATTGCCTATGGCTGATTTTAGTTCTAAAAAAGACAAATTTGATATGAAAGAGTTTGAAGTGAATTATTGTTTATCAAACAGCCCCATATATTCATCAGAGTGCCTTGATGTTCAACACTGTGACCTCCTATCAAACATCTTATAACAAAAATGCATGAGTCATAGAGAAATTTGAGCCAGACAATTTTCAACATTAAATTCTCTCCCAGAAAAGAGCAACAACGTTTGCAAGTGTTCAAACTTAACTGGACACTATGGAACTATTTTCTGTCTTAACTTCACTCTGGTTTTATCAGATCACTACCTCACCTTGGGAAATGAATACAAGGAGCGTAAAGATTTATATGTGCAATTTTCAGGATATTTCCCTTGGTCATTATTTAATTTTCTAGAAAACGCTTGGTGAAAACCAACTAATTTATTTAAAAATAAAAAACCAAAGGGCAGTAAATTCTTGAAACCAGTGGTTCTATATACTTGTAAGCCCTTCAACCACCAAGTGCGTCAGGGAGTCTCCTTCTTTTACTTGCCATAATTTCCTTCTTTCTCACACCAGCCATTTTCCAACTTGTTACAGAGGTAATCCACAGGATACTACTCATTTCCGTGTTCTCTTGAAAATCCTGTATAAATTTCTTTCATAACGGAACTGTTTCTCCTCTCACTGAAGCCTATTTCCTACTTTTAAACAGCCACAGATCTTCAACAAAATATCAACTTTTCCCATGATGAAAAGTTGGGTTCGTCTTATCAGAAGCCCTCAAGTGTCATTTTACCCATTTTTAAATGAGAGTGATTGATTGAAAGCAGAACACATTTGGATCTAATTCAATTAAGACTTAGAGGGGATGAGGAGAGATACCTTCTTACGTCTTTTCAAGAACCATCCAGCTACCTTTCAGAGTCTCCATAGTTAGATTGGAGCCCATAGTTTGCCAAACCTGCTGGATTTCACACTTTGTCGAATTAAAACCATGTATGTGTTGTTCATCTCCCTGAGCACTATTTTTAATGCAGTTTTCATTTCCTATGTATCTATTGCTTTTGTGCATTTCTCACTTGTCTCATAATTATTTCTGACATTTTCAGAATTTTTCACCTTAAATAGCCTCAGTTTTAAAAAGTAAGCATACTGTTGGTGGATGAGCTATATAAAGTTGTTATGAATGTATGGGAACTAGTTGCATCAGTATTTTTCTAAATTTCCAAAATCCATTTCAGTGAAAAACTGAGAAGAAAAATTTTTCCCACTGTGAAAGCAACTGGAAGAATGCATCATGTTCTAGACTAAATACTTATTATGCCCATATGGGCTATATCTTTTAAAAAAATCTCAGATGAAAATTGAATTTTGAATTGCCATCTAGAAATAAATTTTTATAGATAGTGTACACATTGGTTCCTGAAAATGGTAGAAAAGGTTTCTTGTCAAGTTCCCCAACACAAGTGTGAATGCTCTGTTTTTGACTACCTACTAGTAGTGAAAGGACACATTGTGGCCAGCCAACTCAAATTGCTACCCACGTTTAATCATTGTAAATAAAGGAAGCAGAGAGACCCATGTTATATTTTCAGAACTGGCATGCTCAATACAGAACTATTAGTTTAAAAATACCACTGAACATTCTGTTTGAATTAATCTAGACTTCTGTGAAAAACAAACTAATAAAAAGTACAATTGGTCACTTAAACATGTACTACTCATTTCATGCAGGTTATTAACTTAGTAATTACACATATCATTAAAGAACAATGAGAGTAAATACAACATTGTAACACTTGGAAAACAGTTCTGAATCGATAAATTTCCATTTTGAAATACCTAAAGTTTCTACAGAAGCAAAATCACTTTTCTCAGTGGAAAAAAAAAATACATCTATGAAACACCTATGTGTTGAACAGTACTTTTTAAAGGAGCAACTAATTGTCCCACTGTGAAATGAACATGTATCACTGCTAAGGTTTCACATACTGTTGGTGCATAATGCATTTTCTGAGCAGCTGGATATGGAAAAGCAGCAGAAAAACAAGTACTTTGAACAAAACCCATGGATTATAGGGAATCACTCATGTAAAGAGGTTGAAAGAAATAAAACATGTTACCTAATGTTCTCTTACACATTTGAGTTTCACAATTACAAGGACTGGGAAAATTCTTAATTTTTACACACTGTGTACATTTGTACTTGTTTATATTTGCCCCAAAACATGATTTAAGAACCATATACAAAATGCCAGAATGAAACTCATTAACAATTGACCCCCACAGGAATCTTTGTGGAGAGCACACCCAAATTAATTCGAAGAACATAAATTAGTAATTCACAATAAATACTAGAATAGGGGCACATTCCTTACAGCAAATTCACAATATTTTAGATTATTCACAGGGATTTTCTGATATGGTACAGTCACAGTCACAATGTGAGGGTAGAGAAGTTTAGTCTATAAAATATACTCATTGAAGCACCAGGAATAGAGATACTTCTGAAGGAGCCTTGCACACATGGCCAAGCAGATATTGTGTATGTACAGAATAGTCTGTTTCACAACTACATTTCAGATGAGAATCACTGCAATTGCTGCTCTACCACTAGTAAACTTGAATCATTTAGCACTTCATCTGTGAATATTGTTGTTTCACTTCTTTTCTACTGCTGACGCTTGCAGTCAATATTTATTTAAATTCAAACTCCAACGATGTTGAAATAAAAGTAGGAAGATGTGAGCATCTTCATATAAAGCTTATAGCAGGTCAAGAGATCATTTGGAAAAAATCCAAATCTGATTGTTAGCAAACAATAAAATGCATAACTTAAAATGTGTTTTCAAATTTGTAAAACTTTGTTAATAGGCTAAAATGCCATAAGGTTTGTTTAACACCATCCTAAAAGAACAGCCTATCTATTCATTTGCTTAAGAAATGCACATTGTTTATCTACCTACCAGTTTGCCTACAGAAGATGTGCTTGCTTAATAAAACTAAAGGCTCTCATTATGAGCTGTTGATTTAGTACACAGAAGTTGTCCATTATGTTGAAGAAGTTCTAAACGTTTCAATCACATTTTTTCTTAACTGATCTTCCTCTACAAACAATCTTCCACTTGGGATGCCTCAACACTTCTTTCTTGATAATTCCTGATTTTCAGTTACTCTATAGAAGTTCTCTTTTCCCCTTAAAACTTAGTTCAGAAATTTCAAATTCAGTTAAAGTCTTTAAATTTCCTGCTTTCAAATAACATGTAAGTACTGAAATATTCATAAATATTAACTTACCTACCAAACTTGCAGTCTAAGTGGTATCATAAAACCTACTCTATAGAATAGAATTTAATATTGTTTTCTTTTAAGGAAGAAATCAAAACTGTACATTGGAACAAGGTACTATACTACAAAAGCAGGTCCTTCTATCCCCCCACTATTCTGGAAATGTAAACAAAAAAATTAGATACAAAAGTGATTTCTGTGCCTTTTTCTTTGAACACCTTTTCAGCACCTCAATGTTATTAGGTGTACGTTTTGCTTGGTATAGCAGAAATTTTGTATGCTCACATAGCTGTTCAGAGGACTTCAGATTTTCCGCTACCAAATATCACTGGTGAAGCTAAGCTCTTTGGATGATAAAGGTAGCAGGGAACTGTTCCTATGAAATTCCTGGGTATCTTTCAGGGCATTATTAAGGGGTAGCTGTCCATTGAGTAGTGTCGGAGGCAGGTTACAATAAGTGTGGTGGTTGCCTAAGGAAGGTACTGGCAAAGTGGTGGTTGGCATCTCGTGTTTATAACCTCTGCAACAGTGCCTCATTTGCATCGAATCTGAATGGTGGAACTCTGGGAGATCAGCTTGAGATGACACCAGAGAGGCTGAGGTACTGGTCATGGCAATAGATGGTATAGGCTGGAGTTCTCCAAAAAGTCCTTGTTCTGCGGAGTCCAGAACATGACACTGAGAAAGCATTTCTTTTTTCCTGATGGGCATTTCATATACTAAGTGCTTCCAAAACTTAGAATTTAATTTGCTGCTCTTGGGTCCCTTCCACTTGATCAAGGACAGAAGTTTGATGCTGCGCTTTAGTGACTCCACTTCCTGGCAATTCACCTTCCCCTTTAATTCTGTACATTCAATCAAAATCACTTTGATTTCTCCACTGACTAGCATGTTATGGAGTCTGCTTTCCAATTCGAAAACACTCCATCCTCGTCTGAGAATATAGTCTGGAGTTAGCACGATAATAAGTCTTCTGCTTTGCTCAACACATCTTGTGAGATCTTCAATGTAGGCTACAAATCACAGAAAGAGAGAAAGAGTAAAACAAAGACATTTCCAGTCTTTAAAGCATTAGGTTTGCACCCTAGTATAGCAAAGATCCAGTCTTTCACTAAGGTACATCACATTTTCTTTTCTTGTATTGCACACTCAGAAAGCTCATTGCCTTAAAAATAAAAATGAAAAAAAAACCCAAGCTTCTAATACTTTTCTTTCCCCTCATCATTACTTACAGTGTTCTGTTAGCTATATAAACTCTGACTTCTTCAGAGCTTAGGTGTAGTTCAGTTATTTTTATTTACTTAATCATTTAATTCAAGGCAGGCTTCCAGGCTAGTACTCTAAGTGAACAAGCAATCAGCGGGTTGATGAAGAGAGAAATGGAACCTTTTAATGAAGGTCACTGTATTTATGGGTTTGGTTTGCTTTTCCCCCAGTTTCCAACTACTAAACAAGTAGAGGGTCTATGTATATATAATATATATATATTTTATATATATATATATATATATATATAAAATATATATATATTATTTATATGTATATATAAATATATAAATACTTCAAAGATAATGTGACTGATAGAGATGGTGGAAAATCTCTTCTACAATCCTAGCTTGTTTCTCAGAATACCTTCTGTTCTTTGCAACCTTACGTTCTCCATTTTGCCCTTCAAACCCGGAGATAGGGAAGTGGTGTGTGTGTGTGCCCATGACTTTAATTTGAACCAGCTGCTCTTTGTTCAGAGGAGGAGTGAAGGGTGGAGTCGGAGGTGGGGGATGGTGTGGAGTGAACAGTAAAGGGGGAGGAGTCTATCAACTGAGAAGTCTTTGCTCTACTTTGTGGAACAATTCTGAAAGTGAGGTGAATAAGTTATGTCCTTTTCCTAGTAGAAAAACACTCAACGAACTCTAGATTTGTTTATCGCATGGAATAATCCTTTTGCAACCGTGCTTCCCAAAGTCTTATCCGCCAAAAAGGGAAACACACACATGTGTTAACAAATGGAGACTTGGACACAGGTGCTGCAACAGAGAGCTGTCTTTACTAAGCAGAGCACAAGGCCTTGTCTAATGTACAGTGCCCTCTAGCAGAAGCAGTGCTTACAGAAGCATAGCAACATTTGTCACTGCAAATCTGCCCAAGGTTACAGACTGCTTTCAAGGAGTCACGTCCAGTACACAGTGAGGGGCCACCAAACAGCCCAGTACAAGCCATTTGAAAAGAGAAACTTATTTTACAGATGCATATTTTACAGATGATCTCTCTTTTCCAGGATTTTATTTCTACCATTTGGCAGCAAGAACACTTTCACAAGTGAAAAAGAGCAAATTTTCTATACACCCTACAGATAAACAAAAAACTTTTTGAGAGATACACAGAGAATTGCCCATTTAACAATTTGTTGTTATTGCTGTTTTGGTTTTTACTTAATACATTTCAGGACTTTTTCTCATGCAGTAGTTACAGAGACTGTATCTGAGGGAATAAGGCAACTTCTAAGTGGGGAGGGAACCCATTAAGAATTTTATGCATTTTCTTTTAGAGATCACGTTTTCAAGGAAATAAAATCAGCATTGAAATCTGCAAAAAATAAAAATGAAAACAAAAAAAACAAACAAAAATACCACACAAGTAGCAATGGGGAAGTTATCACTCTGTAATTGTCATTTAGAGAACTGGTGAAACAGAATGGAAGGAAAGGTAGAAAGTTTCAATAGAGTGGAAAAATATTATCCCAATGTATCAACAGCTCTGACTCTTCATTTTCTTCCTTTCTTTCTGCTCCCAAAAAGAAAGAAGTTATGTGGGAAGCTTCATCATTAGAAGTTGGATCTGTAAGATACAGTAAAATAAACTATCATGCATCTTTCCCATTATTCTTTTCACCTTTCCTCCAAACAAAACGAAACAAAACCAAACCCCAAACTTATACATGGTATAAGTGCAGGAGTCCATGAAAACACAATTTTACCAGGTTATGTATGAGTTAATTGTTATTTTTACAGAAGAATTCCTTACCAAATGATTTACCGAGGAATTATTCCAAGTAGCATTCTTCCCTCATTAATTGTAGCTTTACATTTAATTTTTAAAAATTGATCTGTACAAACCTTGGCAGGAGCACATTTGTCACAGAAACTATACCTCTATGAACAACATTGTTTCTATGTGTTGGGATGTAGTTTATTTTTAAACTATACTTTTAAAAACAAAAGGTATAAGCTATACATATCTCTATCCACCTCAAGAAAATTACAACTCAAGTGTTCAGTCATAAGAGAAACTATACACATACACACTAATGAATTTGACTGGGATGTCATACGCTTTGGCTTTATTATCCTCTTTCTCAATTGGGGAAGGGAACAGGGTACAACATTTTCCCCCATTAATATTGTTCTCCGCCTTCACCAGTCTATTACACTTTGCCATTTGACAGCTAAGCAGAATGCAAAATTTAGGGTTTGGGGGGCTTCTTAGAGATTCATTAAACAGAATTTTCACTTGCCCCCAGAAGGAATGCCTGTCAGGACGGATCCCACTACACTCAGCTGCACAGGGTGTGGGTGTTGAAGGGAACCTTGGAGAGAGGGAGTGGTCCCTGTCTCCTGCATACTACGCTGGCTGTGCTTATCCTGGCAAAGCCTAGTGGAGAGTTGAGGCAACCATCCAGATAATTCCGGCTGAAAACCTGCTCTGGAAGAAAAAAAGGTCTGAATTATCCTGGTTTGCCCTATATATACATTAATCATATGCACTGGAGTCAGTCAGTCAGTACATCTAAATTTTCCCTGGGTAGACACAGCCCAAGTGTCCCAAAGAAAACATGAGCCATTTTCTTGGGCCCTGAATTTCGTGTTCCATTTCACTTGGTGAAAAACCAAGTGGAAGTTTTCAGATGTGAAGCCCACATTTCACTTCTTGGGATGGTGATCAGTGGCTGGGCAGCAACCTCAATGTTTGAAAGCAGCTGGGGAGGTGCCTCTAAGGAAAAGAAGGCGAGACTGTGCCCTAGCTTCCATATTCTGGCTTGTTCTCTCTGTTTTTCTATGCTTTTTTTCTCATTCTCACCCTCTTTGCTCCTCTTTCTTTCTCCATTTCTTTTTTTTTCTTTTCCTGTGCTGTCTCTCTTGTCCTTTTACCTCCCTCTTTGCTTTCTTTCTCACTTTTTTCTCCCTTCCCCTGTTGTTTTACTCTCCCTTCCTCTTTTGCCTATCTCCCTTTGCCCCCTTTCTCCCTCCCTTCCTAAATCTTTTCTTTCTGTCTCTTTATCTTTGGGAAAAAACAAGGACCTAAACATCATGAAAAGTATAAATAAATTAGCAAGGGACCCAACAGGTAGAGTTAATATTTTTTACTTGCTAATCTTTAGCCAGGCAGTCGTTGCTGGCTCCTACACAGCAAGTGCCCAAAATAATTTTCCCCTTACCCTGGGGCTGCATGTCTGTATCCAATGACTGTGAATTGGAGCCTGATCCATTAGGACCATGTCCTATTTTTGTATGGCCTGTGAGCTAAGAATGATTTTTTAAAACATTTTTAAAGGGTTGTAAAAGAAATAAAGAATATGATGCAACAGAGACCATATATAACCTACAAAGCCTAAAATATTTATTCTCTGGACCTTTACAGAGAAAGGTTGCCACCCCTGAATTAGAGACCAATCAGGATGTTTAGGTTTGGAAAAGTTCCAAATAAACTAAGCAGAAACAGGCATCAAGTTAAGGCATTGCTGGTCCATAGCTAGTGTAGTCCATGACAGGCAGTGGTGTTTGTCATGGTAGGGCTGTGGTTTTGTGGGAGACATGTTAGAAAACTTCAGAAACCGTTTTAAAAGGTTTCTTACCACGAAGAGATAATAAAGAAATGTTTTTCAAAAAAAAAAATCCCTAAATCCACAGCACATAAGAATACTCGCTAAATCTTGCCCTGACTTGTTCAGGCAAATTTAGCAACTGAGTAGCAGGAATCCCTTAAAAGACTCTTTTTTTCCACATAAAAATATAAAGTATCACTTAAATGAAAGGTCATTATTTCTTTGCAGATTTTGGTTTGAAGTAACTTATGATGACAGAAAAAACTAAAGAGGGTTGTGTCTGACAGCATTCTGCTTCTCTAAACAAGGCTATGAAACCATGCTAGATTATCAGCCATGAAACAAAGCTATTACACTTAACCTATTTGTGATCTTCACAATTTTGTAAAAAAACAAACAAACAAAACGGACAGTTGTATAAACCAAAATTCCAGTGTATTTAGAAAAATAGAATTCAATCTACAAAAGTGACTTGAAAACAGGACACATTAACAAAGCAAAATGTAAACTGAAGGAAGAAATAAAAGGACAAAATAGAAGCAGAAAGAATATAATGGCAGCCCCAAGAAATTGCTTCTAATGGGGTGTATGTTCTTTCCCAAAGAACTCAGTACTCTTAAATGTCAGGCTTTGAATCTACTGCAGACGTAGGCAGAAGGACAAGGGGAGACCACTCTCATTAATGAATTTCTATGTGGTCTTGCTACTGCCTACTAACCATCTGATTTATCAAACTAATCAATTAGCTACTTATAAATTATCTTTGTGTTGACACTTCCACTTATGTCAGGATCATTATTAGGGGCAGATAGCATATTAAAAATTAAAAGACAAATAGTCTGTAAACAAAAGCGTAACTTATTACTTTGCCAGGTTCAAATAACAGAATCTTGGTAGGCTTATATTCACAGTTATGTACAACCAATATCAGTTAAACAGACAAATCATTAGGGTGAGATAGGATGCATCAAAACTGATAATACCCCACCAATTTTAGTGAATATTAGTTAATTGATAGCTATCAATGGTGATATTTATTAAACCTATGGATTAATATATCAATCCTTAAAATCAAGACAATTTCTGACAATGATTGAGATTGATCCACTCCTACGACTGGTGAGGAAACACCAGCAAAAATAATACAGATTTCACATGTATCAAAAAAAGTGTATTACTCTGCACTAAATATTTGGTAAAAAATTATTAGACCTCTGGTATAAATAGAGGCATACAGTGAGGTACTTTATAATGTAGTCTTACTGAAAATACTACCTGCATTTAAAATAATGACACTTAATACTAACCTATTGAAAGAGATACAGGTTGACAACCTCACTCTTTGTCTTGGCCAATGTTGCTAAAGCTTTTGGGCCTTGCTTCTGTCTCTGGCAGATGTAAGAGTCTGTGTTGTCTGCCACAGAGATTGAGGGTACAAAATTTTTTATTTAGCCAGGTGTGTGTGAGGGGAGTAGGGGGCTTTCTAAACAGTGTGTGATATTACTTGCCCTACAAAAACCTTCCCTGGCCCCTCCTCCCAGTCCTTGGCTTGATAATTCATAGTTCACTGGGCTAAATTTTTTGGCAGGATTTTTGTTTTCTATTGACTAGCGTAAATGTTCTAACTGATTCTGATTAAAAAGTTGATCAACAGTTAACATGGATTTGTTGAGTCCTTGTGAGTGCAGGGAACCACAATTTATTTACAGTTTTGACTTTGGAGGCTGTATTTCTGGTAGTGAATCCTTTACTTTTGCTATAGCATTTCACCAGTGGATGGACAGGGAAGCATGACGGTGGGCAGAATTTACTCTGGAATGTTGTCCACATCTCTAAATTCTTTCTCTTCCCTCTTTACCTCTTCACTGAGAATAGAGGTAAGTAATAGAACACATTCAGATAATACTAAAAGAAAGAAAATGTGGAGAGTAGCAAACAAAGAGAGTCTGCAAAATATCCTTCCCCTCCTCTTTTCCCCCTTAAACTCATGCCCTAAAAATTTGTAGGTATAACTAATTCTAATCAGTGAAATCTTGATAAATATGGAACAAGACAACTTGCTCCTTATATAGTCTTTTCTGTGGTTCTTTTGGTAATTAAGACAATTTTATCCTGGTCTTCTACTCTTTTTTAAGGTGTCTGTTCTTTGTGCTATCCAAAAAGTAGATTTCCTGATTGAAATTCTACACAATGGATTCTTCCTTTACCTCAGACTTTGATGAGAAACCTCAGTCCATTGACCGCAGTACTTTGCTGGGCATATTGGATACAGTTCCCTCTCTCTTGACTGTAACATGAAGGGGATGGTGGGCATATCTAATTTTATTCCATGTGAGTAAATTGTACACAATGTGTTAAATTTCCATGACTGTGCATGTCACCCCTGCCTCACACTTTTTAGGTCACAGACGTTAGATTGCCTGGAAAAGGAATTTATTACTCCCCAAGGACAATTTCCTTGAATGGTATCCAATATGTCCAGCTATTAGAGGAACTATTGGCAATGAGTAGCTACAGATCCATGTACAAAAATGTTTTTTGCATGCCTCACTTCAGAAGTGACTAGGGATCATGTGACACCAGATGTATTCTCTAGTCATTTGTCATTTCAATGTCAGCACAATCACATGGCCATTAAAGAACTGAAGATTAGAATAATGAGGAAGGTCTAGCAAATGCAAGAATGTAATCAGACATTATAATTTTTCCCTTAAATTACTGAAAGAGTCCTAGGATTCTTGAGTGAGAGAAACTCATAGAAATTTGAGCATGAAAACAAATGGAAAGACAATTTGATATTTGAGGCCAAATTCATAAATATAATTTCAATAGACATGGCTGATCAGCCATACGCACGATAATATTTTTCGCTCACTAGTGTCTTTCTCTGGTGCAATAATGCAGGAAGAACTCACACAGAGATCCTCATAGTCTTCCTATGATTAGAAGAGGAAACTGAGCTAAAAGACTTTGAAAGATTTTTTTCTCTTTAATGTGCACTTAATCATCTATAGATTTTTCTAAAACTTCAGCCAGAACTAGCTCAATTTATAATTGTTAATCAGTATTGCACATGCACTTTTAAGCACCTTGCTTGCTTTCTCTTAAGGGCAAACAAAAGCTACAGGATTGGGTTGTTTCTACTTTTAGTCTTGGAGTACTATTCTCTCCATCTGACCAGTTGATTAACTTTTATATTTTTATGTTTTTAAATCTCTGCAGAAACACTGAGATAAGATGGGCTCAAAAGCCTAAATGGTACTCATCCAAAAATGTCCCCAATCTCAGGATCTCAACTGCACAGCTGGGTTCTGTTGGTCACATGTCAGCTTCAGAGCACATCTGTTCATTCCTAAAGGATCCACTAGGCCCTATGAACACAATGTGCTCTGTGTAGAGTACTTTACACCACAAAACCCAGCAGCTGCATGGGTGAGAAAATCTCTACTTCTCAAGTTTGTGTCTCTAGGCAGTTTGAGTAGAGTGTTTTCTCTCTGGCTTTCTTTTGGTTGCTTGTCACTCCTGACATTCAGATGCCTGTTGGCAACAAAGTTGCTTTTGCTATTCTACTACAGATGTTTCTAGCCTGGGAAGAGACAGACCAAACTTTTACTGGAAAGTAGAAATTCTTGCCACATTCAGGCACCAAACCTGAGAAAACATAAGGAAGATCCTGGCCACAGGCTCAAGAATGGAAAGGTAGGTCACTGCCAGGAAAATGTCCAGATCTGAAGACTTTTAGTTTTAGCATTTAGGAAAAATGTTTGTGTCAAATCTTCCCACCTGTGCTGTTCCATGATGGTCAAAGGACACTTCTCTAGTAGGGCATGCGAGAAGGGTACAGTTACCTATACCTCACCTTGGAAAGTGAAATCTTTATATTGAAGCTTTTTGTGAACTCATGGTCATGTGTGCATTGGTGTCAGGGGGAGGGAGAAGGGTGAGGGAGACCCATTCATGTACTTCTGAAACTGTATACATTGGAAATATTTGTGTGTTGATGAGGTTGAGTTGGAATACCATGAGAGTGGTACAAAAGAAACTGAAGATACATCAAAAGTGAAGGCATTAAACATGAATGGGTTTATGTCATAGACTTCATTAGTTTGATTCATAGAAAATTATTGTTGTAGGTCAAGAATGATATTATGAAGTCTGCTTTTACAATTCTCAAAGGCCTCATTGCTAGTTTTTAGAGGAAGGAGCAGTCTTGGGTCAACATGTTTTAAATGAGATGTGAGGGACAAACGTAGCTTATAATATTGTAACTACTTCCCCCCCCCGCAGGAATGTGTCTATATTTATATAGCATAACCTGTTAAATCTGTACCAATGGCTGCAACTACAGACCACAGAAGCTTCTTTAATAACACACATACACCAAGTCCAAAATGTTCTACTCTGTCATTCATGTGTAAATCAAGTATATTATTCATATACTTCATCGACTTCCTGAATGCGTGCTAAAAATGCCAAGGAAAAACTCGTTAATCGTGACATGGTGACGGCTCAGCCAGCTCTGAAATGTTGATGGAAAAGAAAAATGGTCAAAGGGCCTTTTTAAGAACCTCTGCAGGTTACACTCGCAAATCGGAATTCAGAGAACATGAATTTCCTCGTTCAGGAAGGAAGGATTAAAATCAAACACCCTCCAGTGGTTGCATCTAAAAACTGCATAGTTGTCCCAAATGGCTTAGTTGTAAAAGGAGTCTTCCTGTGTACCACTGAGTACCCAGGATCCAAGTCCCTGCTCAGTCTAATTGTTGTGCAATCTCAAAAAAACTAAAATGATCTTCTATGGACTATAAAAATCTCTCTTCACCCTAATAACATCATCTTGGGTATTTTTATGTTGAGTTCTTTAAATGCCAGGGTATACGAGGTGACAACCTTCTATTATCTCTTGTGTAGTGTGTTATAGTCCTCAACTAAAATCTTGTAGTTTTGTGCTCGGAAATATGGCTTGTGTAAGCCTCATACCCCATGACCAAGGAGGACATTCAGACTTGTCTGTGATACACCAAAACAACTAATCGATTTCAATCAATTTAGCCAATCAACTAGCTGACTCAATGAGGTGTAAAATAGTCTACCACCTGTTTGGCTAAATTGACACAGCAGGTTGATTCAATTGACCTGTCGTCATCAAAATAGACTATCTGAGAGAACTAAGAGAACACGTTTGGGGATGCATCTCTCTCGCTCTCATGCTCTCTGGGTCTCACTCTCACCCATGCACAATAGCTGCTTCTTTATATAATAAACAAGTGTCATCTACTGAGTCTCAGGTAAAGTGGCTTGCCTGTGTTCCATGTTGTCCCTATTTCCTTTTCTGATGTGCACAATGTTGAAGCATTGTTTTCCAGGTCAGAAGAAAGATAATCAAATTTGATGTGTTCAGACATGAAGGGTGACATTTTTAAGTCACTTAGTGGGGTTGATAAAGACTGTCTATTGTGGTGCCAACAATTTTGTAATGCAATAAGGCAGAAATTGAATTCATATTGAATCCTACTGAAGGTGACTTGACATAGAGTATAAATTCCACTTTGGTAATGATATTACTTTAATACAATTTAGTACACTATCACTCTAAAAATCGATGTTGCAGAATTTTGATAGTTAACAAGATGCTCTTGGCAAAAATGCAAAAAATACATAGGAATCTAAGGAATTAAACCAAAAAATAGTAAAGGGATATTTTTGATATTTCATTAATGATTGATCAACCTCTTGTAGATATTATTTCTAATATCTGAAAAAAATAAAAGTAATATACACATTAAGACTGAAACTATTCCTATTAATTACATTTTTTTCTTTCAGCAGAAAGCTCCTTTTTTAGATTTCATATTCACTTTGTTAAAAAAATGCCTTTCAGATACTGTCATGTAAAAATTAAAATTTTTACTTATTTCATTCTTATTATTTCCTCTTGTCTTAAACCAATACTATTAAAACAAAATCAACAAGCATCTATGAAGCATATGCTGAGTTCAAGTATTTTGGTAGATGATAACAGGGGTATGAAGATGAATGAGAGACAGTCCTTGCCCTCATGGAGCTTATAGTTTTGCTGAGAAGATAAGACAAATAGCTGGAACACTACATTAAAAAAAGAAAATAATACAAAATATCACAGGAGTAAGGAGTACAAAATTTATAGTCAAACAAGTGATTATACACCACATACTCTAGGGCTAGAGAAATTATTATGGACTTTTCACAGAGGTAGTGTTATGGAGAGTATAAATAGGATTTGTAAAGGTGTAGAAGACTAACATGAACAAAAGTGTTGCACCAGACTGTAGCAGTGTTTAGCTAAGGGTTAATGGATTTTATACTGTAAGAAATGGTGAAGAATTTAAGGTTGTTGAATTAAGGGAGAGACATGATCAAGGAGGTATACATATTAGTGGGACTAGATGCGTAAGAGGAAAAATAGGGAAGGCAGAGAGTAATCAACATTCAGGAATGAGGTGATTAGGACCTATACTAGAATGGTGGAAGTGGTAATGGAAAAGATGCAATGGACACTGGATTTGGGAGAGAGATACAAAAGAATCAAAAATGACTCTGAGGTATCTGCATGTTACTTGGGGCTCGATCAATGTAGAAGTGGTATTTAAAGTCATGAAAATAAAGGAAATTACAGAAAGAAAAGAGGAGAGGATCATGGGAAGAAATCTGGGGAAATATTACATTTGTAGAAAGTAATGTACCAGAAAATATTGTCTGGTTTCTTTCTATGCATGTGTAAGTGTGCATACTCATGTGCAAACCCAAACATATACAGAAACATATGCACTCTGAAAAAAGAGATGAACAGCAAAACTCAGTTGTTTCAATTTGTTTCCTGTCAGTTTAGTGACCACGGTGGACTTCTGATAATCTGAATAAAAGTTATTGAGGAATAAATAGCGTGATCTAGAGGAGTGAGAACCAGAATCAAACAGATATATGTTCTTATTCCATCTCTACCATTTGCCAGCTGACTGGTCTTGGACTTCTTTCAGGCCTTATTTCCTCATCTGTAAGATGAAGATAACAGTACCTGCTCTTTCTCCACATAGGGTTATTGTAAAGATGAAATGAAATAATGTATGTGAAAATATTCTATATACTGTGAAGTACTAAATATATAAGCTTTTAAATTTTCGTAGCCCATGTGTATAAATTACCATATTCTGATTTGTGGTCACAGCTTAATCTCCCCCTCTCAAGGATATTAATATAGACATGCAAATGAATTCTAGCACTTTTATGCTCCCTCAATGGCATTTCAAGCTCTTCGAGGGCAGGGACCATATCTTTTCTGTATTTACCTCACACTTTACTGTGTACAGTACTCTGAACAGAAACAGGAAAAAAGTATATATTTTTACTTGAACCTGAATTTATTCTGTAAGCTCAAATATAGCTTTCAATACGTAGCATAATTTAAAAGTAGCACTCAAGCCTACATAGTCTAGAACTTCTTAAAAAGAATTTAAATACACAGTGAAGGTGCCATACGCCATGGCCTCACTTTCATTTTTAAGTGGATTTTCTTCTGCAAATCTGGAAATGAGTATTAAAGCATAAATTCAGAGTTATTAGTGACAATGATTGTAGGTATAAGTAGAAGCACAATGACAGAAGACCAGCCTTGGAACTGAAATGCATTGAAAATCTGAAATGCAAAAAATCTGAAATGCAAAAAGTCTGAAATGCAAAAAAAAATCTGACTTACACACATTTTTTTAAACGATCATCATTTTCTCAGAACACTAAGGCAGTATAATAAAGCACACCATTAAAGCACAATTTAAAAACCATACCTAAAATATAAATGAGAGTGCCTTTTAAAAAAATTTGGATGCTAGAAAGTCAGAACACAGGTATTGGGGAAAAAGTTGAATTTAATAAAATCTCCTATAAGAAAAACTATCTAAATACTTGGCTCTGACATTTGAAGTCTCCACATAACTTAAGTGAAGCCAAACTTTTAAAATATAAAACTTGAAAGTACTTACTTCCACTTGGAATTAGGTCTCTTTCTGGGATGAAGAGTTTATATCCATAGTGTTTTTCTAGCACATCTGGCAGTATTTCAAGAGCAAACTGCTCTTCTTCAGGGTTGTCACATTCCAAAGTATCTTGGTCCACTTTTGTGTAAGAGAGATAGGCATCATATTCCTTGTTGTCTTAGAAACAAAGAAAAACAAAAGGGTTGTATGTATCATTAGGTTCGCTTTAAGTACTAAATGTCTATAATCATTAACAGGCTGGAATAAGCACTATAATTAGTGACTATCATTAATAACTGGAAAAAATAAGTCACATGCAATGCTATAAGAAATCTGGTACATTTCAACATAACTTAGTTATAGTCATAGGGTATGAACTGAAACTGTTATGCAGTGGGCAACATATAGTCAGGACAGAATAAAAGAGAACTATTATTTGTGACTTTTGGTGTGAATGATCAGCTCAGTGTGTTTGAATGCAGGACTAAATAGACTCATGGATTTGAACTCTTTCTGTGCCAGTTGGCTTGGCTCTGTTACTTGGTCACAGACTATACCTTGTTTGCACAAATATGTGTAAGAGATCCAAGAGGGGCTGGGCCCTAGAGTGTGGAAGATCGAAATAATCCAGCCTCACTCCTGGAGACACTACTTGTAGCACATGCCATACTTCCAGTTGGTTAGTGTCGTCATCCTCATATACAAAATGCAGTTCATTACCAAATATTAGAGAGAGCAGCTGGGTTTTATACAAGTGCATTGCCTGTTATTCTTGTTCAATCCATGGCCAACTAATTTGACACAAGCTACCAAAAGAAGCCTTTGTTTCAGAATATACATCCTTCCAATATTGCCAAATTAGGTTTTCCCTTCACACATTTAGTCAGAGAGTTAACTGTGCTTTGAGAATGTATTTTTTTCTTCCTTTGCTGTATTGGCTCAGAGCCAGTCTCCCCAAAGAGAAAACTCTCTCTCTCTCTCTCTCTCTCTCTCTCTATATATATATATATATATGCAGTTTTTTCTCAAAGTATTAGTCCCCGCTGGTTTTAGAAGGAACACATTGGAAAAGTTATAGTGGTTTTCAAAATTCCCTTATTTATAGAAAAAAATTTAAAAGTTAATGTAGTGAACCTAGACTCATATGGAACTATTAGTATTTATTAAACCTAGTTACTTGCAAATAATAATTTTAAAAGACGAGCAAACATTTCAGGATTTGTTTCTAAAACACAGAAATATTTTCCATTAAAACAGACCTGATTAGAATATAGCTAAATCTTGACCAAAAGTTAATTTACAGGATGAAGCAGCCACTCACTTCCCTATACCACTAAAATTTGGTTCTACCTGCTGAAAGAGGAATATGTGATAGGCATATAAAGAGATATAAATACCCTATGGTAGGAGTACGCAGGACCCCCTGACTATCTAGTGATAACTGAGGCAGGATTATATTGTTCTAAGTCTAGTAAGATTCCAGGCTTCACTACCCCCACATGAAAGGAACTCTGCTTATTTATGTTAAGATGGTGCCTGAAGCCAGGAGGCTTCTCTTTAGCCTGTCCTCTAGCTGGAAAAGACTTCTGTGAACCTTGGTTGGGTACTTGATTGCCTAGAAGCAGATGCACATGAAGGACTGCCCTGATAGTTGAGATCACTTGGCTTACAAATGGGGCACATTCCGCTGTTATGCATAAAACACCACTTGGAAGTGAGAATGTTCATAAGCAATGCTAATGTAAGAACCTCCTGGTAATCCTAGCACCTCTGCCCCTGTTCCAATCAAGCTCAGGATGCATCTGCAGGCCCTTGACTTTCTCCAGCTATAATTACTCACCTGGGACTGAGAGCTGCCGATGATACACAGCTGGAAGAATAAAATAGGCCAAAGGACAAACAGATCCATTTCTATGAGCAGAATGTATTTCATTGTTTTTGATGGATGGTGTTGCTGCCTCAAACTCCATAATGTTAGACTAGACCCTAGTTTCCTCTGACTTTGATAACTCTATCTTACAAACCTCCTGAAATTCAACAACTTATTAATTCATTCAACAGTGATTTGTTGAGCATCTACTATGAGCTAGCCATCTGCAATGACTACCTGACTCTTTCACCCATCTGGCCAGAACTTCTAGACTCTTGCCACATTGCTTGTCCTGACTATGACTATTTGCCCTCCAACCATGCCTAATCTCACGTATTCCTGGTCCTATCCTTACTTGCTTCACCTATACTCTAATATAGGTGATGCTACAAAGACTTTTTTCCAGAAAAATATTGCTATATTTGCATATCCCAAGTCAAGTTATGAGAAAGAACATGGATGTCTTTGATATGTGTTAACACCCAACACATCTGGATAACAAATTGTACACAACATTCTAGAAACACATCATTCTTTGGAAAATGGTTGCTTCTGGTTTCAGTCATGTCCCTTTAAGGTGAACTAAAGGTGAAGAGTTTATGGTAGCTGGCCAGAGCAGGAAGAGAGCTCTTAAAGCCACCATGTCAGATGTCCCAGAAGGTCTAGGGTGCCAGCTAGTGAGCAAGCAGTGATGCAGATGCCACAGTTTTAAAAATGCACTTCAGCTCTATGTAGACAGCCAAGAAAACCTCATGAATAGCCACAGCTGTTGCTCACAAAGAGGAGCAAGATGGATAGAGCAATATCAACAATATGATGCAAGTAAAGTTTAACAGCAAGTCCTGAAAATTGTTTTAAAACCGAATGGCAATTCAGCAACACCACTTTGCTAGGTGAGGCTAATGAGCATTCCTCTGTGTTAAATCATGCTGACTAAGCTCAACTGAGGAACCAGAAAACAGCACAATGGAGACAGAACATTATAAGGAAGAGGGCTCGCACAGTAGTCACCATAGGTATGCTGTTCCCAATGAAGAGAGAAGTTATGACAAAGGGAACCAAACTCTCTGTGGAAGAATTTTCCTGTTATCACACTGTCCTTCCCATTTTAAAATCTCATTTTAATCCTGTTCACCATTAGGAAGCCATTCCTGTTTACAATGTAGTTCTTCTGGGGCTCTGCTAAACACAGTGCTAAATCCTTAGCTTCTAAAGTGCAAAGACTGTGTAACTTTGTGGATTATTGTGTCTTCAATGTCTACTATACTACCAGTGTGTGTGTGTGTGTGTGTGTGTAGGGTTAATCCAGGTGAAGAATATATATAAGTATATACATCATTCATAGTGCTTGGCACACAGTAGACACTTAATAAGTATTTAATGACTGCATAATTCAAAGATGAAATAAATGAAGCAATCATTGTTTGATGAATTGAAATGAAATGAATTATATCAAAAATGTTTAAGAAGTCAGTTTGATAGATTTTATTTTATAAAAAATATGGCCTTTTTATAAGAACTTTCAGGAAATGCTACTATAGATATGAATCCAAGAGAAAACATGAACAAAAAGTACATGGGTAAAACTATGGTGTGTCTATGAGATGTCAAAATATTTAAATAAAGAAATGAAAATTCAGTAGGCTATCTAGCTGACATTTGGAATCATGAAACTGGATATTTCTAGAAGGGCTTTCATATTCATTTATTCATCCTCACTACATATCTGCTGACTTTTTAGTATTCTATTCAGCTAGTACAGAGATTGTGTGTTTAAAGTCCAAGTTTCCATGTAGGAATATAAACTTTTAATTTTCCTTCCTGCTGAAAATCCTTGAAGTTCCCGCCCAATTGAATTTTTCCCTAAAATAATTGGTTTGGAACCAATACACACAATTCTCTAACCAAAATGCTCTAGATTACTTGTCATCTTTGGCCACATGGGTCACATTGGAGATATAGATGCAAAATGTCCTATGATATTAGCATGAATTTAATCTTACAAATATGTACTACAACTGATCAGTTAGTCTGGATTATTGGATGTGGGTGATGAAAGTAATTATTTCAGATTAACTTCATAAACTATATCACCTCTTGCAGAAAGTATTAACATATTGCTTGTAATCATGACCTAAAGCAAATGAATCAGAGCAGACTCCCTTTCATGTACTTTCATATAGACAATGCATCTTTAACATTCCCAGTTAGATACTTTAGCCATTTGTTGGCACTTGGGAACCAGTGAAATTTTCCTCAATAGCATATTTCATCTCATTATTTTATGTGTACAGGTTAAGAAGTCAGATTTTTCAATATTAATTATTGTACACAGAAACTGAAGGTAATTGACTACATTTTCATACATATTGTTGGAGCATGTAATTATCATCAGAACAGGCCCTAATTTCTCATATTGAAGATATATCTAAATAAGGGTCTTTGGTACTTTTGAATAGGCTGCTATAATCATTAGGTAAATACACTGCTTTGATAATGAGCATGCATCTGTGTTCACCAAACAGCATTTCTCGAATTTACTGTGAAAACATAAAAGTCAATTAAAACACACTCATATCATTGTTCATATCATAGTAACAATAAGACCAAAATCAAAGATTCTTCAAAAATTTTGATGTTACATTCACCACTCTGCCTTTCTCCTATCACTATAAAAATAAAACAAAATCATAAACTGCTCTCCTTTGAGGATCTCAAAACAAACAAGAGCTCTAACTTTCATTATTCCAATAGAATGAAAACTAAAATTGAAATCTGGCTTTTTAAAGGAATGACTTACAATTGAACTTCTTTTTTATCTTGGCTTACCTAAGGCATTCCATACACATGTTTCCAAGGCTTATAGTAGTTTGTGGGCGAGGACTGTATGCATAAGGAGTGATATGTCATGATTTCTTATTGGTATTGATTGGAAATATGGTAATTTGTTCTCTTGAAAAATTAAATCATTTTTGAATGTTCAAAGAAACAAGGCTCAACACAACGTTTTGTTGATATTTCATATATAAGATTTTCAAGGGCCATAAATGACAAACAGAAGAAAATTATAAGCCACATTCTGAATTTTTTTCCATTGAGGTCACCTTTGAGAATTGTGCTACAATCATCCAAAATATATCAGTCCAGATGTACTATGAGCTTTAAAATGAGTATCTCCATAGCTTTTAATATATTTTTTGAATAATTTGCTTTTTTCAATGCCAGGAAGAGCTAAATATGATCTGTGCCTAAATTTGAATCTTCTGGAAGAAAAAAATGAAATTGATTCTTAATTTGTTTCTTAATAAGGGAAAGGGCTTTGACAGCAATTGTTTGATCTCCTGACCAACTAATAGCTCCTTGTTAAACTATTTATTTTGGAAATAAATTTCAAGAAATAAAACTATTTTAAAGAACACCCATATATTCTTTACCCAGGTTCATCTATTAATATTTTCTCCCCTTTGCTGTCTTTCTTGATAGATTAATACCATTTTTTTCTGAACTATTTGAGGGTAAGTTGCATTAGTCATAGCCTTTTAACTCTAAATTTTTCATCATGTATCTCCTAAGAATAGGGATATTCTCTTACATAATCACAAATTCATGCCTTTTAATTGAATTTGAACAATAGGAGACAGCTTACCATCTGCAGTTTCATCACCTCCAAAATGCTGTCGGTAGAAGAGCATCAATTCAATATTGTAGCATTTGTAGATGACCACGAGCAGTACAAGGAGGAGGAAGATTGCTCCCAGGCCTCCTGCAAGTTCAATTTTGTAGATTAAATCTGGAACAAATAAAATAAACAGGAAAAGGTAATTAAATCAGCAACATTGAGGAACTTCCCATATTTCTAGTCTCTAAGATGTACAACCCATTCTGTTTTTCTTTACAGAAGATTCTTGCTTAATGCAGTAAGTAGATGTGTTCTTGATACATTTGTGTAAATCAATTTCTTGTTAAATTAACTCTCTTCTAAATATTTGAAAAATTTTACTGTTGAAAGTGATGTCTATCTGAAAAAGAATAGTCTCTCCCACTTTGTTTTGAACACATCTAGACCTCACATGTATACTTTTGCTTTAAATGTACTTCAGGAAACTATTAGAGCTGCCTTTTACTGGGTTCAGGTCCAATATT
The DNA here is from genome assembly GCF_949987535.1 of Balaenoptera acutorostrata. Lineage (NCBI taxonomy): Eukaryota > Metazoa > Chordata > Mammalia > Artiodactyla > Balaenopteridae > Balaenoptera > Balaenoptera acutorostrata. The sequence continues at coordinate 93,198,977 of NC_080085.1, read as the reverse complement.
TTGTTGTTTCTGTTAAATTATCTTTTGGCTTAGCAAGATTACAATCTAATACTTCTTAGGCCACAGGCCCTATTCTTCTACAGGAGAACAGCATCATAAAATTATTCTCAGAATCAAATAAAAACCAATGAGCCTACAGGATTTAACTGTTTCATTTAACCACAGTAGAATATAATCCAATAGAAGGTAGGCAGGGGAAATTAGCTTATCCATTTCCCCTACTTATCTGAATAAATGACTATAATTTGTATGTGATATAATATGCCCAATGGTGCTAAAAGAGAATGAGAAATCTAGGCTAATCACTTGGCCTATTCAGCCAACACCAGGCTACCTGATAGCAGCCTTAGGCTCTTCCAGTGGGGCACCCCTAGTACTCTGAGAGTTGGAACAATTAAATCAACACATAATGGAAGGAGACATAGTATATCCTAGGCCCAGGACATAGTGACTTACCTGTAGCTTAATTAGTGATATTAACAAAATCTAGGGTGTATCATCAAAAGAGGGGATAGCATCATGGAATTTAGAGAAAGGGGAAGTCAGAGAAGAATTTAGAATATGAATTCAGCAATGTCCAGAGGAGAAATGCTGAATCTGAAAGACACTAGACCAGAGATATTTTCCACTGTGTGACAGGGAAATTCATTGGTCTCAACATAATACAGATAAAACTATCTTAAAAATTAGCTAAGCTCCCCTTAATCTAATTCCATAATTACCAAGTGACTCTTTTATTATTAATTCAGCTTACCACGTAACTACAAACTGAAAAAGGGAGTGGTATTTTAGTTTGTACATCAGTTGCTTATGAGTTTGCTTGGCATCAATCAGCCTCCCTGGATGGATCAATTCTGGGGTAATGCCAAAAGCAAATTGATGACCATGACAGACTGCCATTCTTGAAGGTCTCTTGACAATAAAATCATGAGCCTTTCCCTGGGATTGTCCCTTGTCTCTATATAGGCTTATTGCTCAAGATAAATTAGGCTCAATATAACAATAAGATTAAGAAAAAAGATTAACATATATAATATATACTACAAGTAATGTATATTATAGATAAAATTTTCTACCAGTCTACTATCTATTCTCTAAGTAATCCTTTAGGGCAAGAATTGTTGGTCCAAATTCATCACTGAAGAATCTAAGACTCAGTAGTTTAATTCACTTAACCAAGGTCATACACCTGAGTGGCCAAGATGGGACTTGAGCCCAGATATTCTAACTTCATATTTAAGGTTCTTTTTATTCACCACAGTTTTGTAAGCTCCTCTGGAAAGTGACAATGAAATTCCTTCTCCCTCTTCCTCCATAGAACTCTTGGTAATGCTTCTCGAGAACATGTGACCTGCAGTGAATTTTGGATTCTTCTGCCCTTTCAATTCCAAGGAAAGAAGCTAAACTACAATTGCCAGGCAGAACGATAGGACCGAGCAGATCTCAGACAGTTTATTGGAGGGTATTGAAGAATTCTGTAGCTATATCAAGAAGGAACGAGGGGCTCCTTGGAGTCCAGCATATGAGAAGTTTTAGGTTTTGTAGGGAGATAGAGAATTTGGTATTTTAAAAGAGGTGGAGTAATAGAGAAGATGGTAGTGGCCAGAGACAGCATGGCCAATGAGGAGAGTCGCTGAGTAGAAATGTAAGAAATATAAATGTATTCTTTTTCAGTAAGGAGAGAGGGAGAAGGATAGAAAAAAGAAGCGAGTGAAGCTGTTGTGAGAGACAAAATATATTAATAAGGAGCATTATGAGGGGCCACATAATGAGTAGGGATAGGAAATTGGAATCTATCTCTGTCATGCCTGCTGCAAGAGGTGGTCATTTGGAAAATTAGGCCGCAAAATTTCAGGTAAAAATAATCCTACCTCATATTAGCTCTGCCTCCTGCCCTCCCTATAGAAAGTGTCTCCCCAGGAACAACTCCTGCCTCTATGTGGGTGGTAAGGCAGGCTTGCTTATGAGACCTCTGTGGGGCTGCAGTATCACAACCTTTGCTTGTTTTCTTACTGTTTTATCAATTATGCATTCTTTTTTTATTCAAAAAAAAAGAATATCAAGTGTCTTTATTTTTTTTTAACATCTTTATTGGAGTATAATTGCTTTACAATGGTGTGTTACTTTCTGCTTTATAACAAAGTGAATCAGCCATACATATACGTATATACCCATATCTCCTCCCTCTTGCGTCTCCCTCCCTATCCCACCCCTCTAGGTGGTCACAAAGCACTGAGCTGATCTCCCTGTGCTATGCAGCTGCTTCCCACTACCTATCTATTTTACATTTGGTAGTATATTTAAGTCCATGCCACTCTCTCACTTCGTCCCAGCTTACCCTTCCCCCTCCTCATGTCCTCGAGTCCATTCTCTATGTCTGTGTCTTTATTTCTGTCCTGCCTCTAGGTTCTTCAGAACCATTTTTTTTTTAGATTCCATATATATGTATTAGCATAAGGTATTTGTTTTTCTAGCCAGTGTTAAATTGACAGGACAATATGATTTTTTTTTTGTTTACTCTGAAAACTGAATTCTCTTTGATCTTAGGTCATTGATTGACTTGATTCAACATGTTTTTCCTGTTGTAAAATGTTCATTTAATGTTGTAATTTTGTTAACTCTCTGTCTCTGTCTCTCTCCCTCTGTCTCACTCTCTGGTCAGAACAGATTTCAACTGTTTTCAAAGTCACTGAATGGGATTTTTTTCCACCAATTTCTATGTTATTTACAGAGTAGAGTTGCTATTAGATAGATGGAAAACTTCAGCAGCAGGAACAATTTGTGCTCCCAAGTAGCAGACACCTTTTTCAGCAGTAAATTTATGGAAGAAAACTGTGGTGTGAAAAGTACCTTTGTGGTTTTGGGGTCCATTTTATAAAAATATCTTTGAAAGATATGACCTAATGATGGCTGTTTACATTGAAAACTGTGGACTGAGTCCCTGAGACTCAACCAGTATTCTTTGATTCAGCCCAGGCAGTCACATTAAAAGGGAAACATGTATCCTATAATCAGAGGGCAGAATTGCCATCACCCAGTTGACACCTAGCTTTTCTTTTGTCTTCTGTTTTCAACTGCCATTTTCCATCTCAGCAGGATCTATACTTCTAGGGACATTTCCTGACTGAGAAGGTGAAAGTCATTTTATTTGGACTGTGTCGTGTATACGCTTCACAAGGATAGAGATAGCCAGAACAGCAAATATTTATGGGATTGTAACTTTTTCCAGGCACCCAAAGTACAAATATAGTTCTTTTTAACCTTCTTAGTTTGAACCCAGCTAGTTCTTCACTTTGAACATGAAGATCAGACAGTATAGAATGGGACAAATAATAGCTGAAGTCAAGGGACTGGAGAGCAGGAAGACTGGAACTATTCTAAGCTTGCTCATAATTTGGGAAGCAGGTTAGGAGATCCCACCTGAGGGTCTCCTATACAGGTTGGGGGTTCAGGGTGGGGCAGTAGCACTAGAAATGAAGAGAAAGAGAGAGTCATTGATATGTCTCTGTTTGTGGGAAAGGGAGTATGTGCAGAGAAGGCATAATTATCAGAATTTTCCTAGCATTAAGTTCAGAGTCTTGGTTCACAAAAAAAAAAAAAAAAAAAAGAATGAATTTCTTACTAAAATGTTAGTTGTACTTGTTGGCAAATAGTTCATTGGAGAGTGAGGGCATAGCAGGTTAGTAAATGAAGGTAGAAGATGCATAGGTAAGAGACATCTTGCTTTGAGAATGCCTGACCCTGTTAATTGCATATATTAGACATGAGTTTTCATTTTACGAAAGGCCTTTTCACTTTGTGAAAGGATTCATGAAATGTTTCTTCTCTATAATGATCACTTATGGCATTTTTGATATTTCACTTATAGATCATCAGGAAGCTATTGTTCCATAAAACGAGCCATACTCATATTCCAGGTGGAAATCCTGTGGCTACTGATGCCAGGCTATGTTGTGATAAAGCCTGAAAGGTTCAACTCCAAAGGAAATAACTGAAATTTTGCAATACGAGCCAGAGTTCAGTCTGATTTAATATGTTGGATCAGGACCATAGGGCTTCTTGTTATTTTCTGGACCTCTACCATATTGTCGAGAGCTCCTAAAGAAAATGGAGTAAGGGAAGATGAACTGCATCCTTTTGCAAAGCACAGTGAAAACATTTAAATGCTACCTAAAACAGAGAGTACAAACTGGTATACAATGGGCCAGAAAAAAGGTTTTTGTTGGTCTATACGTTTCCCAAAAAGTAGATACTAATATTTTAAAATAAAAATATTGCATATCCGGGCTTTCAACTTCACTTGAAAACCCTGAAGCTCTCATAACCTTAGGTTCACATTTTAGCAAGCATGGCAATAATCTAGAAAAGAATAGTGACTGCCCTTTAAAGCAAGGCATGTTTCCTCTAGCCTGTGTTTAATATCAAGCCATCTTTTTCTTTTAATTTCAATATCTGCCTGGCTATTGAGGTCTTTGAGTTTTTATCCCCCAATCTGGAAATTGAATGTTTTGAAAAGAGAAATGCATTCAGATAACCCAGAATAGACACTAGTCAAGACCAGATCTCAGGGAAATCCTCTCTTTACCAATCCCTGTTACCCATCCTCTATCCTATTGCACCTGTCCTCTAGGAGGACAATTTTCACCCAACAAATGTTTTTGAGCACTTACTATATTATATGTGCTAGGGATACAGCAGTAAATAAGGCAGGAAAAAGTCCCTGTTCTTATGAAGTTTATATCCTAGTGTGTGTGTGTGTGGGTGGGTGGGTGGGTGGGGGGGAGACAAGAAGAAAACAAGTATGTAATATGATATCAGATAGTAGTAAATACAATAAACAGAAATAGAGCCAAGTGAGAGGGAAAAGAAGGTGATGGGTAGTCCATCGATGGATGAATGGATCCAGAAAATATGGCATATATACACAATGGAATATTATTCAACCTTAAAAGAGGAGATTCTGTCATTTGCTACAACATGGATGAACCTGTAGGGCATTATGCTAAGTGAAATAAGCCAGAGAGAGAAAGATAAATATTATAGTGCATGGTATCACTTATATGTGGAATCTTAAAAAGAAAGCTGGAGTCACAGAAACAGAGAGGAGAAAAGTGGTTGTCAGGGGATGGACGGTGGGAGAGGAAATAGGGAGAGGTTAGTAAAAGGGTACAAACTTTCAGGCAGATGAATCTGGTCTGAGGATCTAATGTATAACATGGTGACAGTAGTGGATAACACTGTACTGTATAACTGAAATTTGCTGGGAAGGTACAACTTAAATGTTCTTACACACACAGAAATAAAATGTAGGTGTGTGAGGTGATTGATGTGTTAATTAACTCAATGGGGAGAGTCATTTCACAATGGACACATATATCAAATCATCACATTGTACACTTAATCTATCTATATATCTTACAATTTTATTTGTCAGTTTTACCTCAATAAAGCTAAAAAAGTTTTTAAAAGAAAGTGATTGGGTAGTACTATTTTATAAAAAGTGGCCAGGGAAAGGCCTATTGAGTAGGTAATATTTAAGCAGAGACCTGTATGAAAAGAGGGAATGAGTCATGGGAACAGCTGGGGGAAACAGCAGTGTTCCAGGCAGAGGAAATAGCAAGGGCAAAGATCATGAGCCAGGACTGTGCTCGGTGAGCATGAGAAATAGAAAGGAGGCTAGTGTGTGCAAGGTTTGAGGCAGATTGTGGTAGAAAATGAGATCAGAAATGTCTTGAAGGCCATGGAAAAGATTTGGGGTTTCATTCTAAGTGTAACAGCGAGGGTTCTGTAATTGGATGGTTCTAATTAGGGAAATAATATGATCTGACCTAGATATTAAAAGGATCACTCCAGATGCTGTGATGAGAATAGACTGTGAGGGGACAAGGGGGAAGCAGGGAGACTGTTCACGGGGCTATTGCAGTGAGCCACGCAATTGTTGCTGGTGGCTTAGACTCAGGTGATAACAGTGAAGATGGGGAACGTGCTCAGAGTACATATGTTTTAAAAGTAGAGCCATGGAATTTGCTGGTAGACTAGATATAGCGTATGAGCAGAGAAAAGAAGAAGTCAATGATGACTCCAAGGATTTTGGGCCTGAGCAACTGGAAGGATGGTGATGGAGATGAAGAAGGCAACTGGAGGATCAAGTTTATAGGGAGGAGAAATCAGGAATCCTGTGTGGGACAAGTGAAGCTTGATATGCCTGCTAGATATGTCTACTAGTGGAGTTTTTGAATAGTTGCTGAATAGGCAGTTAGGAATACAACTCTGGAGTTTAGGCGAGAAGTCCAAGCTAGAGATATAAATTTGGGAGATGTCAGCATATAAATCGTAAGCAAAACTGAGGTGGAGATGGAATTGAAATCATCTAGGGAGTGAGTGAGAAAAGAGGACCTGAACCCTGGGGAACTCTAATATTTAACGATTAGGAAGATGAGTATTAATATTCGCAGTTATTCATGACTTAGACACATTTCCTTGCAGAAACCATGGGAGGCAGCAGTTTTGCAGTGTACCTTGGTTTCTAGTGTCAGATTATTAGAAATTTGAAGGGCTGCTAGTGGTTGTTTACTTATTAAAGGGAAATGGATTTATTTTAAAACTCAAGGCTATTTCTGTCTCTACTGACTGACTATATGGTAAGACCCCCATTATTTTTCCTCAGAGCAGGCTTTTTTTTTTTTTTCAAACATCTTTATTGAAGTATAATTGCCTTACAATAGTGTGTTAGCATCTGCTTTATAACAAAGTGAATCTGTTATACATATACAATATGTTCCCATTTCTCTTCCCTCTTGCATCTCCCTCCCTCCCACCCTCCGCATCCCACCCCTCTAGGTGGTCACAAAGCACCGAGCTGATCTCCCTGTGCTATGCGGCTGCTTCCCACTAGCTATCTATTTTACATTTGGTAGTGTATATATGTCCATGACACTCTCTTACCCTGTCACATCTCACCCCACCCCCTCCCCATATCCTCAAGTCCATTCTCTAGTAGGTCTGTGTCTTTATTCCCGTCTTGCCACTAGGTTCTTCATGGCCTTTTTTTTTTTTTCCCTTAGATTCCATATATATGTGTTAGCATACTGTATTTGTTTTTCTCTTTCTGACTTACTTCACTCTGTATGACAGACTCTAACTCCATCCACCTCATTACAAATACCTCCATTTCATTTCTTTTTATGGCTGCGTAATATTCCATTGTATATATGTGCCACATCTTCTTTATCCATTCATCTGTCGATGGACATTTAGGTTGCTTCCATGTCCTGGCTATTGTAAATAGAGCTGCAATGAACATTTTGGTACATGACTCTTTTTGACCTATGGTTTTCTCAGGGTATATGCCCAGTAGTGGGATTGCTGGGTCATATGGTAGTTCTATTTGTAGTTTTTTAAGGAACCTCCATACTGTTCTCCATAGTGGCTGTATCAATTTACATTCCCACCAACAGTGCAAGAGTGTTCCCTTTCCTCCACTCCCTCTCCAGCATTTATTGTTTCTAGATTTTTTGATGATGGCCATTCTGACCGGTGTGAGATGATATCTCATTGTAGTTTTGATTTGCATTTCTCTAATGATTAATGATGTTGAGCATTCTTTCATGTGTCTGTAGGCCATCTGTATATCTTCTTTGGAGAAATGTCTATTTAGATCTTCTGCCCATTTTTGGATTGGGTTGTTCGTTTTTTTGTTATTGAGCTGCATGAGCTGCTTGTAAATCTTGGAGATTAATCCTTTGTCAGTTGCTTCATTTGCAAATATTTTCTCCCATTCTGAGGGTTGTCTTTTGGTCTTGTTTATGGTTTCCTTTGCTGTGCAAAAACTTTTCAGTTTCATTAGGTCCCATTTGTTTATTTGTGTTCTTATTTCCATTTCTCTGGGAGCTGGGTCAAAAAGAATCTTGCTGTGATGTATGTCATAGAGTGTTCTGCCTATGTTTTCCTCTAAGAGTTTGATAGTGTCTGGCCTTACACTTAGGTCTTTAATCCATTTTGAGTTTATTTTTGTGCATGGTGTCAGGGAGTGTTCTAATTTCATACTTTTACATGTTCCTGTCCAATTTTCCCAGCACCACTTATTGAAGAGGCTGTCTTTTCTCCACTGTATATGCTTGCCTCCTTTATCAAAGATAAGTTGACCATATGTGTGTGGGTTTATCTCTGGGCTTTCTATCCTGTTCCATTGATCTATATTTCTGTTTTTGTGCCAATACCAAACTGTCTTGATTACTGAAGCTTTGTAATATAGTCTGAAGTCAGGGAGCCTGATTCCCCCAGCTCCATTTTTCGTTCTCAAGATTGCTTTGGCTATTCGGGGTCTTTTGTGTTTCCATACAAATTGTGAAATTTTTTGTTCTAGTTCTGTGAAAAATGCCAGTGGTAGTTTGATAGGGATTGCATTGAATCTGTAGATTGCTTTGGGTAGTAGAGACATTTTCACAATGTTGATTCTTCCAATCCAGGAACATGGTATATCTCTCCATCTATTTGTATCATCTTTAATTTCTTTCATCAGTGTCTTATAATTTTCTGCATACAGGTCTTTTGTCTCCTTAGGTAGGTTTATTCCTAGATATTTTATTCTTTTTGTTGCAATGGTAAATGGGAGTGTTTTCTTAATTTCACTTTCAGATTTTTCGTCATTAGTGTATAGAAATGCAAGAGATTTCTGTGCATTAATTTTGTATCCTGCTACTTTACCAAATTCATTGATTAGCTCTAGGAGTTTTCTGGTAGCATCTTTAGGATTCTCTATGTATAGTATCATGTCATCTGCAAATAGTGACAGCTTTACTTCTTCTTTTCCGATTTGGATTCCTTTTATTTCTTTGTCTTCTCTGATTGCTGTGGCTAGGACTTCCAGAACTATGTTGAATAATAGTGGTGAGAGTGGGCAACCTTGTATTGTTCCTGATCTTAGTGGAAATGGTTTCAGTTTTTCACCATTGAGGACAATGTTGGCTGTGGGTTTGTCATATATGGCCTTTATTATGTTGAGGAAAGTTCCCTCTATGCCTACTTTCTGCAGGGCTTTTATCATAAATGGGTGTTGAATTTTGTCAAAAGCTTTCTCTGCATCTATTGAGATGATCATATGGTTTTCTCCTTCAATTTGTTAATATGGTGTATCACATTGATTGATTTGCGTATATTGAAGAATCCTTGCATTCCTGGGATAAACCCCACTTGATCATGGTGTATGATCCTTTTAATGTGCTGTTGGATTCTGTTTGCTAGTATTTTGTTGAGGATTTTTGCATCTATGTTCATCAGTGATATTGGCCTGTAGTTTTCTTTCTTTGTGACATCTTTGTCTGGTTTTGGTATCAGGGTGATGGTGGCCTCGTAGAATGAGTTTGGGAGTGTTCCTCCCTCTGCAATATTTTGGAAGAGTTTGAGAAGGATAGGTGTTAGCTCTTCTCTAAATGTTTGATAGAATTCACCTGTGAAGCCATCTGGTCCTGGGCTTTTGTTTGTTGGAAGGTTTTTAATCACAGTTTCAATTTCAGTGCTTGTGATTGGTCTGTTCATATTTTCTATTTCTTCCTGGTTCAGTCTCGGCAGTTTGTGCATTTCTAAGAATCTGTCCATTTCTTCCAGGTTGTCCATTTTATTGGCATATAGTTGCTTGTAGTAATCTCTCATGATCTTTTGTATTTCTGCAGTGTCAGTGGTTACTTCTCCTTTTTCATTTCTAATTCTATTGATCTGAGTCTTCTCCCTTTTTCTCTTGATGAGTCTGGCTAATGGTTTATCAATTTTGTTTATCTTCTCAAAGAACCAGCTTTTAGTTTCATTGATTTTTGCTATTGTTTCCTTCATTTCTTTTTCATTTATTTCTGACCTGATCTTTATAATTTCTTTCCTTCTGCTGGCTTTGGGGTTTTTTTGTTCTTCTTTCTCTAATTGCTTTAGGTGCAAGGTTAGGTTGTTTATTCGAGATGTTTCCTGTTTCTTGAGGTAGGCTTGTATTGCTATAAACTTCCCTCTTAGCACTTCTTTTGCTGTGTCCCATAGGTTTTGGGTCGTCGTGTCTCCATTGTCATTTGTTTCTAGGTATTTTTTGATTTCCCCTTTGATTTCTTCAGTAATCACTTCGTTATTAAGTAATGTATTGTGTAGCCTCCATGTGTTTGTATTTTTTACAGATCTTTTCCTGTAATTGATATCTAGTCTCATAGCGTTGTGGTCGGAAAAGATACTTGATACGATTTCAATTTTCTTAAATTTACCAAGGCTTGATTTGTGACCCAAGATATGATCTATCCTGGAGAATGTTCCATGAGCACTTGAGAAAAATGTGTATTCTGTTGTTTTTGGGTGGAATGTCCTATAAATATCAATTAAGTCCATATTGTTTAATGTATCATTTAAAGCTTGTGTTTCCTTATTTATTTTCATTTTGGATGATCTGTCCATTGGTGAAAGTGGGGTGTTAAAGTCCCCTACTATGATTGTGTTGCTGTCAATTTCCCCTTTCATGGCTGTTAGTATTTGCCTTATGTATTGAGGTGCTCCTATGTTGGGTGCATAAATATTTACAATTGTTATACCTTCCTCTTGGATCGATCCCTTGATCATTATATAGTGTCCTTCTTTGTCTCTTGTAATAGTCTTTATTTTAAAGTCTATTTTGTCTGATATGAGAATTGCTACTCCAGCTTTCTTTTGATTTCCATTTGCATGGAATATCTTTTTCCATCCCCTCACTTTCAGTCTGTATGTGTCCCTAGGTCTGAAGTGGGTCTCTTGTAGACAGCATATGTATGGGTCTTGTTTTTGTATCCATTCAGCCAGCCTGTGTCTTTTGGTGGGAGCATTTAATCCATTTACATTCAAGGTAATTATCGATATGTATGTTCCTATTCCCATTTTCTTAAATGTATTGGGTTTGTTATTGTAGGTGTTTTCCTTCTCTTGTGTTTCTTGCCTAGAGAATTTCCTTTAGCATTTGTTGTAAAGCTGGTTTGGTGGTGCTGAACTCTCTCAGCTTTTGCTTGTCTGTAAAGGTTTTAATTTCTCCATCGAATCTGAATGAGATCCTTGCTGGGTAGAGTAATCTTGGTTGTAGGTTTTTCTCCTTCATGACTTTAAGTATATCCTGCCACTCCCTTCTGGCTTGCAGAGTTTCTGCTGAAAGATCAGATGTTAACCTTATGGGGATTCCCTTGTGTGTTATTTGTTTTTTTTCCCTTGCTGCCTTTAATATGTTTTCCTTATATTTAATTTTTGACAGTTTGATTAATATGTGTCTTGGCATGTTCCTCCTTGGGTTTATCCTGTATGGGACTCTCTGTGCTTCCAGGACTTGATTAACTATTTCCTTTCCCATATTAGGGAAGTTTTCAACTATAATCTCTTCAAAAATTTTCTCAGTCCCTTTCTTTTTCTCTTCTTCTTCTGGTACCCCTATAATTCGAATGTTGGCACGTTTAATGTTGTCCCAGAGGTCCCTGAGACTGTCCTCAGTTCTTTTCATTCTTTTTTCTTTATCCTGCTCTGTAGTAGTTATTTCCACCATTTTATCTTCCAGGTCACTTATCCTTTCTTCTGCCTCAGTTATTCTACTATTGATCCCATCTAGAGTATTTTTAATTTCATTTATTGTGTGTTTCATCATTGCTTGGTTCCTCTTTAGTTCTTCTACATCCTTGTTAAATGTTTCTTGCATTTTGTCTATTCTATTTCCAAGATTTTGGATCATCCTTACTATCATTATTCTGAATTCTTTTTCAGGTAGACTACCTATTTCCTCTTCATTTGTTAAGTCCAGTGTGTTTTGAGCCTGCTCCTTCATCTGCTGTGTGTTTTTCTGTCGTCTCATTTTGCCTATCTTACTGTGTTTGGGGTCTCCTTTTCACAGGCTGCAGGTTCGTAGTTCCCGTTGTTTTTGGTAGTTGTCCCCAGCGGCTAAGGTTGGTTCAGTGGGTTGTGTAGGCTTCCTGGTGGAGGGAACTAGTGCCTGAGTTCTGGTGGATGAGGCTAGATCTTGTCTTTCTGGTGGGCACGTCCACGTCTGGTGGTGTATTTTGTGGTGTCTGTGGCCTTATTATGATTTTAGGCAGCCTCTCTGCCAATGGATGGGGTTGTGTTCCTGTCTAGCTAGTTGTTTGGCATAGGATGTCCAGCACTGTAGCTTGCTGGTCGTTGAGTGAAGCTGGGTCTTGATGTTGAGATGGAGATCTCTGAGAGATTTTTGCCGTTTGGTATTACGTGGAGCTGGGAGGTCTCTTGTGGACCAGTGTTCTGAAGTTGGCTCTCCCACCTCAGAGGCACGGCCCTGATGCCTGGCTGGAGCACCAAGAGCCTTTCGTCCACACGGCTCAGAGTAAAAGGGAGAAAAAATAGAAAGAAAGAAAGAAAGAGGCTATAATATAGTGAAGTAAAATAAAGCTATTGTAAAGCAAAGCTATACAGACAAAATCTCACCCAGAAGCATATACATATACACTCACAAAAAAAAGGAAAAGGGGAAAAATTAATATCTCCTGCTCTCAGAGTCCCCCTCCTGAATTTGGGCTGATTCGTTGTCTATTCAGGTATTCAACAGATGCAGGTACATCAAGTTGTTTGTGGAGCTTTAATCCGCTGCCCCTGAGGCTGCTGGGAGAGATTTCCCCTTCTCTTCCCTGTTCGCACAGCTCCTGGGGTTCAGCTTTGGATTTGGACCCGCCTCTGCGTGTAGGTCGCCTGAGGGCGTCTGTTCCCCGCCCAGACAGGACGGGGTTAAAGGAGCAGCTGCTTCGGGGGCTCTGGCTCACCCAGGCCGCGGGGAGGGAGCGGTACGGAGGAAGAGCAGGCTTTTAATTGTAACACTATATACATTTTGTGCAATTTTTTGTTTCATGTTTGAGCTTTGTCTTTCTTTGCACCCTCACTTCCCTGAAGACTATAAGCCCCACACAGACTTGGGGATGTCTATTCCCTAGTACCTAACACGATGCTTGCTATACATGATCCTCAGTAATAAAAGAGAACATTATTCATTTATTAACCAGAATGAGTTCTAAGTGCCTATTAGTGGCCGGACACTGTCCAAGTTGCTGAGGATACAGAGGTGCAGCAGAGTCCAGCTTGGAGGATCTCTAATCCTAAAATAAGACTGAGATGGACAGCAACAAAGCGATCCTTGCAACAAGGTATCTGGACATAATCAATGTCTGCCCTTCAATGTCTGCCCTTTTTTTTTTATATCCTTTGTTTTATTGAATCCTCTTAACAGTCCCCAAAATGAAAAATCATTACACCAAGGGAAAAAAAAAACTTAAGGTAGAGCCAATGTAGGATCTTGGGCCAAATATAGTATTAGGTTAGGATTCTGGAGACTGGTACTTAATATGCTGCCTATTACAAACTGAACCAGCATTCTAGAAGCAATGGCTCCTTTGTCCCCATGAACAAGTGGTTGCTTAGTGGATACAAGTTATCCAAATTCCATTTAATAACAAATCTTGTTTGAGCATGGTATATTTCACACCATATCATTATTATTTGAACCTCAAAGTGACTCTACAAAGTAGGTATTTTTACCCCTATTTTATAGATGAGGAAACTAAATTTTAGGATGTCTAATCAGACAAGTTAGTCCTACTGAAGTGGGTAGCCAAGGCAGTGACTGAACCGGGATCTCCTGAAACAGGGTCTCCTAGTTTCACTTTCTATATTAGACTCCTCTATACTTAAATACTCCATTATTTTAAGATGAAATCAAGTCCAACAGAGTAAGAAATGGTGCTAGAGAGATAAAAGCAGTATTCTCAGAATAATGACATTTCCCTGCTTCTCCTAGAGCTGCTGGTCAACGTTACGTATTAGGGCTGGTTGGAAAATAGAAATTCCATCTTGGCTACAAGGTACAACTAGTGACCTTGCTGATTGAGTCTGTTCTAGCTCTATAGCCTAGACAAAAAGAACACTGATTGAGAACATTTGTTCTGTTACATTTACAAAACCTTTGCCAGATGCACACATACAGAAAGTATTTAGCCTTTTGCAGTAATCAGGAGTTGTTTCAGGGTAAGAGCCAATCTCAGAAGTTGCTCCAGCAGCTGGGATTGTTGTTCCTATGTCTGCTTTTATCTCTTTTATTTGTAAATTTATAGTTTCTTTTCTTTCCTCATTGTGTACAATTTCCACCCCATATGGAATCAACTCTAGAGAGGGAGATACATAAATGCCAAAGTATTTAAAAATATATGCACCTGCTGAAGGCCTTCAACACCAGGTCATATCATGAAATATTGTTCATGATCTTTATTATAATAATTGTAAAAATTATATGATACTATCTATGATAAAATACTATTTTATTTATATTTTAGTCAGGGAATAAAGAAGTGATTTTGTTTCTCATCCAATAGTAAAACCCCTAGTATTTAATTTAAGCAATATAGGATGAAGTGAAATATAGAGAAAATGTTGAATATCAATGCCTATCAAATTTTATGTAACACTTATAACCAAGGTATATTTCATCTCACTGGATTTAACAAATAACAACATTTCATTTCATTTATCCACTTCCTAATGGTATGGAAGATCATAGGAATTTTATGCTAATATCCACAGCAAGAGAGAGATATTTCCTTAAAAAGACAAAATGTTTAATAGACATTTATACTAAATGATAAAATCAGGCCAGGAAACATACCTAACTTCAATAGTTACTTGGTAGGTAAACAAACTATAGTAACAGTTATTAAAAAAAATACCCTTTTTACGCAGCAGAACACTTGCATGTTTTCGTCCATTTCGGTTTTCCACATGGCAGGTATAATTTGCCAGGTCAGCCTCCACCACTGAATCAAAGATGAGTGCCAACTCAACTTCTTTTTCTCCAAGATGCTCTTTGAGGAGCCTGAAATAAAGGAAAGTATTCTTGGCTGAATTGGTTTCATCTGGGGAGAGCCCAGCCATGCAAGGACTAAAGATGGTTACGTAGCTTACTAAGGTCTCCAGTGGGCTGGAGAGTCCTGACAGGGTGTATGTGCAGAAACTTGAAAAAGAAAACACAAAAAGTGACTCAACGCAAAGATCAGATGGAAAAGGAAAAAAGTGAGGAATTCACTCAGCAAAGAGAAATATTATCATGCCACTAGGCTTTGATAAATGAAGCCAATATGATTTGTGTGGCAAACAGGAGGAGACGTTGGACTCCATATTCTAAGCTGAGCCTATGGAAACAAATTGGATTTTTGCAACACGGCATGAAAGGAAAAATGTCTGGAGAAATGTAGAGTTTATGTCAGAGGCTAGAGTTTTGACAAGAGGGGGTAAGATGGTAAAGAAATGGGCCTTGAAAATGACTGCCTTATGAGAAGTAAACGAAGGGTGTTTAGTGGCCTTTTATCCCCAAATATTGGTGAGAAGCCTGTTCTCTACTTTCTCCTGCCTTCTGTCCAATGCAGGTATATATCCCTAATCCTCCAATGACCTACCATGGCCCTGCTTTCTCCCGACATTGCTCGCCATTTGTCTTTCTCCTTCCCTCCACACCCTCCCATGCCCCTAGGAGGAACTGCCCTATGTGACATTTTCTCATAGTGCTGCCTTTTGCATTCTCAAGTGAAGTTGCAAAGGGTCTTGAATGGCCAGTAACAGTTGTTCTTCACAGAGGAGCTGAGTTGCCAGGAACCTTTCCTGAGGAGTGTGCCTCTTGTTTCTCTGGAGAGTTATATTCTTGCCAATGGCCAGCTGCCTCCTGGGTGAGGTGAAAGTAGGTACACTGCCTACTTTTACTTTCTATCTCCTGGTTTTGACCAAAGAAAGAGCAAATTGTGAGTCTAAATAGTGGAAAGCCTGCTGTTAAGTTCTGGGGTGAGGTTGTTAAATACATGAATTTGCAAGATGGAACATTTGGGACATTTAAAGTAATTCTCATCTCCTTTTTGACACCTGGTTATGAAGGTGGAGAAGAACATTCAGATTTACTGGCATTTAGCATAAAGTTGGAAAAGACAACTGTACTCACAGAAAACTAGGTTATAAATATGGGCCTCCCACTTACAAGCTCAAGCTGGATTCTTACAAAGTAATTAACTCAATGGCACCTTAATATAACTCATCTTTAAGTTGGGAAAAATACCTACCATACTTAACTTTGTTGTGGGGGTAAAATGATTTCAAGATTAAATGACATATGCAAATGCAAATGAATGTTATTAAACACCAACATTTCATTATCCAAAGGTGAACTGTTTATAAATTTTGGCTCCTTGAAACATATTTGTATTTATACTTATTGATATTTCAATTTGGTTTGGATTAATCTCTTCTGGCTCCCCTTTAAGAGAAGGAAAGGCTTAAAGTTGGGTTGGTGGGAAGGGAGTTCTTAGAATCTGAGACTCTCCCGTACTGAAATCCTAAACCCAGATTATATCCCAAATAGAGATGCTTTTAAAATTAACCCTATTTCTGTTACCTTCCAATAATATACATATCAGAGAGTTGACAATACTGGTATTTGTAACTTGAGTAAGTCTCTTTAGTATAATAACTTTCTTAACCATATTTTACTGGTAGTCTATTCATTTTTTTCTTCCTGGCTGAACTTGCAGTTTTCCTCTCTTTCTCCTCTCCCAACATGTACCTAAACAAGGAAAAATGGGAATTTACTGTCCTAATGGTTTATGTTGAATTTTACTCTATTTTCCCCCTGCTATGTGTATATCACACTATACACAATTCTTTTAGTTCTGTGTGACCTGCTATGGGATAACCCCCTTTAGGCCAGAAGCTGCTTAAGCACTGCAAATTAAGTTTGATTTAAAGCTTCACATGTAGGGCAGCCACAGCCTTTGCCAGGCATAAGGCAGAAAGCTGATCCTGTCCCTCCAGACAAAGCCTTTCCCTCTTCATTTCTAATGCAGTTTCCAAAAACAGCTCTTCACAGACTGCAGAAAGAATCTGGAGAGAGGATTTGAAAAATGATCCTTCATCCATCTATTAATATATATGAGGTGTCTTAATTATCAGCTCTTGAATATCTAGAGGAGACCTGCTTTTTTGGAATTAAAGAGCAAATTGGCGTTTATGTCTATAAATCATTCTGCAGAGCAGTCACAATTTCCTAGCAAATATTGATATGTAACAATCTATCAATTATTCTTTGTCATTCCCCTGAGTGCCTAGCTCTGGGATAGATATTTGGTGTAAGAGAAGTATAAGCACTAAAAGACCAGGTGCCTGCTCCCAGTAAGCATTAAAATTTAAACAAGGAGACAAAATCTACACAGCTGAAAAAATTATAGGCGGAATGAGGTAAAACAGGATGGTACAGTCATCCTTACAATGGAATTTCAAAAAAGGGAGAGATTATTATTTACTAAATTAGCTGGAGAAGCCTTGAGAAGACTCTGCCTAAACAAAAGGAAGAAGGAAGCATTTTCTAGGAGGGAAGATAGGAACAGGTTTTTGCAGAATGTTTGAAAGAGAGACACTGAAGGGACTGGTTTTGGAATGGAGGATACAAATAAGGGGGTCTTGGGATATACTTCAAATAACTTCAGAAGTATCTCATTCCAAGGATCAATATTGAAGGCAAGTTATAGGCAACAGTGAACACTGGCAAAATAAAAAATACTAAATTCAGGTGACAGAAATCACTAGTTTCAAAAGTTTTATTGTTGGGCTTCCCTGGTGGCGCAGTGGTTGAGAGTCTGCCTGCTAATGCAGGGGACGCGGGTTCGAGCCCTGGTCTGGGAAGATCCCACATGCCACGGAGCAGCTGGGCCCGTGAGCCACAATTGCTGAGCCTGCGCGTCTGGAGCCTGTGCCCCGCGACGGGAGGGGCCGCGATAGAGAAAGGCCCGCGCACCGCGATGAAGAGCGGTCCCCGCACCGCGATGAAGAGTGGCCCCCGCTTGCCGCAACTGGAGAAAGCCCTCGCACGAACCGAAGACCCAACACAGCCAAAAATAAATAAATAAATAAATAAAATCAAGTAAAACTTTAAAAAAAAAAAAAAAAAAAAGTTTTATTGTTAAGACCTATTACTAAAAAGTAATACTAGAAAATGTTTGGAAGTTGTCACTCACATCCTTACAAGAGAAAAAGCAAACAAAATGAAAGTCAACAACTTTTCATAGATCCATCAGAGAATTGAGGTCACAGGGCAAACTCCTGCCCCCCAAATTTGAGATAGCTAGACAAATACTGAGAATCACAGTGTACTGGGAGAAGAAACCCAGGAGCAGGAATCAGTATGAATAAAAACACTTAAAATGTAATTGATGAGTCACTGTAGGCCCAATATGGACTAGATTGAGAGTTAAAAAAAATTTAAAAAACTCCATGGGATCTAATCTTAGGGGTGCCCCGTACTTTCATGAGTTTTGCTTCCAAGAGCCTGACCAGAGTTTCAGGGTGAAGATCAGAGAATCCTTTATGCTTTTGGCAGGGGAAGGGGAAAAGCAACTATCTTGAAATGAGCCCAGAGCACTCTTTCTTCTTAAAAAAGGCACGCCCTCAAGTGAAACTCTTTAGCAGAACCTAAATTACTTGGGTTTTACCGAAACTGGAGGGAAGAGAAATATCCAACTCCAGCCTCCTCAAGCCTTCCTGTCTCATCTAAGAAAAGGAGGAAAGCTGAGGAATACTTGTAAAGGTCACAGCCTGAAGGTACAGGTTCATTGAAAGACTAAGACTTTACCATAGGATTATAGGATACTTACCACCACACCAATCAAGCTCCTGTATGATTACAAAGGTTTTCAGCTGAAAAAACTGCAAAGCTCAGACCCTATTTAAGAAGCAGTCTCTAGGAAAACTGAAAGAAACAGTGGAGACATAAACAAGTACATTATAGGAAATTTTAGCCTCTTACACCTACGACTACAGAAAACAGTAAACACAGCCTAACTCCTAGCCACATAAACATAAAATCTCACAATAAAGACTTATTTACTTCAGTTCCTTTTATCTGATACATCACATCTGGCTTTCAATCAAAAAATGATAAGGCATGTTAAAAAGAAAAAAAGTCTGAAAAGACAATGCAAGCATCAGAACCATATTCAGGTATGGCAGAGAATTATCAGAATGGGAATATAAAATAACCATTATTAATATGTTAAAGGCTCAAATGGAAAAAGTGAACAACATAAATCAATAGCTTGGTAGTATAACCAGAGAGATGGAAATTCTAAGAAAGGCTCAAAAGGAAATGCTAGAAATCAAAACACTGTAATAGAAATAAAGAGTGGCTTTCATGGGCCATTAACAGACTGGACGTGGCCAAAGAATCAGTGATCCTGAAGACAATCAACAGAAATCTCCTAAATTGAAACACAAAGAGAAAAGAGCATGGCAAAAAAGGAACAAAACATTGAACACCTGAGGTATAACTACAAAAGGCGTAACATACATGTAATCTAAATACCAAAAGAAGAAAGAGAAAGGAACAATATAAATATTTGAAGTAATAATAACTGAGACTTTTCCAAAGATACCAGACCACAGATGCAGAAGTTCAGAGAATACCAAGCAGAGTGAATATTGGAAAAGCTACACCTTGATGCATCATATTCTAACTGTATAAAGTGAAAAAATGAGAGAAAATCTTGAAAGAATTCAGAGGAAAAAAAATTACCTATAGAGGAATAAGAATAAGAAATACATCAGACTTCTCTTTAGAAACTATGTAAGCAAGAAGAGAGTGGAGTGAAATATTGAAAGTGTTGAAAGAAAATTACTACCAACCTAGAATACTGTATCCATTTATCCTTCAAATGTGAAGGAAAAATAAAGACTTTTTCAGACAAATAAAAACTGAGGGAATTTGTTGTCAGTAGAACTGTCTTGCAAGAAATGTTGAAAGAACCTCTTAAGAGAAAATGAAAATGATATAGGTCAGAAATTTGGATCTACATAATGAAAGGAAGAGTGTTAGAGAAGGAATAAATAAAGATGAAATATTTTATTTTTCCTATTCATAATTGATCTAACAGGTAACAGTTTGTTTAAAATAATAATAGCAATAAAAGCAGTTATAAGAAGTTCTGAGGATCTAATATACAGCATGGTGACTATAGTTAGTAACGTGTATTGTATACGTGAACGTTGCTGAGATTAGATCTTAAGCATTCTCACCACATTAAAAAAAGTTAATTATGTTAGCTATGTGAGCTTAACTAATATAATGGTATATGTCAATTATACCTCAATAAAATAAAATGAGAGTGAAAATGTAACCTGCAGAATGGGAGAAATATTTGCAAACCATGTATCTGATAACGGGTTAATATCCAAAATATATAAGGAACTTTTACAACTGAATATAAAAACAAAATCAAACAAATAACTTGATGAAAAATAAAAGGGACTAAGGACCTGAACAGACATTTCTCTAAAGAAGGCATACAAATGGCCAACAGGTATATGAAAAGGTACTCAACTTCACTATCATCAGGGATATGCAAATCAAAATCACAATATGATATCATCTCAAATCTATTAGAATGGCTGTTACCAGGAAGACAAAAGATAAGAATTGTTGGCAAGAATGTGGAGAAAAGGGAACACTGTATACCAATCGTGGGAATGTAATTTGGTGCAGCCATTGTGGAAAAGAGTACAGAGATTCCTCCAAAAACTAAAAATGGAACTACCATATGATCCAGCAATCCCACTTCTGGGTATATATCAAAGGAAATGAAATCAAGATCTCAAAAAGATATTTGTACTCTCATGCTCAATTTAGCATTATTCATAATAGGCAAGATGTGGAAACAACTTGTGTCCATCAGTAGATGAATGGAAAAAGAATATGTGGTTTATGTGTACAATGAAATATTATTCAGTCTCAAAAAAGAAAAGAAAAGAAAAGAAAATCTTGCAATTTATGACCACATAGGGGAACCTGGAGAATACTATGCTAAGTCAAATAGGTCAGACAGAGAGTGAAAAATACTGTATAATATTACTTATATATGAACTCTAGACAAGCCAAACTAATAGTGACAGAATGGTGGTTACCAGGAGCTGGAGGGTGGAAGAAATAGGGAGACGCTGGTTGGTAGATGAACTGGGGAACTGCTGGTCAAAGAGTACAAACTTTCAGTTGTAAGATGAATAAGTTCTGGAAACCTAATGTACAGCATGGTGACTATAGTTAACAATACTGTACTGTATCCTTGAAATTTGAGAGGAGAGTAAATCTCAAGTGTTTTCACCATACACACACAAAAGTGATAACTGTGTGGTGATGGATATGTTAATTAGTTGATTGTGGTAATCATTTCACAATGTATACATATACCAAAACATCACATTGTATACCTTAAATATATACAATTTTTATTTGTCAATCATACTTCAATAAAGATGGAATTTTTTAAAAATCAAAAATGAAATAGAGGAAAGAGATTGGATTCCCCCCAAAATAAAAAATAAATAAATAAAATAAAATAAAATAAAAGCTTGTAATTCTTGGAACATATGGTAGTTCTAGTTTTAGTTTTTTGAAGCACTTCCATACTGTTTTCCACAGTGGCTGCACCAATTTACAATCCCACCAACAGTGTACTAGGGTTCCCTTTTCTCCACATCCTCTCCAACATTTGTCATTTGTGTTCTTTTTGATGAGAACCATTCTGACAGGTGTGAGGTGATCTCTCATTGTGGTTTTGATTTGCATTTCCCTGATGATTAGCGATGTTTAGCATCTTTTCATGTGCCTGTTGGCCTTCTGCATTTCCTCTTTGGAAAAATGTCTATTCAGGTCTTCTGCTCATTTTTAATTGGGTTCTTTGTTTCTTTGATGTTGAGTTGTATGTGCTGTTCCAGTTTCCATTAACTGTAAATAGTCCCTTAAACCAAATTGAGTCCTCCTTTGATGACTAGGTATCTTGCAAGTCTCTGGGTCTTCATTCTGAGTATGAGTAATCATTATCCAGGAATAATGATTGAGAACATCAATAATAGGAGACAGTTTTTAAAAACCCTCTTAAGGAAACAAAATCTTTATTTTAGTGTCATTTGCTTTTTAAAAAATTCCTGTTAAAGCCTTATTAGTCAAAGACCAGGATCAAGCCCGTAGGCTGGCACAATCAGATTTGTTTACTGAATACACTGTGGAAAGAACGCTCCAGAGGAACTGTGGATTGTTTCTTGATTGAAGAGAAGAAGAAAGCATCTTTTGTAACATTTGGGTTCCCACTAAAGATTCTGAGGATGGTCTAAAGAAGCAGAAATAAGTTCTGGATTGACTGCAACTTCTGAGGCAGTTGGTGGTATGGGGGGAGGATTGAGTAGGAATTGTGTACTGTCATGAGGTGGAGATGGTTTACTAATTGGGTATTCCCAGTAATATGAAAATAGCAAAGCAGGTCTGGGCATCACTGGTAAGAAAGCAGTAGTCACTCCAAAGAGGTGGGGGTCATTATGGCATTATACAACTGCTGCATGACCTTGGAAGAAACAGTATTTTCTGTTAACTTTGCGGCTGGTTTTATCTGTCTGTCCTCCCAGCCTGATTAATAGCTGGGCTGCTTATTCTCAGTCCCAACTGATTTTTTACTCTTTCAGTCCCGGGCAGGTTTTGACTCTTTATATCCTAAATGTGGACTACAACAGATCATTCTGAGAGTTGATGATTCTTGCTAGCTGTGTTCTGATAAAGTCAACGTAGCTCCACTGGAACTGTGAATCAACTGCCCAAGGACAGCTCTTCCTCAGTCACTAAACCTCAGATTTTTTTATCTGTAAAATAAACTGATATGATTTATCTCAGATGGTTATCATAAAAATCCAATGTAATTTAGGATATCAAAATGTTTCTGCAATGTACTGTGTAGCATAGAAACATGGAGGAATTATTATTATTATTATTTACTAACTATAGTTTCTTGTCTCGAGCAGCTTACAATAGAAAACACCATATTTGAGACTAGGCATCTATAATCTGCTCAGTAAATGAAGAGAGATAACAAATATGTCTTAGGTAGCCTTTAAATATTTCATGCATACGTCAAGGCTAAGACCCACTGTGGAAGTGGAACTGTGGGTAGTAGAGTCACCACTCCTCCAAAAATCATCCTTCAGATAAATGGTCATTAAAGCTGCCCTTAGGTAAAACTATGCTGCTTATGAAGTTTACTTTTCCATTGAAGCCTCCTTATGACTTACACAATCTACACTTAAATATACATATGATGAGTTTTGAAAATTATTTAAGTCAAGGCAAAGTGATCAATCAATATTCCTCCTTCCAGTGGGATGACCTGAGAGTGGGAGAAAAGAAGAGATGATGTGTGTGTTGGGGGATTGTTTTGTTATGTTTTTAGCTCAATTTTGGGGCAGCCAGAGCAGGCTGGGTGTTTCAAGGCACTGAAAAAGCATGGTGGGAAGTTGCCAAAACAGAGCTCATCATTTTGCCTTGGGGCTGCCTGGGGAAAAATTAATATTCCCAGCTCCATATTATTTGTTTAAATTGGTGAGATATTAATAGGTTATTTCGGATCTTTAACATAGACTCACCCTATTTTAAGAATAAAATCTTTTCATACCTGTATCACATTCCCTTCTTTGTTAAGAGCATTTCACTCACTCAAGAAAGGTATGTTAAGGTAAAGGGATGGAAACAGAAGGCTGGAAAATGGTAGAAGCAGGAGTGAAAAAAACGAAACTTACAAGCGAACAAAGCCCATATGCAACTTGTAGCCTTTTAGGAATTGAAAGTAAATTAAATTATTTGCATTTTAAGAAGCTTGTCTGAAAAGCCTTAAGATAAATTGAATATGTTTTTCAGGTCAAGAATTATACAAGATTTGGTAAACTTGCTTTATGGTATTGCCTGGGGGAAAAACATTAGCTATTGATAGGGAGATTTGTAAAGTGAGATTTATAATCAAAAATTACTCTCCATTGGGGCAAAGCAATTGCACTGAAATTCATGCAGTCTCCATCAACTATCAGATGCAATTCACAACCCTGCAGGGAAGCTTAAGGACTATTATTTCTTGTTTAATAGGATTAGTTCAGTTTCTCTGGCATTTTTTATTAACACTGTGGAATATGTACCTCACTGTAATTTTTTTAAAAAAATTCTCAAGCCTCTGTTAAGATTAATTAAAAGGAAGGTCTGTAAGGGTGTGGAACTGGGTTGGTCTTGCTAGATGCTTATACCCAAAGACTACTGTTCATGAACTGTCTTATCCCACTTTGCAAGCCGTTCGCATTAAGTTTAAACAGAGGGACAGAAATTAGGAAGTCCTCTCCTAATGATAGTTTCCACTGGGTCTCCTCCAAATAATAATTTGACTTCTCTGAATAGACATGGTAGAGCTTGTAGAGAGCAGCTTGTTGCAAGGACTTTAAAATGGTAGATAAAAATAACCAGATTTGCACAACTGTAGCTTATGCTACTGCACATGCAAAATTCCCTTAACATCCCCACAGATGACATCTTTTGGAGTCAGTGGAAGCGTTGTGATGCAGTTGTATGGGATAGGCTGGCAGTTGTGATTGGATGCTACGTTTGGGTTCAAATTTCCTTAGGGCTCAGTCTCTTAGAAACATCATGGACTTTGGTAGGATTATGCCAATTTCTGCCTAAAGGGAGATAAAGGAGAATCTGTATGCCCAGAGTGGAGTTTGAGTTCTTTGGCAGCAGGTTGCAAGTAAGGAGATACAAGGAACTATGGTGGTCAAAGTAACCCAGAGAACAAACAAATAAGAACTCCAAAACCCTGGTCAGGATTCGATCAAATCTGCTAGTCAAACTGCAAGAGAACTGCTGAATACAGAGGTTGCACTGACTATAGTCTGAGCGGCATTATTTCATCAAGCCTTTGGTAAATATCCAAGCTTTTCCCTTAGGCAGATTTTTTTCTTCAAAGTCTTCTATTCCTCTGGGGCAATACTAAGAGATTAAAAAGTACAACACATACTTCTAGGATCAAGCTGCTGCCCAGGAAATGGAGAACCTAGGCAGCATGGTCAGTCGTCTTGCCAGATCCATTGCCTCTGCAGCAGCTTCTCCATAAGTTAACTTCTTAAGAGCAATTAATTTACATCCCCACTTCTTAGATCTACTGGGCAGTGCACTTCTGACATATGTGC
Source organism: Balaenoptera acutorostrata (assembly GCF_949987535.1). Taxonomy (NCBI): domain Eukaryota; kingdom Metazoa; phylum Chordata; class Mammalia; order Artiodactyla; family Balaenopteridae; genus Balaenoptera; species Balaenoptera acutorostrata. Next base: position 93,173,912 of record NC_080085.1, on the reverse strand, counting down.
ACAACACAAGAGCTGTGATTCAATTAAAATATGAAGTAAATACAATACCCTTTGGGAGAGCTATGCATTCAGAAGGAAATTTTGTTTCCAGAAAAGCTTTTGAGAGGAATCCTCTACTTCACATCTCCAGCATTCTGCTGTCAGAACGGTTCCCTTTGGAGAATATATGTGGGCTATGAAAGAATGCAGATCTTTTCTTGATTGAACTAATGGTATGATTAGCAACTTTTTTTTCGATGAAACTACCAGATTTGTTCCAATCTACCATACTGTGTAAAAATCTTGTTTCAAGGACATTGCTTTTGGAAGCTAGAAAACAGAATCTAGTAATTAACTCGTGTGTTAGCATAAATGGTCATAGCCTGAATGAATTCCCACACCCACACAAACTCCCAAATAGATCATAGATCATACAATTAATATTACAAAATGGCCGACTATATGTTTCTCTTGGCCAGAAATTCCTGCCTTTTTGTTTGTACTTCTCTGAAAGTGTCTCCAGTTAGCTAGTAAGGTTTTGTGAAATTTTCAAAACAAATTCTATGTTACTTTCCTCCCCTGCAAAAATATAGGTATGCACCCTTTGTTACTGGAAGGGTTGCAGATGGTAGAGAAAGAGGATCTAACAGAATCCAATAAACAATGATGTTTTGCAAATCCTGAAAGTTTGACTTCCTATAGCGCTTTAATATCTGGGTGACTCATTTGGCACCTAATACAGTGGCTGGGACTGGATTAAACTGTTTCACATATGTGTGCTTTGTCTCCCACCACTCTAATCATTTGCTGCTGGAGCAGCAGCATGGCCTAACTTTTCTTTTGTAAAATGGTATAACCACTTTGGAGTATAGTTTGGAAGATTCTTAAAAAGTTAGATAACCCTGGAGAAAAAAAAAGACAGTAAGTAAAAACTAAGGCCATTTGAATGAAGTATTGACTTTAGTTAATAATAACGTATCAATTTTGGTTCTTTAATTGTAACAAATGTACCATAGTAACTTAAGATGTTAATAACAAGAAAAACTGGGTACTGGGGTATGTAGGAACTTTCTATACTATCTGCCATGGAATGAATGTTTATCCCCCCTCCCCCAATTCATTTGTTGAAATCCTAACTAACTCCCTAATGGGATGGTATTAGAAGGTGAGGCTCTGGGGAGGTGATTAGGTCATGAGAAAGGTGCTCTAATGAATGGGATTAGTGGCCCTATAAAAGAGACTCCAGAGAACTCTCTGGCCTCTTTTGCCATGTGAGGACATGTGAGGGTACAGTAAGAAAATGGCCATCTATCAACCAGGAAGTGAGCTCACATCAGCCATTGAGTCTGCTGGTGCCTTGATTTTGGACTTCCCAATCTCTAGAACTGTGAGAAATAAATATTTGTTGTTTAACCCACCCAGTCTATGGAATTCATAGCAGCTGAACAGAATAAGATGCTATCTTTACAATTTTTCTGTAAATCTAAAATTATTCTAAAAAATAAAGTTTTTTTAAAAAAAGCTTAAAAAGGAACTAAAACAGTTAAATGTACACTTACTGTCTAATTCATCCATTCCATGTCTAGACATTTATCCAGGAATAAAGGAAATATATATGCATGCAAAGATGCATACATGTATGTTCATAGCAGCTTTATCTGTAATAGCCCTCAAACTGGAAACAACCCAAATGTCCATCAACAAGTGAATGGATAACCAAATTGTTTATATCCATATAATGGAATAATACTGAGCAATGAAATAAAAGAATGAACTACTGATACATGTAACAAGACAGATGAATCTCAAAATAATTGTGTTTAGTGAAATAATCCAGACAAAAAGTACATACTGCATGATTCCGTTTATATAAAACTCTATAAAATGCAAACTGATTTATAGTGACAGAAAGATAAGTGTTGTTTTGAAAGAAGGGCAGGAGGGGGGCATTACCAAGGAGCACCAGGAAACTTGTGGGTAATTTATATGTTCATTATCTTCATTATGATGATGATTTCATAGGCGGATACATATATCAATCAGCCCTTACAGATTATACACTCTAAATTGTGTGTTTATTGTATGTCAGTTATGTGCCAATAAACCTGTTTATTTTTTTTTTTAAATCCAATTAGTCATGTATAGGAAAAGGGAAATAATTATCTTAGGCTCATATAACTACTACCTTTGATCATTAAACATAGCTCTGAGCTTTTTGGTAGTGGAAATTTTGCTTCTTTGTACCACTGTACCTACCACTGGCTGTCTGGGGACCAGTTTCTTTCTCTGAAAAATGACGAGTGACCCTTAAAGTCTTTTACAGGCAGATATATTGAGAATAATTCTAAACATGTATCTTCTGAAATAAGTTAAAATAAATTCATTTGCATTAATTTCATAAACCTTAACTTGAAATTGGCTAATAAAGTGATACCTATTAGGAACCTTAAAGATTAAATGGGAATTAATAGTTAAGAACTATTTGTAAGTAGTATACTGATTATTTTTTTCTGAGTATCTGTTTTATGTCAGGCAATCAAATAGAAGTATTTTTTTTTTAATAGCTTTATTGAGATATCATTTACATACCATACAATTCATCCATTTAAAATGCACAATTCACTGTTTTTTAGTATATTCACAGATATGTGCAACCATCAGCACAGTCAATTTTGTAACATTTTCATCACCTCAAAAAGAAGCCTTAGACTCAAAGGGCATAGAGATTCCTCTTGGGGTGATGAAAAATTTCTGGAACTAGATAGTGGTGGTGGTTGCACAACATTGTGAATGTATTAAATGTTACTGAATTGTACACTTTAAAATAGTGCATTTTAGATTACAATATTGTATCCAGCACACCAAAACCCACTCCATAAAACCCACCCATATACTTTAGGTACTTACCCTTATTGCTCCATTCTCCCAGCTCTAAGCAAACACTAATATACTTTTGTCTCTATAGATTGGCCTATTCTAGGCATTTCATATAAATGAAATCATATAATATGTGGTCTTTTGTCACTGACTTCTTTCACTGAGAATGTTTTCAAGGTTCAGCCATGTTGTAGTGTGTATCAGTACCTCATTTATTCCTTTATATGGCTGAACACTATTCCACTGTATGAATACATCACATTTTATTTATCCATGCATCAGTTAATGGTCATTTAGGCTGTTTCCACCTATTGTCTATTATGAATAATGCTACTGTGAACATTTATATACAAGTTTTTGTGTGGATATATGTTTTGATTTCTCTTGGTTATATACCTAGGAAGGGAATTGCTGATACCTCTTGGTTTAACCATTTGAGGAATTGCAGAAAGTGGCTGCACCATTTTACACTCCCACCAGAAGTGTATGAGGGTTCCAATTTCTCTGCATCCTCGTCAGCACTTGTTGTAATCTGACTTTTTGATTATAGCCATCCTAGTGAGTATGAAGTATTGGGTTGGCCAAAAAGTTTGTTGGGGTTTTCCATACCATCTTACAGAAAAACCCGAACTTTTTATCACATGGTTTTGACTTATCTTTCCCTGATGACTAATGGTGTCAGGTACATTTTCATGTACTTTTTTTCCTAGAAATATGCTCATATAGAGAATATTTTGTTCATATAGAGAATATTTTGCATATAGAGAATATTTTGAATATTTTGCTCATATAGAGAAAGGTGCCTCAAAGTTATGAACCCCTAGAGGGGAGTTATTACATAGACACATGAAGAGAAACTGTCATGGTAGTTATAAATTATACCTAATCATAGTGACTAATATAATGTGTACGTTTTTCTTTTACACTGCTATATATTTAATAAGAAAAGTAAAAGAACACATTTTAACATTAGTTGCACTGAAATACTGGTTTGCTTTCCATTTCATGATTCTTAATAGCGGTGGAGGGGGAGGGGTCCCAATTCCTACTGGAGTGAGAAAAGTACATTATATATCACCATTTCTGAAATCAAAGGGTAACCCCATAGACTGAGGTAGAACAAATTACCTCTTATTTGTACAATGTGGTCATATACATAGGATTAGAAAACCAATAGAATAGATGTCTATATATCAGGGAGGTATCTGTGTAACAGGAGAGTGAAAAGAGGTCTAGGGAGGTACTAACCTGAAAGTCACTTTCAGGATGAGCAGTGGGTACTGGGAAAAAGAAAAACTATTCAACAAGAGTCAACAGTTATTTTGGCGAGTACGGGCTTACTACTGCCAACACAGCTTTATACTTATGACATATGAAAGTTGTCTGTTCCCAGGGAGTAAATGAGCATTTGCCCTGTGGTCTGAAGAGTCACCTACAAAGTTTGGATCTTTTCTGGGACTGGAGAAACAGTGGTCTAAGCTTTGAAACCTTAAAGGAATTTGCTTAGGCAGCTTTGAGGGAATCATTATACCCATGGTATATTCTTAGAACCTGAGAAAACTTCCTTATATTGGAAGCTTATACATTAGCATTTCTTAAGGCAGTCAGCCTCACTCTCTCCACCAGATCAGCTTTTAGAAAATGGAATGATTTGGAGTTGCAATTAAAATCCCAGGCAGAAGCTCTTCTAGGATGTTCCATTGCTTAACTGCAAACACAGCAAAGAAAAGTAAGCAATTCAAGTTCTGTACCTTATTTCACCTTCTCTAATGTGACCTGCCAGTTCCTCAATAAACTTCTCCCCTTTCATCCAGTAGATCATTGGTCCGGACTCTCCACTGAATCCAAAGAATGCTTTGCAAGGGATGTTCAGAGGCTTACCTGAGAATGGCAGAGAAAAAAATGAGCAAATGGCTCTGGTTATCATTGGGAGACAGAAAAAGACCATTTAACATCCAAAGGAAAACTCAGAAGTGACCCATTTTTCAACTCTTCTTCCAATCACCTTATCACTGCAAATGAGAAAATTTTTAAATAGTTACAAGGGCCTCTGGGAAATTTTAAAATTCAATATATTATCAAAAATGAGAAAGTAAAGAAAGTTACTAAGTTTTTAAAACTGCTTATTTTTACTGCCTCCCTCCTAGGAACTAATATGAAAGAATCATATGGAAGGAACCCTCTTTTATTTTCCTGTTTTGAGAATATTAATAACTGCTTACTTGGACTTGCCTTTGAAGTTAACATTAATCAAAGTATAAGTTAATTTTTGATTTGTGAGAAAACATAGACTATCCACTATTACTAAGATTGCATAGGGAAATTTTGTTAATTCTTTTTTTTTTTTTTTTTTTTTTAAGGATTTTCTTATTTATTTATTTATTTATTTATTTATTTTTGGCTGTGTTGGGTCTTCGGTTCGTGCGAGGGCTTTCTCCAGTTGCAGCAAGCGGGGGCCACTCTTCATCGCGGTGCGGGGACCGCTCTTCATCGCGGTGCGCGGGCCTTTCTCTATCGCGGCCCCTCCCGTCACGGGGCACAGGCTCCAGACGCGCAGGCTCAGCAATTGTGGCTCACGGGCCCAGCTGCTCCGTGGCATGTGGGATCTTCCCAGACCAGGGCTCGAACCCGTGTCCCCTGCATTAGCAGGCAGATTCTCAACCACTGCGCCACCAGGGAAGCCCGTTAATTCTGATTATTGTATATTCTGAGAAAAATTGGATAATTCAAATCAAATAAGAATTTTATAATTATAAGAATATCTATAGAAAGTACATGGAGTGAAAACTCAGTCTAACCATATCTTCGATATTCCTTGTGTCACCTACAGTACTTAAATAATTCTAGGCAATACTGCAGTTTTTTACTATGCATCTTTGTGATTATAGCTAAAAACTTTGTTTTAATTATGAACTTATCATCAAATATATAAGCAATTATTTTTTTGCTGGCGTTGATTTTATTTTCTTCTTACAAAGTAAATCAGTAAGGGAAGAATGGTATAGAGAGTACAATCTTGACATTTCTGACAAAGGAATCCCCTAATTCATAAATCATAATATAACATATCATTTTCTCTATAACATGTAATTTTTGCCCTGGTTGGAGCACTAGATAAAGCAATTTCAAAAATATTTTTTTCCTTGTAGAGTACATGGTGAAGTTGTTCCCATTATAACTCTGAGCTGCGTAAAATTTCTCCTTTCTATTCTTAAATTGATCCAAAACTTCCATGTTCTAAGAACCATTACTTTTTGGGAACCTTTCTATTTAATCACCATAACTAGCAGATGGCTTGCTTTGAGGACCATTTTCACCAAGAAACAATTTTAATTGGAGTTAGGGTCTACATTGAGACAGTGGAAATTAAGAAAACCTCATACACATATGGATGCTGGGTGATAGGCTGGGCTTAACCACAATAAGTGTTACCAAATATTGGTCTTTTTATAGTGTAAATTTCTCTCTCAGCAAGATGACTTGTCACGGACCTTTGGGATCATTCAATTACTCTCAAAAGCTTTGATATCAACAGTCTTTCATATATGTCATGCTAATCTGAAACAATGTTATTCATTGTTTCTTTGAACATGTGTTTTGTGATACAAGCTTGTGTAAAAAATGGAAGACAGCCTGGTACAGCTAAGAGATGTGGGTCCTTGTTTTGGATCTATCATTAAAAAGTAGACTCTCTGGCCCTGGGTAGATTACCTAACCTTTTACAAACTGATTTCTCATATATGTAATACGGATGGTAATAATACTTTGGATGCTCAGATAAGACAATATCTACAAAAGTGCTTGGTGAACATGCAAGTCCCATCCAAATTTAGCATGGCTGTGTTTTCCTTCCAAGGCTTGGTCTTTCAAAAAGTCAAGTTTGAGACATAATTCTATATGTGTAATGAGATAGCTAACTGTTCATTTTGATCCTGCCAATCTCATGTCCTTCTTTTATTTATGAGCACCTATGGGGTAATATCCTTTTCTTATCAATGCTCTATAAATATTTCCCAGATTCTAGAGTAGGTGTGATTCATCCAAGCAGGCCCCGTGTTCTCTAAACCCGAACACAGGGTCTTTTTATGCCTTACTGCTCTTCATTCCCATGAAATTAAAGGTTATTATGGAATTCAAATTAGATGGCAAAAGATCCAGAGACTGTGATAAACATTATTATAAGGATCCCAGTTGCTAAAACTACCAGTATATACATTTATACAAATAAATTCTGGTTGTCATTCCTTTGGGCTATGTTGAAAGAATATATCAAATAAAATACCTTTTAGTGATTCCTAGCCTGTGGGTACTCAGGCCTGGTTTGATTTTAATGGAAAAAGACGATTATAGCAATGTGCAAAAAGGTGCCTCCTTGAGGTGGTCTATCAAAAATGACAGCATCTGCCCTTTCCTTGGCACTACACAATGGGTACTGACTATTGCAGCGATTTCTCCTGGGAATGTTTTTACTCTCCCATCAGACAGGTTTTGTTAAATAAATGCAAGAGACATATTTCAGCGGTCTAGTTTCTACAAATGCTGAACAAATATCCTGAAGCCTTTGTCAACGGCTAAAACAGGAAGATGGTCCAATCATCATATGCAGTACTCTGAGGAGAGTCCCAAAATAATCAGCTCTTGCGCCAGATAGTGAGAATCAATGTGTGCCAGGTTGTGAGTACCTCTTCTTTCAAAAGGCCTGGGAGGGATCTCAGCACTGATTGAGCAAATAACCTGAAACAGTCTCTCCAGGTTTTTCTAAAATCTGGCTTATGTGCATGTGCAAACTCATATCTACCATTTGTATCTGTTTGCTATTGTATTGTTTTACCTCCAGATGTTTTCAAAGTCATTCCTATGGTACTGTATATCCTACTAGTAGAGATGACCAACTCATATTTGTATCTAAAAAGGATTGTACAGTAGGTTGAAGACTATCAATACTAGCAATTTCTCTATCACTTTATTAAGTCTAGACCAGTCAACAAAACATATGTTCATACAAAGACTTATATATGAATGTTCATACCAGCTTTATTTGTAATACCCCAAAACTGGAAATAGTCCAAATGTTCATCAACAGGTGAAGGAATACTCTGGTACATCCATACAAAAAAATATTCATCAGGTATGGAAAGGATGAAGTACTGATACATACCATAACATATGATTTTTGAGATTTAAAGCAATTATACTAAGTTAAAGAGGTCAAACAAAAGAGTACATGCTTTATGACTCAATTTATATAAAATTCTAGGAAGTTAAAATTAATCTACAGTTTCTTAAAAAGTTGAACATCTGCCACGTGATCCAACCATTCTATATGAAAGCCTATGTCTATATAAAGACTTGTACACAAATATTCATATCAGCTTTATTTTTCCAATTGAGGTATAATTGACATATTATATTAGTTTTAGGTATACAACACAATGATTTGATATTTGTATATATTGCAAAATGATCACCAAAATAAGTCTAGCTAACATGTCACCACTCATAGTCATGAATTTATTTTTTCTTGTGATGAAGGCTTTTACGATCTACTCTCTTAGCAACTTTCAAAATGCAATACAGTATTAACTATAGTCACCATGTTGTACATTATATCACCATGACTTATTTATTTTATAACTGGAAGTTTGTACCTATTGACCCCTCATTTTGCCCACCCTCCACAAACCCCACCTCTGGCAACCACCGATCTATTTTTATCTATGAGTTTGATTTTGTTTACTTACTTGTTTGTTTTAGATTCCACATATAATTGAGGTCATACAGTATTTGTCTTTGTATGATTTATTTCACTTAGCATAATGCCCTCAACGTCCATCCATGTTGTTTCAAATGGTGAGATTTCATTCTTTTTCATGGGTGAATGATATTTCATTACACACACACGCACACACACACACACACACACACCACATTTTCTTTATCCATTCACCCATTGATGGACACTTAGGTTGTTTCCATATCTTGGCTATTGTAAGTAATGCTCCAATGAATATGGGGGTGCAGATATCTTTTTGAGCTAGTGTGTTCATTTTCTTTGGATAAATACTCAGAGCAGAATTACTGAATCATATGGTAGTTCTATTTTTAATTTTGAGAAAAATCCATACTGTTTCCCATAGTGGCTGCACTAATTTACATTCCTACCAACAGTGCACAAGGTTTCCTTCTTTTCCACATCCTCACCAACACTTGTTATCTGTTGTCTTTTTGATAATAGCCATTCTAACAGGTGTGAAGTGATCTCATTGTGGTTTGATTTGCATTTCTCTGATGATTATTTCATGTACCTGTTATCAATCTGTTGATTATCATTTCATGTACCTGTTGGCCATCTGTATGTCTTCTTTGGAAATATGTTTGTTCAGATCTGCCCATTTCTAAATCAAGTTTTTTTTTTTGGTTTGTTTTGCTATTGAGTTATATGTGTTCTTTATATATTTTGGATATTTACCACCTATCATATATATGATTTGCAAATATTTTCTCTTATTCAGTTGGTTGCCTTTTCATTGTTGATTGTTTCCTTTACTGTGCAAAAGCTTTTTTGTTTGATGTAATCCCATTTGTTTATTTTTGTTTTTGTTGCTTTTGGTTTGGAGTCAGATTTTAAAAATCATCTCCAAACTAACTGATATCAAGGAGTTTACTGCCTATGTTTTGTTCTAGGAGTTTTATAGGTTCAGGTGTTTCATTCTACTCTTTAATCCATTTTGAGTTAATTTTTGTGTATGGTATAGGATATTCATCCAGTTTCATTCTTTTGCATGTGGTTGTCCAGTTTTCCCAACAACATTTATTGAAGATACTGGCCTTTCCTCATTGTATATTTTTGACTCCTGTGTCATAAATTAATTGACCATATATGTGTGGGTGTATTTCTGGGCTCTATATTCTGTTCCATTGATCTATGTGTCTGTTTCTATGCCAGTACCATACTGTTTTGATTACTGTAGCTTTGTAATACAGTTTGAAATCAGGGAGTATGATGCCTCCATATTTGTTCTTCTTTCTCAAAATGTTTTGGCTATCCATGTCTTTTATTGTCCCATACAAATTTTAGGATTGTTTATTCTATTTATGTGAAAAAATGCCATTGCCATTTTGATAGGGATTGCATTGAATCTGTAGATTGCTTTGGGTAGTATAGACATTTTAACAGTATTATTTCTTCCAATCCATGAGCATAGGATATCTTTCCATTTATTTTTGTCTTCTTCCATTTCTTTCATGATGTCTTATAGTGTTCAGTGTATAGGTCTTTCACTTCCTTGGTTAAATTTATTCCTAGGAAGCTTATTCTTTTGATGCTGTTGTAAATGGAGTTTTAGTCTTAATTTCTCTTAATGATAGTTTGTTATTAGTGTATAGAAATGCAACAGACTTTGGTATATTGATTTCATATCCTGCAACTTTACTGAATTCATTTATTAGTCTTAACAGTTTTTTTGTGGAGTCTTTATGGTTTTCTATACATAATATCATGTCATCTGCAAATAGTAACAGTTTTAATTATTCCTATTCACTTTGGATGATCTTATTTATTTTTCTTGCCTAATTGCTCTGGTTAGGACTTCCAATACTCTGTTGAATAAAAATGGTGAAAGTAGACATTCTTGTCTTGTTCCTAATCTTAGAAGAAAAGCTTTTAGCTCTTCACCATTGAGTATGATGTTAGCTGTGGGCCTGTCATATATGGCCTTTATTATGTTGAGGGATGTTCCCTGTATAACCACTGTGTTGAGAATTTCTATCATACGTGGAAGTTGAATTTTATCAAATGCTTTTCCTGCATCTATTGAAATGATAATATCATTTTTAGCCTTTATTTTTTTTGCAATTTTATTTATTTTTTTATACAGCAGGTTCTTATTAGTTATCTATTTTATATATATTAGTGTATACATGTCAATCCCAATCTCCCAATTCATCCCCCCACCCCCCCACCACTTTCCCCCCTTAGTGTCCATACGTTTGTTTTCTACATCTGTGTCTCTATTTCTGCTCTGCAAACCGGTTCATCTGTGTCATTTTTCTAGGTTCCACATATATGCCATTACTTTTTAATGTGATGTATCCCATTGATTTGCAGTTGTTTAGCCATTCTTGCATGCCTGGAATAAATCCCACTTGATTATGGGGTACAGTCCTTTTCATAAATTGTTGAATTTTGTTTGATAATGTTTTGTTTTGCATCTATTTTCATTTGGGATATTGGCCTATAATTTTATTTTCTTGTGGTGTCCTAGTCTGGTTTTGGTTTCATGGTAACACTAGCCTTGTAAAATGAAGCTGGAAGTGTTCCCTCCTCTACAGGTTTTTGGAAGAGTTTGAGAATAATTGGTATTAATCCTTTCATGTTGGGTAGAATCCATCAGTGAAGACATCCGATTCTGGACTTTTGTTTCTTGGGAAGTTTTTGACTACTGATTCAACCTCCTTACTAGTAATAAGTCTGTTCAGATTTTCTTTCTTCAGGATTCAGTCTTAGAACATTGTCTATTTCTAGGAATTTACCCATTTCTTCTAGGTTATCCAGTTTGTTGGCATATGATTTTCATAGTAGCCTCTTAAGATCCTTTTATCTGCATTATCATTTCTAATGTTTCCTCTTTCATTTGTTATGTTATTTTTGTGAGCCCTCTCTTTTTCTTGGTGAGTATAGCTAAAGGCTTGTCAATTTTGTTTACCTTTTCAAAGAACCAACACTTAGTTTCAGTAATCTTTTCTATTGTCTTTTTAGTCTTTATTTCATTTATTTCCACTCTGATCTTTGTTATTTCCTTCCTTCTACTAACTTTGGGCTTCATTTGTTTTTCTTTCTCTAGTTCCTTGACGTATAGTTAGGTTACTTACTTAAGATTTTTTGTTTGTTTGTTTCTTGAGGTAAGCATTTATTACTATGAACTTCCCTCTTAGAACTGCTTTTGCTGCATCCCATAAATTTTGGTATGTTGTATTTCCATTTTCATTTGTTGCACAGTATTTTTTAATTTCTCTTTTGACTTCTTTGTTGATCCATTTGTTGTTTAGCAGCATGTTTAATATTCATATATTTGTGTATTTTACAGTTTTCTTCTTTTAATTAATTTCTAGTTTCATACGATTGTTGTTGAAATGATGCTTGATGTGATTATTTTTGTAAGTTTTAAAATGCTGTGTTTATTTATTTTTTTAACATCTTTATTGGAGTATAATTGCTTTACAATGTTGTGTTCGTTTCTGCTGTATAACAAAGTGAATCAGCTATACACACACACACACACACACACACACACACACACACATATATATGTACATATATCCCCATATCCCCTCCCTCTTGTGTCTCCCTCCCACCCTCTCTATCTCACCACGCTAGGTGGTCACAAAGCACCGAGCTGATCTCCCTGTGCTAAGGGTAAGCTTGATATGATTTTGATCTTCTTAAATTTATTAAGACTTATTCTGTGGCCTAACATATGATCTATTCTGGAGAATGTTCCATGTGTACTTGAGAAAAAATGTTTATGCTGCTGCTTATGTAATGTCCTTTGATTATATAATGAAGCTTGATTATTTTATTCATTGAATCCATGAATATAGAGCCCTCAAATATGAAGGGACGACTGTATACAGTTATGTGTCTTGGTGTAGGTCTCTTTGGGTTCCTCATACAAGGCACTCTCCAGGTTTCTTGGATTTGGGTGTCCATCTCCTTCCCCAGGTTAGGGAAGTTTTCAGCCATTATTTCTTCAAATATGTTGTATGGCCTTTTCTCTCTCTCTTCTTCTGGGACTTCCTATAATGCAAATGTTAGTCTGCTTGGTGTTGTCTCGTAAATCTCTTAAACTATCTTCACTTTTTTCCCATTCTTTTTCTTTTTGCTGCTCTGATTGGGTGAGTTCTACTGTCTTGTCTTCAGGTAAACTTTTCTTTGCTTCATCTATTATAGTCTGATGTTGAATCCCTCCAGTGTATTTTTCAGTTCAGTTATTGTATTCTTCAGCTCTGTGACTTCTGTTTGGTACTTTCTTACATTTTCTATCTCTGTGTTGAAATTCTCATCCTGTGCTCATCCTTTCTTCTCCCAAATTTGGTGAGTATTTTTATGACCATTACTTTGAACTCTATCAAGTAAATTACTTATCTCCATTTCATTAAGGTATTTTACTGAGATTTTATTTTGTTCTTTTGCTTGACACGTATTCCTCTGTTTATTTTCCCTCACCCTCTGTGTTGACTTCTATGAATTAGATAGAACAACCACCTTTTCCAGTCTTGAAGTGGTGGCCTCATGTAGGAGATGAACCTTGTTGCTCAACTCACCCTAGCTTTTGGTTGTCTCTCAAACCTTTGTGATTGTCCAAGCAGTCTATTATATTTTTAATAGCTCCCAGTAATTTAGGGTGTGCCAAGACTTGTCAGTGGCCTAAAGAGGGGAGAATCTCAGTCAGCACTTAGATTCAGGCTGATTGGAACTCAGATCCTCAGGAAGCAGCTTTTAAAGTATTCTTATATAACAGTCCTGTGGATCCACAAGTGTAATCCCTGCTAGCCACCAGAGCCAGGCAATCTGGTGGTGTTCCCTGGGCAAACTTGGGGCTCCAGATGAATCTATAAGCTCCTTACTGGGAGACACAGGTGAGCTGGAGTGAGTCAGAGGGAGAGCACAAAGATGATGTCACCTAGCACAAAGATGATGTCACCTAGCTTAAAGATGATGTCACCTAGCTTTCATTCCTTGAGAGTACCTCCATAGTATCTAGGTGTGAGCCAAATCTGAAGCTCTTGACTCAGGCTGAGGCCCCAGGACTAGCAAGTAGGCCTCTTTCACTGAAAAACTGGAGATGTGTTCCAGTCTGCTGTCTGTGCAGTGCCCTGGGGATGGTAGTCTGCCAATAACCCTCTCTTCAATTGTTACAGTCCCATGGGACTCAGGAACGCAAGCACCCTGACTCCCAGAGCCAGATGATCAAGGGGCATTTGCTGGGCAGCAACTTCAAAAACTGAGGCACCAGATGTAAAATCTGGGGTACCAGACACAGGTAAGAGAGTTCCCTTCTGAAAGATACTGGTGCTCTGGGGTGTGACAGAGAGAGAGCACAAAGACAGTGCTAGCCCTCTGAGGTCTCTGGGAAGGTTTATAGTCAGCCTTTAGATGTGTTTAATTAGAAGTCTGCCCCTCAGGCTGCAGCCATCATGATAAACTAACAGGCCTGTTTCATGGAAAGATTGAGCTTCTGGGTCTATTGTCTCTTCTTGTGCCCTGAGAGTGGTAGCTGTTTAAGAACTCTTTCTCTATTGATTACAGTCTTTTGGGACCTGCAAGCATAAGCCCCACTGACCCTCAGAGCCAGGTGATGTAGAGGTGTCCACTGGAAGCAGCTGCAAAAAGCAAGGCACCAGATGTAAAAAGCAAGGCACCAGATGTAAAAAGCAAGGCACCAGATGTAAAACCTGTGGTACCAGACACATGTAAAAGCTCCCGTCTGGGAGACACTGGTATTCTGGAGCAGGCAGAGGGAAAGTGCAAAGATGGCGCCCACTGAGAAAAGAAAAAAAAAAAAAAAAAGATGGTGCCTGTCACCTTTAGCAAGGAAGAAGGAGAGTGTGAAAATGGCCCTCAACAGCCTCTGCCCCTAGGAGACTGGTGCTTTAAGATTAGCTAATTAATCTCTTTCACATAAAGGCTGGGTGCTTTTCAAACAGCTCCTTCTCTGCTGGGTCCTGGGGTGAGTGAGTCCACATGTGAGCACTTTAAGAGCTCTTTCTCAGTTTGCTACAGCCCTTTGGGTCTTGGGGATATAAGCCCTGTTGGTTTTCAAAGTCAGATGTTTTGGGGACTCATCTGTTACATGCAGGCCTTAAAAGTTGGGGTGATTGATGTGGGGTATGAATCCTTCACTCCTCAGGAAGGAGCTCCAGGTTGGTGACTTCTCTCCCTACTGTGCATTGCCACACTTGGGGTGGTATTTATGGTGAGTTTGTATCTCAGCCTCTCCTACCTGCCTTCTTCTCATTTGCCTAATGTGAAGGAGTTTCTTAGCTAGTTTCTACGACTTTTTCAGAGGAAATTATTCCATATGTAGTTGTTAATTTGGTGTGCCTGTGGGAGGAGATGAATTCAGGATCTTCCTACATCATCAATTCAAACCACCTCCCTGTATCAGCTTTATTTGTAATAGCCCAAAACATCTCAAATTTCAATCAACATGTAGATGGTTACTGATACATTCTACAACATGAATAAAACTCAAAATCATTATGCTGAGTGAAAGAAGCCAGATGCAAAAGTCTGCATATTGTATGATTCCATTTATATTAAATTTTTAGAGAACACATGACTATAAAAACAGAAGCAGATCAGTAATTACTTATGGCTGGGGTCAGGGATTGACTGAAAATCTGAAGGAGGAAACTCTTAGGAAATGATAGCAGTGTTTTAAAGCTGCATTGGGATGATGGCTGCACTAATATGTAAATTTACTAAGAGCCATTGAATGGTACACTTTCATGGGTAAATTGTATGATATGTAAATTTCAGCTTAACAAAGTTGTTAAAAGTTAAAAAAATCCATGTCCTCAGGAAGTTTATGTCTGGGAGGGGAAAGAGGAAGAGGTGAAGGACAATACACAAAATGAATTAAATATAATGCAAGTTGCAAACATGTTATAGACATCTCAATCTTTGTGTTTTAAGAGCCAAAGTCATCACCCTAATCACTGAATTGTCTATGTATAAGTCTCCTGCTAGCCCAAAGAGACTCTGTTTTGCATTTCAAATCCATATAATTGCTCTGGGACAACTTTAAAGGAAACAGAGGCTGAATTATCTAATGTGAGAGAATTGCAGGTAAGAGTGGAATGATAAAATTTATTTGATTTGGCCACATATCTTAATCTCCCCCTGTACGTGGACTTTCCAAGAATTTCTCAAGGGCAAAAATTTGACTTTCAATTTCTTTATCTAGATAGATCTGCCCCTACCTGTATCCGTATCCCGTGATGGGCTATCTTGCCACACAGTTATTCTTCATTCTTTGTTTTTCTCTTAAAACAGTTTTCAACAAACCTCTTTCAAATTGTCCTATTATCTCTATTTCTTGGGATGCAATTTTTTTTCTGTTTGTGTCAGTGGAAGCACACATATGGTGGTTAATTTTCTTGCAAGGTTTGTAATTACTGTGTTTTAATCTACAGTAGGGATTGTTTTCTCTGGGAGTCCTGGGTGGCGAGTGCTGTGGAGGCATTCCCTCAGAGTGGTTCCAAGTTTGCCTCTGCCAAGTCCTTACAAGTTTCACTGGTTTGGAAACAGTTTTTCTGTTAATTTCTTAGCTTGGGGGTTTGTACCACATGTGGGTTGTGTGAATTTAAAGTCCACATCCATGCTTGGTACAAGTTTAGAGTTCCAATTTCTTTGGAGTGTCTCTTCATTCATGACCATGGCCCGGACAGAATGTGAATTTCCTGGTTACTTTCCCAGACCAACGAGCAGAGTTTTCTACTTCCTGTTTCATAGAGTTTCAGGCTTCATAGATTATTCAGGCTTCTAGATTTTTGCTGGGCTCTCAGTTCTAGCTCCACACTTCACACAGATCTGTGGCTCTATCATCTGACCTTGAGCTCAAGCCCTTAGACTCTTAAGATCCTTATCTGATTCTGATAGCCTCAGGAGGTATTTAGCTTCCGTTTATGCTCCCTTCTCTGGGTTTGAGTTCCCTTTTCATTCCTAAAGCCTAGGAATTTCCCTTACTTGCTTTCATGCTGAGCTAAGCATGTACAATCTTTATTTTGACCAGCATTTCTCTGTGTTTAGAACAAGAGATGATTCTTTACCATATCAATTCAGTCTATCATATTAACTAGTTGTATAAAGTTACACCACTGAAATCTATAAGCAGTATATCTTAGGCCTGAATGATCAAGTTAATTTTACATTCATCCAAGGAGTTGAAGGTAGAATTTCTATTCCTGTTACTGCTAACATAAACAAAGGTTTTCCTTTCTTCCCTGGGGTCACACTTAGATTTGACCTTTACAAGATGAGATGAAAAGAGGAGTGGATATTTGTGATGCCCAGTGTAAAAGCCATTCACCTTCTTGCTGTGCTTTATGTACTTAAGTTTGTAGTTTCAACTTTCAAGAGCTTTATTCTTTCAGAAGAGAATGCATAATTAGGGCACACACCTTTTGCTTATTTGCCCATGAAGTGCTGAGAGTGTCCTGGGCCACATGCTTCAGTCCAGTTGGTTAATATTAGGACACACGAAACATAGGGACATGTGTCTCATACTTTCAGTTGTGAGACACATTTTAAGAAGTTTGTTCTAATAATACACTGAATTTGTAAATTAGTTCCTCAAAAACTCATAGCAGAGCTGAGGTTATCACTATATTGATGTCGCTCTTACTCATATTCATTTGAACATGCCCTTTCTTGAGTGAAAGATAGATAAAGGATGGAGTCATAACTTGCGTATGGGGAATGTCCATTAAGAGTCTGTCTGATAGTGAATGTCATCTGTCCAGTGTGTTAAAGAGGGAAAAAGTTGAGAACCACTGATCCATGGATGTGGTTTTCTTGAGTTGAAGAGAAACATATATTCTCTCACTTTGAAAATTTACACACAAATACACACACACAAAGCAAAATAGCTCAGGTGTGGTTGAATCCCAAGATAGTTCTTCATTGCTCACACTGGCCCTTCCTATCAATCATCTAATATGCTAAGTAACCATTTGTAGCCCAAACTATACTGGTGAAAACTCCAGGGTCCTTGATTTCACTGAGATTACAGACTCAAATTGAATGGATCATTGTGATTTAGACACAGGCTCACACAGAAATAAACTGACTTTCCTGAGGTAAAATAATGATCTAGCTTCAATGCTGAAAAACTAATTCATGTCTTCTAATATGTTAATACAGTGTTCAATCTACTATAGACAATGTTGCCTTCCTATTTCTATGTATCTGGAAAAGAAAGAATCCTTGACATTCCAGAGTGATTTTTTTTCTTTATTTGTGTATAATTGCTTTACAATGTTGTGTTAGTTTCTGCTGTATAACAAAGTGAATCAGCTATACATATACATATATCCCCATATCGCCTCTCTCTTGCGTCTCCCTCCTACCCTCCCTATCCCACCCCTCTAGGTGGTCACAAAGCACCGAGCTGATCTCCCTGTGCTATGCAGCTGCTTCCCACTATCTATTTTACATTTGGTAGTGTATGATAATCTCAATAGATGCAGAAAAAGCTTTCGACAAAATTCAACACCGATTTATGATTAAAAACTCTCCAGAAAGTAGGCGTACAGGGAACCTACCTCAACATAATAAAGGCCATATATGACAAACCAACAGCCAACATCGTTCTCAATGGTGAAAAACTGAAACCATTTCCTCTAAGATCAGGAACAAGAGAAGGTTGTCCACTCTCACCACTATTATTCAACATAGTTTTGGAAGTTTTAGCCACAGCAATCAGGGAAGAAAAAGAAATAAAAGGAATCCAAATTGGAAAAGAAGTAAAGCTGTCACTGTTTGCAGGTGACATGATACTATACATAGAGAATCCTAAAGATGCTACTAGAGCTAATCAGTGAATTTGGTAGAGTGGCAGGATTTAATGCACAGAAATCTCTTGCATTCCTATACACTAATGATGAAAAATCTGAAAGAGAAATTAAGGAAACATTCCCACTTACCATTGCAACAAAAAGAAAAAAATACCTAGGAATAAACCTACCTAAGGAGACAAAAGACCTGTATGCAGAAAACTATAAGACACTGATGAAAGAAATTAAAGATGATACCAACAGATGGAGAGATATACCATGTTCTTGGATTGGAAGAATCAATATTGTGAAAATGACTATACTACCCAAAGCAATCTACAGATTCAATGCAATCCCTATCAAACTACCAATGGCATTTTTCATAGAACTAGAACAAAAAATTTCACAATTTGTATGGAAATACAAAAGACCCAGAGTGATTTTGTGCAGCTTTCCCCCCACTTCTTTCTAAAGAAGAAGAATCCTCTTGCCATAATTTTCTAAATTAATTGATACAGCTGCTGGAGTGAATTATAAATTATAGTTGAGAGCAAGCAATTATGAAGCTAAAGGCAGGAAGAAAGAATGCATTTCTTCCAGTAAGATTCAAAAGGAAGATGAAAAGTTGATGAGGCAGAGACAGGCAATGGTTATCCCAGATGGTGGAAACTGCAGCAAAGTAGGGTTTTCTACCCAGAAGAGATTAAGACTTTGTGAGAAAAGAAAGTGGGTACCAAAGCTAATTGACAACTGACTGGGGAAGGAAGAAGACTGGGAGAAAATCCTTGAGAACCCTTTAACTAATTATTTGGAAATGGTGAAAAATATGCGTGTGTGTGTGTGTGTGAGAGAGAGAGAGACAGAGAGAGACAGATGGAAACTTCCTACTGTTTCATGTTTCGCAAGGCATGTAAAGCCAGGAAATCTTTTTAGGGATGATGCCCACAGCTATTTGTCTATACGAGAGACAAGTAGCATAGCAGCAGGCCTCAAAGATGAGACAGAGCACTGTTTTCATGACTAAAAGTTTAAGCAATGAGGTTGCTTTGGTCTATAATCGGCTCTTAGGGATAAGTGGCACAAAGTTCAGTGGAAAATGAAATGTTTAGAGTTACACAGGACTTACCAAGCTGTCACATCAAGTAGCCTCAATCTCAATAGAAGTTTCTTTCACTGAATTTCATCAAGGGTAAATAAACAGAACTCCCTTTGTGACTACATAGCATGCCCATAAACCTTACTTACTTTACCTCTTTCATCTCCTTAGAACAGGGATTGGTTGGCTCAGTGTCTGAAGATGCTTGTTTTCTCATTCATATTTCTGATTCAAGGACACAAGGTATAGGCAAGGCAGAAACACAGCATGGGAAGAATACTGGAGTCAGGACACTGAAATTATAGACCTGGTGGTTTCACTAGGTTGCTGTGGGTTTTTTTGCTGTTTTTTGTTTGTTTGTTTTGATAAGTTCATTCTCCCAAGTAGCCTCAGTTTCTTCTAAAAAATGATAGTCAACTAAGAGAATTTCTAAGGACCCTTTCAGGTCTGACATTCTCATATTTCAAGAAGCTGGCATACAAGAGTGAGTGTTAGGATTTTCCAGGTGGGAAGAATTTCTTCCATTGGAGTACAAGCCCTGGAGTAGCAGTCGTTAGTTCTCTTTGTAAAAGGAAGAGGATGTGAGTCCCTCTGCCTTGGGTAGGTTTTGGCTTTAGCTCCAAGGTCCCTTGGCCCTGGTGTTTTGTGTCTGAGTCTGCCTGCCTGCTGTGCCTGGAGTCCTAGTTCCTGTGTATCCCCCCTTAACCTCTGTTTACTGCAGAGTGAGTTTCCTGCCTATGCACCCTACCTTGCCTTGAACCCTAGTTCCTCTCTGTCCCACTGGACCCTAGCTGCTTATGTTGGCTCTGCTGATCTTGGCTTATGGCCCTGCTTTCCTTGACCCAGTGCTTTCCATATCTCAGTTTGACAAAGGGATTTTAAAAAGTTCCCTATGGGAAAAGACAAAGACCTTGAGTATTAACTCACTACACTAGTAAGTCCAACTCATACTCAGCAAATTGAGATGGCAAGAGAGTTGAAGTAAGCAAATACTCTATCTGTGTGCGTGTATGCAAGTGTATATATAGTTGCAAAAGAATTCATTTGAATTGAATTAATTAATAGTTAAAATTAAATACACATGATTCTCTATAACTTGTTAGGTGGAAGAATAAACAGACAACCCTTTTAATCCTTTAATATTAAGTGACTTCATTTTTTAAAAATTCCCTTATTGATCTAGAAATCTAGGTTTGTAGGGTAGCCAACCTGTGTAATCATATCAATTGAAAAATGATTTAAATCCATGTGAGATTCATATTTAAAGTTATTTTCATTTGTTTCAAAAGTTATTTACTTGGTTTCCAACTATATGGAATTAAATGTTAAGGTTTATAATGTTACGTCTATTCTAGGAACCAAAAATAAAACACAGGGTAACCATTACTTTCTGTAAAGGAGGTCACTTTTGTCATTTGAGAACATCTGATTGGAAACAAATCCTTTTCACTTTCTCCCCTTCTGCATCATCAGAAGTACTTTTGAATCCCTTACTGATAAGATCACAACTTCTGGTACTAGGAATTACTGGCTAGTCAAATCCTGCTGTACCAGTTCAGAGGAGAAATGCATCAATACAACCATGGTAATTCTTACTGTGCATCTGAAGATTGATCCAGGTATTATATGGTGACTGAAGAAAATGATGATCTGTTTTCTGGGTATAATAGTGTGATTTAAAATGTGGTTGTGGAAAGCTTTAAAAATCTACAACAAAATAAAAATAAAAATAAAATGTGGCTGTAGTTTTAACATAGGTGACATTCACTTTGATAAGCCTTGCTGGCTGTTTGCAGGCTGTGACTCCAGAATCAATGTTTAAAATAATCCCACAAGGATCCTTTAATACTTCAGAAAAGGGAAATATCAAGGTTTAATGCCAGGTGAGAATATGAAACCTGAAGCTATCCACAGATTTCTGATCAGATTCATGTCACACTATTGATTTTCTGAAGTCCCACAAGGGTTCTTTTGGACTATTAATTTCCTTTGACAACAAATTCCCCTCGTCTTGCCATTCATTAAACTCTATTTTGCTGCCTACTTGATTGACATGCCTCTACGGTCCTCTTTTGCCCATTTAAAGCCTCACCATTCAAGGTCTAGCTCAAGTGTAATCTATACCATGAAGTCAGCCCTGACTACCCTAAGTGCACACTGACTTATCTCGTTTTCTCTAAAATCTATTTGCATATGTTCATAGGGAGTTAAACATCTAGTTGTGCTCCACTTCATAAATTATTACAGCAAAAATAAGCTAAGCGCCTAATATGTTCTAAGTTAATCCCCAAAGACACCCAGTGAGTGAGGTAGTAATATTCTCAGTTTACAAATGAGCAAATGGAAGCAGAGAGAAGTTAAACATCTTGTCCAAAGCCACAGATAATGAAAGTAGGAAAACTTAAAACCAGACAAGTTTAGCTCCATAGCCAAAGATCCTAACCACTCTTCAATACTGCCTTTTCACAGATGTTTGTCTCATTTACCAATTAAATGTTATAGTCTTTAAAAGTGGAAACCATATTTTATATTTCACTTTCATTTCCATAGAGAGACTAGCATAGTGCAAGGCATGCAGTTGTGCCCAATAGTACTTGCTTGTTTCTCAATATCTTAGCTCAAATTTCAACTTTTCTTATTTTTAAAATTTTCTCTTATGGCATTAAATGTATCTTTGTAAGCCATCAAAATCCATCCATTTTGGAATAAAGCAGCATGCAAATAATAATTGAATGCCCTGCAGTTCAAGTTTTTCCTTTCTTTCCCCAACTCTCTTAAAGTGGGAGGAGGGAACAAAGGAAAAGGAAGAGGAACAGATGTGATCCATCCGTGTTGCCTTTTGAAAAATTCCATCAAGGCACAGTCAACAACAAAATGAGAGGAAACTTCAACGGTTATATGCCTGTGAAAATCAGCCAATGTGCTGTGTCAGGCAATACCAATAAAAGAGGGCAACTGTCACTTTTGCTTTGGATTTTTGGATTTTTATCTTGAATTGTTCTGTGCATGGAATCTTTCTCTGCCCATGTCCATAAATTCCAGAAGAAAAAGAGAGTTGGTTCAATGAATCTAGAAAGGGAGAATAGAACAATTACATTCCTTTCATTTAATAAGTTCAAATAAATTTTCTATTCTTTAGACAGAAGGATACATGAACAACAGAAAATAAAGGATTTTGAAGTTAATTATTACAATTAACAATATCATAATACACAAGAAGTCACCTCCTCTTTATGCCTTTGCTGAAAGGTATGATGATTAATAGAAACAAAGACCCATCATTAAAGTCAGAAATCAAGTTCTGAGTCTTATGCCAGGAACAACATGAAATGAAATTCTGAAAGTCAGTGAAGTATATTTTGGGGATTTCATGTACCTTCCAGTAATTTATCCCCATTCCTTGAGCCATATAATCCCCAGTTCTGGGTCCTCACTTTGTTTATCCTGCAACAACAATGAGCCAACCACCTTGCTGGAGACGGATTCCCCACCCCATCATTCCTCTACCCTTCCCTACTGGTATCCTGCACTGCTCTTAGCCACTCAGACTTGATAGCTTAAACAACTCTTCCCACTGTAACTTTCCACTACAAACTCTTTGTACCTTCCATAGTGAAAAAATTGACTAATTTTAAAAAATAATCCATGATAATTTGCTAATATGGGGTAAAGCTAAAGAAGGGGGTTCTCCATATTCTTCCACATGATGTGTGTTTTTTTCTTTGAAAACTAGTGTACATCTTCAGCAAAGTTTCTCAAAGAGCAGGCCAATATAATATTTGCTTAACAGAGCAGAGCTTTCTAAAATTCCTCTCTACTCATCTATTGACTCTAAGTTCTCAAATCGCTGCTCACAATCTTTTCTCTCCCTCCTCTAAAATTCTTTCCCAATTACACAGGGAACTATCCTGTCTCCTCAATCATCCCCACTCTCTCTGCCCTCTGGATCTAGTCCTATCTTCCTTCCCTTTCCTTTCCCTGCCATTTCCTTTATAAAAGCTCTATAAAGCTGTGATTTTTTAGTATAAAATAATAAATGCTTATAAAATTCAACAGCGCATAAAATTTTTTAAAAATCAAAATCCCCTGTTTTCCCAAAACAGTCACACACTGCAACCTCCCAATTACACTGTTAATTGCTTTGTAAGTATCTTGTAACTAGGCTTCTGGAAACAATGATCTCCTTAGGTTTTGAATTTTCATAGCTTCTACAGTTCCTTGCACAAGTATGCCACTTCATTTCAACAAACATATAACAAGTGCCTACCATGGGCAAAGTCTTTTTCCTTGGTGTTGAGAGGATATAAAATTAAATAATACATGGTTGGTCTCTGCCTTCAAAGATATCATGGTGTCACTACGCATTCTTTATCAAGATAGTTTCATGGCGTTTCTTAGGTTGGTAGTTTTCCTCTCACCTGTTTGTATTCAGTATTATTCTGAACTATTCACATGCTTGCTAGACCAGGATGGTGTTTTATGCAGTCCCATATTTCCCACAGTGTGAATATTATACAAGCAGTAGGCCAGGAGTGACCTAGTTGGAAAAAAATCTCAGAGCCAACTGTTTCTGTCACACCCTCCTCTCTATTTGACTGGAGCCAACAGGGACCTCTCAACATCATTCCACCCTGGCCCATTCCCTACACTCTCTTTCACTTACTCCTTATTGTCAACACCTGATTGAAAACAACCTCTTTCCCCTCCATCTCTCAAGTAGATACTCAAAGATAATTTTCCTTGACCATCCAGCTCAGAAAATGAAGGAAATCACCTTTCCCAGTGCATTTGGGCAGGAAACTGGTTAATGTGAGTTATACCTTATGCACATGTACTGGCCCTCTGCCACACTAACATTCATGGCCATCTGATGGAAGAGACAGCCTATCTGTAAGAAGCCATGTCAGTTTTGACTGAGGAAAGGTGTCTAATTTTCCAGCTAGAAGTGGGCTAGGAAGTCAGCCTGTAAACAGAGGAAACAGGGATACAGCTTTTGGAAGAAATACTCAAGCTGACAATGTCAAATAGCCTCTGCAACTAGGAGTACAGATGGTGATGTAAAAGACCCAATAATCTTGTTATCTCTATTCCTTGTATTCATCATCACAACCACTCAACGAAGATCTAGGTTTTCTGCATATGATTTTCTCCAGAGGACAGACATTGAGCTCCTTGAGGATAGAGAACTGGGTCTCTTTTTCCCCATCCTCTTTAGTAGCTTGCACATTATTAGGCACACAGAAGGTTTGAATTGCTTTTCTGACTAGAATACCCCTAGTTTAAGGGTAGAGGAGATTGCATTCAGAAAAGAAAGGTATGCTTGTTTTAATTAAATCCCTTGTTTTATTTTTCTCATTCAGGAGATTGTGCTCTAGACCTCGGTTTCACTTTCACTGTTATCACTTTTTTAGTATCAGAAGCCACTACGACTTCTAGGTTTTCCTTTAGTAGTCTATTCCCAGTTGCACTTCCTTGTATTTCCTTATCCCTAATATTTATCCTAAACCTTTCTTTTCTTATCTACAAATGACTAGTCTTAGCAATCCCAAGTTATGTGAATAATTTCCTTCCTGCGTTTATATTATTGCCTTGAATATACATTCAAGAACAGCATCTTGTACTTAGCAGCTTCTTTCTCTTCATGAGTCTTTCCTTAGAACATTCTTGCCTTCTCTTTTTGTACTTTATATTGCAGATTTTCTTCTGTTTATCCTCACTCTTCCTGTATGTGTTACAAGATCTATATGCATCATTCCAGATGTTGCCTTTTAAAGGTCAAAATTACCTGAACATAATTACCCATGGTTATCTACAAACAGGCAACAGGGAAAACAGAGTTTACTGAAATCCATAAATGGTATGAAACCATGTTTTGTATATTAGTTTGAACTTCTCTTTATAGTTTTTCCCCCCAAAGATAGCTAAAGGAGCCAAACTGACTCGGCTGTTAATTCCATTCTCTGTCTGTTCACTAAATAAGGAAAGAAAAGCAGTGCAGTAACTTAGCAGGTAAAAGGAAGGAAAATAAGCCATTCAAATGGTGTAACTAATTCCTGAATAGTTGCCAGTTGTCTATATTTTTTCTCTTTGGCCTAGGCATACATATAGACACCTATTCACTCACATATATCCACTTACGAAGATATTGTTCTTTACTATGATCTCTATCTCTCTATCTGTGACAGGGCATTTTCTCCCTGAGTTAATTACGTCTGTCTCCACCATATTCCCCTCATAATATGTATGTATGCACATAAGTTTGTACCTCAAAAATGATCTCAAGTAGGACCTGTTAACCAAAGTAATGCATCTGCTATGTACACAGCTCTGCTGATAGCCTGAAGAGAGGGCAAGAAAGAAAATAATAGAAAATAGCTCAACAGGAAAAGTGTCCATACAAAATCTGCACTTAGTTTTATGGCATATAGTAAAACCTTAACATTAAAAAAATCTGCTGATTTAGAACAAAGATTGCTAAAGCAAGAAACAAAATAGTATAGATAAGATTTTAAGAAGGATATTTAATGTATCACAATCTTAAAAAAAGAGAATGATTTCAAGTTATTTAAAACAACCATTTACATACAAACACTTTGCTAGTTTCCAAACATTCTTGTCTACTTGTTAAGGCTCCACTGGCAAATGAGGTCAGCCTATGGGTGGAACAATTATGATAAGTTATATATTACTCAGGCACAATTGAGTTGACAGATGTTTGTTTGCCATGTATTTTTCTTAAAATTTTTAGACTCAATGAAAAAGTTGTATGTATTTTTTAAACATCTTTATTGGAGTATAATTGCTTTACATTGTTGTGTTAGTTTCTGCTGTAAATCAAAGTGAATCAGCTATACGTATACATATATCCCCATATCCCCTCCCTCTTGCGTCTCCCTCCCAACCTCCTTATCCCACTCCTCTAGGTGGTCACAAAGCACCGAGCTGATCTCCCTTTGCTATGCAGCTGCTTCCCACTAGCTATCTATTTTACATTTGGTAGTGTATATATGTCCATGACACTCTCTCACTTCGTCCCAGCTTACCCTTCCCCCTCTCTGTGTTCTCAAGTTCATTCTCTACGTCTGCGTCTTTAGTCCTGTACTGCCCCTAGGTTCTTCAGAACCTTTTTTTTTAGATTCCATATATATATGTTAGCATATATTTACAATAGCCAGGACATGGAAGCAACCTAAGTGTCCATCGACAGATGAATGGATAAAGAAGATGTGGCACATATATACAATGGAATATTACTCAGCCATTAAAAGAAACAAAATTGAGTTATTTGTAGTGAGGTCTATGGACCTAGAGTCTGTCATACAGAGTGAAGTAAGTCAGAAAGAGAAAGTTGTATGTATTTTAAAAAGTTGATTTATTTTTTAAGCCTGGGATTAAGCTGTATTCTACACTATTTAACAATTTGAAAATCAGCCTGTTGATGTGCGTGAGACTTGCACGTACAGTTTGTCTGGAATGTATTATATTCTGCTCTGTATTACAGTTGTGTATATTGCTGACCTTCCTTACTGTACTTCAAACTTCTTGGCAGGCCCCATAATTTATCTTTTTAACCCCTGCGAAGCCCAGCACAGTGTCTTACACTGAGTATGCTTTCAGCAAATGCTAAATTAATTAAACTAGATTCCAAAACACCTCGTCTAGGCAATACTTCAATCTCTATGTTCCAGGTACTTTATGTAATACATGTACATGTGTTTAAAATGCATTTCCTAATTCAGATTTTTCACTATTTCTGACTTGTCTTTTCACCCAACTAAATCTAAAAAGTGAGGTCATACTCTTTACCTTTACACAGCAAAGTCAGACACACATTTGGTACCACCAAGATTCTTTTGAAAGACATATGGAGAAGAGTGGATGTGGTTAATGTTAGTGATAACATTTGCATATCTATCTTTAACAGACTCAAAGTATATGGAGCTAGAAGGGAACTTTGAGATTATCATCTCACTCTCTCTCTGTGTAGATGAGTAATGGAGGGCACAAAGGTAAATAACTTGTCCAAGAACACATACTAACTGCTGGCAGAGCTTGCAGTGTAATCCAATTGCCTTGACTATAAGCTGAATGATCTTTCCAATACAGCAGCTACCTCTGGTCCTTACACTGAGACCATCGCCATATCTTCCGGCCAGACCTTTTGGCCTTCAATCTCTTCCCCTTTCCAATTTGTCTTGTAGACTTTGCATGTTTTTCTTCCCTAAGCATAGATTCAGTCATGACACATCTCTGCTTCAAAATCTAAAATGGCTTTATTTGGCATTATAAATATACCAATTAAAGTGCTTCTCAATGGGGGGAATTCTGCCCTGGAAGGGGATACTTGGCAGTGTCTGGAGACATTTTTGGTTGTCACAACTGGGGAAGGAAGTGTTATTGGCATCTAGTGGGTAGAGGACAGGGGTGCTGCTAAACATCCTGCAATACACGGGACAGGCCCCCACAACAAAGAATTCTGTGGCACCAACTGTCAATAAGTGCTGAGGTTGAGAAACCCTGTTCTAGATTTAGAGGACTTTCATGGCCTGATCTCAACTTTATTTTCTAACTTTATTTTCCACTACCTTCTGACAACTTAGAAAATGTAAACTACTTCTTATTTCTTGTATATGTTCCACACTTTCTCATTGCCTTGATTTTGCTTAACTTGAAATGTTTTTTTCTCATCTTTCCACATTCTTTCTATTTGTTAAAGACTAAACGATATGTGGCTTCCTCCATAAAAATCTTCCCTGATCCTTACAACTAGATCATTGTTTTCTCTTCTCAAGTCTCAGAAATTTGTATGTAAGCTATTAAAAATATACGTATTATTTTGGGAAAGTCTGGCTGTTAGACTATGAAGCAGCTGTGAGAAAAATACACTAAGTTTGGAGTCCAAAGACTTATGACTTCACCATTTATTAAGCGTGTTTGATCTTGGACATGCCATTTAATCTCACCAGGCTTCAAATTTTTCATCACTAAAACGGGACAAATAATGCCTACTTCCTAAACATGGTGAGAGGAGGAAGCAAAATTATATAAATGAAAGTGCTTTTTAAGTTTTAAAGCACTATGCCAACTTGAGGGATTGTTATTTTCATTGCAAGGGGAGTTAGCCCTTGAAAGGTAGGTAAAGCTTCCATTTAACCTTGTGTAGGGAATAAGAAATGCCATTGACCATACTGCAAGTTTTCTGGCTGACCTTGTGTGAGGGCTGGGAATATGCTTAAGTCTAATTTTCCTCATGAAGAGTACAGTATGTTCTTTATGACTCGTATCTACTCAGTGTGGTGGTAAGGAAAACACTTCCTTTCTCTGGAGAAGAAAGAGAACAGGTGAGTTCACCAGCCAATTATTCACAGCAGGATTGCCAGGGGCAACAGGAGACCTGCAAAACAATTTTTCTGTAGTCAAATACATCCAACTCATAAAGAAAGTCATAATTTACTTCCAGCTACTTGCAAGGGCATTTCTGGAAGTGTTGTCCTTGCCATTTCATAATCCCCACAATGCAAGTGTCCTTTGGTAGCCAAAGTTTGGGAATAAAATATATGAAAGCTAATAAGAAGAAACCTGACAGGGTTTTATTGTTGGATGATAATTTGTCACATTTGCGGAGGCCTGGTTATCTAAATTTTGTATAACACCAATACCTATGGAAATCAGGGCTGGATAAGAGGCCCTGGAGCTTGAGATCATAACTATACAGATGTTTCACACTAGAGGTCACTCTTGCAATCTAAGAACAAAATTCTGAAAATAAGAAAACACAGCAAAACAGAACAAAAAGCAAACACCCATCAACAACAACAACACAACACGGACATGACATCAATGCAAAAACTGAGGATACAGTTTTTCATTTGAAATCTATGAGGATGGTTTTAAAATGATCAAATGAATTGGTAATGTGATGGGCAGTTATTATTGAGTACAGGAGGGAGCTAAAAAATAACAACTGCTCTACCTGGCAGGCAGGCAGGTAAACAGCCTGTTCTTCCATGACTTGGGACATCAACCCACAGCTGCACTGAAGTGATCAGCTTGATACAGATCTAACTAGACTGGAATGACATACACATTTTAAACTGAGTTGCTGGTAAGAGGAATTGCAGGAATTCAATGCAGCAATATAGCAAAGAATAAATACTCTCTGTTCCTGGCTTTCTAAAGAAAAGTAGTTTTTATTGTGAAAGTTCATTTCTTAAACCGATGTCAAATGTCTAAGTGAGTAGATTAGAATCATCCTATGAAGTTGTCTCAAGGACCAGGCACATATTTGTACATAACAGACCACTATGTATTTTATGAGGGAAAGGCTCAAACTCTTCTCCTGCTTCTCCAAACCCTCATCTCTGCTGCAAACTTAATTGGCCTGCACAGTGCCTGAAATTCCAGCTATCATTCATTCCTCAGGTAAATGCATTTTACTTTCATGTGTCCCTTATTAAAACCCAAAATCTCCTGGAAGAAGAAGAGGGGAAAGAGGTAAAGTTTTTTTAATATAAATTTATTTATTTATTTATTTATTTATTTTTGGCTGTGTTGGGTCTTCGTTTCTGTGCAAGGGCTTTCTCTAGTTGCGGCGAGCGGGGGCCACTCTTTATCGGGGTGCGCGGGCCTCTCACTGTCGCAGCCTCTCTTGTTGCAGAGCACAGGCTCCAGATGCGCAGGCTCAGTAGTTGTGGCTCACGGGCCCAGCCGCTCCGCGGCATGTGGGATCCTCCCAGACCAGGGCTCGAACCCTTGTCCCCTGCATTGGCAGGCAGATTCTCAACCACTGCGCCACCAGGGAAGCCCTGAGGTAAAGTTTTTATCATCATTCGAACCTCACTTTTAAGGTAGATTCTCATTTGGGAACCTGGCAATAAAGTCCAAAGGAAGACAGGACATGTGGCACAGGAGGAAATATTGATGTGGTTCAGAGGAGAGGAAAGACAGGTATGGGTGGTAAACATGAGGCACCACTGGGGAGCACTTGAGAAGGGAGGGGAGTACTGAAAAAACAATGAGGTAATAAAGATTTCAAATTTTATCAAGCTAGTAGTATGAGAAAGATTTAAAAATCTGGCCTTGGGCTTCCCTGGTGGTGCAGTGGCTAAGAATCTGCCTGCCAGTGCAGGGGACATGGGTTTGAGCCCTGGTCCAAGAAGATCCCACATGCCGTGGAGCAACTAAGCCTGTGTGCCACAACTATGGAGCTTGTGCTCTAGAGCCCACGAGCCACAACTACTGAGCCCACATGCCACAACTACTGAAGCCCATGTGCCTAGAGCCCGTGCTCCGCAACAAGAGAAGCCACTGCAATGAGAAGCTCATACACCGCAACAAAGAGTAGCCCCCGCTCGCCGCAACTAGAGAAAGCCCACGTGCATCAACGAAGACCCAGTGCAACCAAAAATAAATGAATGAATGAATGAATGAATGAATAAATAAATAAATTTATTAAATAAATAAATAAAAATTAAAAAAATTAAAATCTGGTCTTTCATCTGCAAATTAAATCAATACAAGTATGAAGAAAACTTTTTTATTTTTCTCTATGAAAGAAAGGGATAAATAATGAATAATATTATTAAATAAACTCTAATATATATATATATATATATATATACTAGACTGGCAATAAATCTAAGGAATACTGACACAGTAAGTTTGATCTGCCCAACATATCCTCTTTCTTAATGTGTTTAACAAAAACAAAACCATAGAAATGGGGCTTTGGTTTCAAGACCTAGAATGTTTTGTTACCAAAGCACATTAGCTAAATGTCACCATAAAGCCCCACTGAGATTTAAGCACTTTTCAAGAACTTTGACCTCAAGCGCCTGGGAGAATGATAGGTAGCTATACTGGAATAAGGGAAATCAAATTATAGGACTTGAGTCCAGAAGAGTAGGTGAGTCATTTAGGGAAATTCTCTTTACAATGTACACCTTTGAAGAAAATCAGATGATGTATAAGGTTCTGTCTAAACATCGGGAATAAAGTGGTTACGTGACTCAGTTATCTCAATAATTCAAGCCCAACATAGCCCACTCTTGCCTCAGTTTCAGATTTAGCTCCCTGCCAAATCTGTCCAGGAAATTGACTTCAGAACTCACTTTTCTCTGAATGCACTGATGGAGCCAAAGGCAGTGCAGAAAAAGTGACTCTTACTGAACAATTTAGCCCATGCCAATTTATACTGCTACTTTTACTGTACTTCATAACCTTGGGAGAATTTACCTTTTCTTATTAGTACCAATCACTTCCACAGTGAGTTAAAAGTGGGAGAAATTGTTAGAGAGAAAAATTCTGTTGGCAAATAAAAACCAAAAACTAGGAAAAAATATATAATATGATACTACTGAGAAAAATTCAGTGGCTGCTGGAAGACATTGTAAGGACTAACCTCTGATTCTTTTACCTAGAAAGTAAAAATTGATGGCTAATAATCTGTTCTCTGCAACATAAGAGCTGCCTGACCTTGGAAACTCAAAAAATCTAAGCAGTGACCTAGAGAAAAGGACAAAAAGCCCCAACAAGTTTATGTCCAGGGTGTGTTTCATCCAAAAGAGGTACAATAAAGCCATGTTAAAAATAAGTAAGCTTCTCTAAGAAAAGCATCTCACTTCAATTCTAGGACCCTTGAGAAGGTCACAGGGAAAGCAGAGATTTGTCTAAGACTTGAAGAGGGTTGATTCCAAACCCCATCCCACAGAGGAATGTGGAAGAAGAAAAAAGAGCCATGGTAGGTTAAGCTAATCAAATAAAGAGAGATAAACTGGAGGGAGAATATCTGGGTTCAGGGCCAAAATTATTTACTCATTTTAAAATTCTATGACAGAGGATAAATATCTGTATAACCTGTTGTAAGTTCACTATAATGTATGATCTATGAGGCCAGAAATTTTAATCTGTGATGTTCATTGCTATATTTCCAGAGCCTAGAAGAATAATTGACACATAGTAGGTCCTCAATAAGTATTTGCTGAAAGACTGAATGGGTGAGGGCATCTCTCTAATCTGTATATATAAAATGTAAAATGTATATATCTAGGAATATTGTGAGGGTTAGGTGGCAGAATGCATGTACAGGTATCAATCCAGGTTTTGTGGCCCTAAGGTTTACACAGTTCAAGGGGGTGCCTTTAAGAAAAAGAATACAGAATTATAAGTACAGAATTAGGTATGAAAGTGAATATATTTTTAGAATGAGAAAATAAATCGCTTTATATTACACATTTTGAAAACCTGATAAATGCCACAAACATCATAGAATCAAAAGAATAGTTCCATGAATAAACTATCTGACACACTTTATATTTTTATTCCTTACATTTTTAAACTGCATATACCCTGCTTTCCTCCTATGACAACAAGTTTATAATATTTTCTTTAGACAGAACATAAAGATAATCCAATCTTTCCTCTAGCACAGTTGATTGAAATTTGCTTTTTATTATTGATAAGTTTAGAAGTTTCCTTCAGCTTCAGAACTTGTTATTATTAATGTCATGTAAAGTTTGAGAATTGCTGTCAAATTAGGGGGAAGCACGTACCAACTTTAAAATCAATTTTCTATCAGTTTTCTTGTAGATATAGAATAATCTTCCATAGACTGCTTCTAACCCTATATATGTCAAAGCTTATTTCTCTTACATTCACTTATACTTCTGTTGCCAAACACTTTGGGACGTGTTATTGTTGTAACAGGACTTCTGGTTCTGCAGCTTCAGGTCACTGGGTGAGTCAGCACAGGGGGTGGTAAGATGATTTCCTGGAAGCCATTCCATACTGGGGTAGCTAGCATAACAAAACTGTGAACCCTATGTCCTACCAAACCCAAATTCAATGTTTTGCTAGGTCAACTGAGTCTTCTCAGGTAGATCCCTAAAATGCCCATGTTTACTCCAATGCCATCAGGTAAGAGGGAACATGACTTAACTGAATTCAGGTAAAATATCTTCTACAAATTTTACAAAGACATAGGACACGGGGAGGGGGAAGGGTAAGCTGGGATGAAGCGAGAGAGTGGCATGGACATATATACACTACCAAATGTAAAATAGATAGCTAGTGGGAAGCAGCCGCATAGCACAGCGAGATCAGCTTGGTGTTTTGTGACCACCTAGAGGGGTGGGATAGGGAGGGTGGGAGGGAGGGAGACCCAAGAGGGAAGAGATATGGGGATATATGTATATGTATAACTGATTCACTTTGTTATAAAGCAGAAACTAGCACACCATTGTTAAGCAATTATACTCCAATAAAGATGTAAAAAAAAAAAAAAAAAAAAAAGAAAAACATATGACCAGAAAAAATCATTTCTAAGGCTATTCTCAGAGGTTTGGAGGGAGCCTATAAGGCTTATACTTCATTAACCTCACAACAAACCAACCTCCATGGATATGTGAGTGTACTTTGTAAAGTGCAGAGTGTAATAAAAACATTGATGATGGTGATGATGATTGTATTACAAAATATTTAGCCTAGTGATATTTGTAGAAAGTAACAAGTTATGGGAGAAGCCATACTGGTCTCTTTAAGAGTCATTTCATGCTGTGTGTACTCTACTCCCTGAAAATCCCTGGTAGAAACCATATCCTGATTGCCTGACCTGAATCTCAGGAAGCAGGAAGGAAAAATGTTGACTTGTATAACTATGTCATTCATGCAGTGATTCCATGAAAACGGGGCTCTAGAAACTAGCCCCAGTGATGTCAAAAATTCCCTGGATCACCCCCTTTTATTTTTAGTATGCATTTTTTAGAAAAATATATAATGACAGAAAATATCTACTAATTCACTAATGATTTGAAATAAGCTGCCATTTTATTCATCACAACAGCATTTGCACACAACTCAAAAATGTCAGTGGTATAAATATATGAATAAGACATAATAATGATTCAGTCTTCAGGTGTCGTGTGTGTATATAGCTTCTTCATAACCCCTATAGTTTCTAAGCCAATTCTGACCTGGGAGGAGCGTATGTTAGGACTGTTAATCCAACCCATAAATGGGTGAACTCTGGAATTCATCTTTCTGTCTTGATATTCTTTAAGCCACCGAGTCCACTGTAACTCCCAGCCATTCAGCTGGCACCATATAAACACAAGGCTCAGCCAATCTCTCACCATACACAACTGCAGCCCTAAACAGCTTGCTACTACCTATTCCGAGCACTGCCTCATAATTGACTGCTGATTCCTTTGCCCCCACCCCCAATATTTTTCTTTCTTCCATTGATGGTCCTGATTCAACATTCAGGTTTGGCCTTTGACACTGCATTGTTACTTAGGTTCTTGTCTTCCCTCCTTGACTGACATCTTGGTTTTCTTTTTCAGCTATGTTGCCTTAGGCCACCCAAAATAAATATCCTGTTTTGGCTATGTCTGGCTCCCAGGAACTCCTATTCTGAGGTCCCTAAGTTTTCTCTGGTCCTATGAGTGGAAACTGTATAATAGGACTAGTACATGATATCTTTAAGGTCAGCCCTAGGTGTTCACATGTGCCCTGAGTCAGTCATGGTCTTCTCTGTATCCCTGTCATGTTTACCCAGTTCTTACAACTTCCCACATGAGATTAGTGACTGACCTTGAACTCTAGTCCATTTGGCCAGAACCATGATCCTTTGCCTAATTTTTGCCGGTCCTTCAACTCTTGCTTGATGGGGGCTGGATACGGTGTCCCATATTCACTCATCAACAAGAATTGCATTGTTAGCACTTCATCTGCTTTGAAGTATTACTAGTCCTAAACACCAGATTGGGGCTCCTTGATTGTTTATTAACCATAGTCTGGATGAACCTCTTCCCTTTAGATAGTATATCTCTTTAGACATGACACACTGGGATGATAGCCAATCACCTAGAATCAAGATGTCCAGCTGTGTCAGTCCCATTAACCTTTGTCCTGGGCTGGCCTATCCCTCCTTCTTCACCTACATATGTAGCTGAAGACCCATCTGCCTTAGATAAAGTGTGACCAATTTGGGCACTTGTTTTTATTCAATCATCTATGATTCTCTAGTTATTTCATTTGGTAGCCTTATCTCTCTAACTAGATTATGAACTCCTTGAGGAAAGGAACCATGCCATATGCTTATATATTTCCATGGTCCTGGCTACATATTGAGTATTCTGTTTGAATTTTTCAAAGCAGAGTGAAGATACATGAGTTGGTGAGGTACCAGAATTGGGAGAGGAGTGGTAGTTAAGTGGGGATCCCATCCCAGTTCTCTAATTCTCCTCCTGGACTTAGATGGCACACCATTAGAGAAGACTGTATGCAGAAACTGCAGCACATGCGAAAGAGCAATTAAGTACTTGGGTTTGGAGTCAGTTGTGGGTATTTGGTCAAATCACTTATTCTTTCCACTTCAACTTCCTCATTTATAAAATTGTGAAGATAATATTACTTACTACATAATGCTTCTGTGGTAACTAAATGAGTCATTAAAATGCCTAGCACAGTGCCTGACACAAGTAATGCTCAATAAGGGTAGCTTTTCTATTGTTACTATAGCTACTTGCTTTGTAACTTTAGGCCTAAATAAAGCTATAACTTTTTACACACAGATAATACATATCAAGGAAGCATCTGCATATCTCATTTTACATTGTTTTCTACAAATGTCTAATATAATGACAATAATAATAGCATCTAGCATGTATTGAATACTTATCCTCTACTGGTTCGATTTCCCGCCATAGAAAAAGGCTACTACCATTTAGCTGTAAGACTCATGGAAGTAATATGGACACTCTATAATTCATAGCACTCTGTATTTGGTGGCATAGTGATTTTCAATATGAAAGTTTACTTTGTATCTGACATGTTTTCTCTAAAATATGGTATTTTTTTGGTTTAGTGACTACTTCATTTATCTATTGATTCATAAAATAATGTAAGAGTAATTGTCTACTGGGATTGAGACCAAAACCTAGAAGGTAGCTTTTTACGTAGAAATTAGAAGTAAGAATATTTAGAAACATTTTTTTGATAACTTTAAGAACACCATTTACCATATTTATCTTTGCAATTTTCAAGATACTATGTGAGGAGATATGTACATCATAGTTGCTAAGGAAACTAGCTACATGATATAATGGCTCTTAAGAAATGAAACTAACCTTCCTCAACTTTGGGTGTTTGTTAGTTCCTTGGTTCAATAATGATTCCCAAGGAGAAAGAGAGAGGAAAAAATATCATTTCCAGGGAAAGAAGCCATAAAGGACATCTCTTCCTTTATAAACCACAACGTCCCCCCCCCCCCAGATTAAATCTTAGTCAACTCAGCATCTTATACCTACTGTCCTATTAGTATGATTACTAACAGATGGCTTTATTTGGATCTGCATTTTCATTATTAGCTTCTCTATTGATTTTCACATTATCTGGCTGGGAACGTTTTGATGTTGCTGTACCAGTATATAAAAGCCCGAGAGTGAAAGTAAACATGGGTATCCATTCCAGATGAAAGAGTAAGCAGGGACATACTTCCATTAATCATCTAAGATCTCAGGAAAGAATGAGGTAAAAGTAGGGCTATTGGGATATGTAAGCAACATAGTCCAGCCAGGAGAAAAGATCAGGGGGTCAGTAGTCTTGTGTTCTAGTTCAAGCTATGGGACATCAGACAAATCATTTAATCTCTGGGCTAAATATAGGTGATAATATTTCTTCCTGCATTAAAAGTAGGTGATAATCAAATATGTTTCATCTCCCTCACCCTCTATATTCATTTAATCATCAGATTTTGATGGTTTTACCTACTAAATATCTTTTGAACTGCTCCTTTCCTTTCCATCTCTCCTACAGCAACTTAAAGTCCTTTTTACTTCTTACCTGGATTACTCTGACTCCTAACCAGTTGTAGTGGATTTTAAAAGGCAACACATTTCTTATAGTTCTTACCATCAAGAGATGAATTATATTTCCCTACCCTTGAATCTGGGCTGGCCTTGTGACTTGCTTTGACCAATAGAATGGGGCAAAAGTGACATTGTGCAACTTCTGAGCTAGGTCTCAGGAGGCCTTTTAGCTTCTGTTTTTATTTAATCTCTTGCTGCTTTGAGATTGCCATGTATGTGAACTTCCTACAGCTGCTGTAAAAATTAGCACAAATTTGGTAGCTTGAAATAACACAAATTTACCATATAGTTCTGAAGGTCAGAAGTCCAAAATCAGTCTCAGTGAATTAAAGTCAAGGTGTCAACAGATCTGGTTCCTTCCTTCTCTGGGGGAGAATCTGTTTCCTTGTGTTTTCCAGCTTCTATAGACTGCCTGCATTCCTTGGTTCAGTGCTCTTTTTCCAGCTTCAAAGCCAGCAGTGTAGCATCTTCAAATTTCTCTCCAACTCTCTCATATCTGCATTGTCTCTTTTGCTACTTAAGATAATGTATTCACAGGTTCTGGAGATTAGGACATGAGCACTTTTGGTGGTGTAGGGCATTATTCTGCCTATCACACCATGTAAAGGAACATGGGCTATCCTTCTAGAAGATGAAAAACCACAGGGAGAGGGAGGTCCAGGAAACAGCACAAACGATCAGACATGTGGATGAGGCCCCAAGAGAGATCTACAGAAGAACAGCCCAGCTGAGCACAGCCCAAACTGCTGATGGACAGAATCTTGAGCAAATAAATAGTCCACTAAATTTTGAGGTTTTTTTTTTTTTTTTTTTTTTAAGACAAAAGATACATCAGTCTCTCTGGATCCAAGCTTACTGACTATTTAATTCCTTTTCCATTCTGCTGCTGAAGCAATCTTTCTAAAATGCAATTCTTGCTTAAAATCTTACAATTTCTCCCCTTGGCCTTCAGGATAATGTTAAAGTTACTTTGCATGATATTCAAGGCCCTCCCCAACCTCATGCCTGCCCATTCTTCAACCTTTTCTTTCATTCAGTATTCGTTTCTTAGAAATGTGTATTCCTGCATCAGTGAACTGTTAGCTTGTGTTATTACACATTATAGTTGTGTGAGTACATGTCTGTCTCCCTTCCTTGTCTGGGAATTTGAAGCCATGAGTATTGCCTCACTTACATATTGTAGTGTTTCTTGACCCTTTTAGGGTCCCTGGCTGGGTGTGAAAATTAAACTGCAAAGACAGATGAACAGGAAAAATGCATGAAAATTTATTTAATATAAATTTTATGTGACATGGGAGACTTCATCAGAAAATAAAGACCTGAAGAAACAGTTAGAGCTGAGTATTTTATGCTATGTTTGATGAAAAGTGGGTAGTTGTATAGAAACATGATAGGTTAAGGAATATGAGGTAAGTACAGTAAACGGTGGAAATTTAGTAAGGCCTGTTTGTTCAGATTCCTCTTGGCATCATTTTGTTTTCAGGGATAAGGATGTTCCATTCTTCCAGGTATAGGAAGGGCACCTCTCACTTGAGAGTTTTATGACCCGTTTCTGTGAAGAAGGGTAGGGGTGGGGAGGAGGTCAGAGTGATTTTCCTCCTTCTTCCATTTCCTCAGACTCCTTCAACTTAAAATAATTAATATGCCAAGGTGCCATAGTTTGGGTTAGTGTGTCCTAAACCCCATCATTACGTACTTGAAGCACTTGGCACAGCATCTGGGATATAGTAACAATCAATAATTATTCAATGAACCAGTGAAAAAATAAAAAGTCATTCTGTTTTCGAGAAAGTTCTGTTTTCTGGCATTTTGTAGATTATACGAAACATCTCATTAAAATGTTCCTCCAAATACTAACTAGTGCATATCTCAATGGCTTACTTACTGGTATTTGCTAGTTGTGGAACCATACACATATTATTTTAATTTTCTGTGTCTTAGTTTCTTCACCTGTAAAATGGGGATAATATTAGTTATAATATTAGCAATATTAGTGCCTACTTCATAGAGTTGTTGTGGGGAATAAATAGATATATGTAAAGTGCTTAGAAGCATGGTTGGCACAGAGTAAGTGCTATGTCAGTATCAAGAATCATTAGGATGATTGTCACGGTGGTAGTGTTGGTGGTGGTTGTTAACCCCACAGTCTAGGAGAGTGTGTGAACTCAGTCGAAGATTAGCTGGAACAAAATTAGGTTAGAAATGTAATCTGTGATATTCCCAACAAAACTAATTACAGAACGCATTCTAAAAAAAATATATATCAAAAACAAAAAACAAAAAAACAGTTCTCAATTATTCCTATATGTAGAAAAAAATACTGTGTATCAGTGGAAATCTATGTTTCAGTGGAAAACTTGTGGCCTGTCTTATTCAATCCTGTTCATTTTCTTTGAGCTATTTTGCAACCATATGTAAACTGTAAATTCTGTCTTCCTGGTAGAGGTTTAGTTGATTTCCTTCCCTTCACCCTCATGGAAAAACCAATTTTATCTCCATTTGCAATTCATACCAATACTATATTCCATATACATTCGTGCTCTTCTGTCTTTTCCTTTAAACAGGTTATAACATCTGCTTGGTCCCCTCATATCATAAAAGTAAAATCTTTAGCACATGTTTATTTTATATCTATATGAAAATCATGTTTTTACTTTTTTCTAAAAATTATATTTTAATGGTTTTAGCCCAGTCATGTCTTCCTTTGGTTCCCAGAGGTGACTCTAGACTGGCAATGAAATATGCTGACTGCCTTTCTAATTTGAATTTTGCTCTCCACTAATCTTGTTTTTGGTTTGTTTACACTCAATAAGTTATTCCCCATTGAGAATGTGATCTTATGGTCTGACCATTTGGTGATTTCTGGAAATGGATTGTTTATAGAAATCTATTCTTTGTTAGGTGAAAGATGACAGAGAATATATTTTGTTAGCCTTTT
The DNA here is from genome assembly GCF_949987535.1 of Balaenoptera acutorostrata. Lineage (NCBI taxonomy): Eukaryota > Metazoa > Chordata > Mammalia > Artiodactyla > Balaenopteridae > Balaenoptera > Balaenoptera acutorostrata. Next base: position 93,133,597 of record NC_080085.1, on the reverse strand, counting down.
TGATTGGGAATTTGTTTTTATGGTTTGATCATTTGATGACCCCCGTAAATTGATTAATAGTTGTACAGAGACCTTGTTCCTGTTGGGTGAGAGATAAGAGAGAATCCAGTTTGTTAATATTTTCTGATTGTCTATTTTGAACTCAAGTCAGTTATCTTACCCACTGAGAGGAGAATAGCTCTTTGATATGGATCAGAGAGTTATATGTGTTTGTTTACTTTTCACCCATGGCTGAAATTTTGGAATTGAAGCTATAAGTTCTACCTGTGTGAGAGTGTGCTGTGGATTAAAATGTATCCCCCCAAAATTCATGTGGATGTTCTAATCCCCAATGTGACTGTATCTGTAGATAGGGTCATTAAGAGGTAATTAAGGTTAAATGGGGGCATAAGGGTGGGGTCCTAATCTGATAAAACTGTGGTCTTTTAAGAAGAGGAAGACCTCTCTCTCTCTCTCTCTCTCCTTCCCCCACCCTCCCTCCCTCTTTTCCTCCACTGATTTTGCCTTCACAAAGCCAAATCTTAGATGCAGAATAAAAATAAAATAAAATAAAACTTCTAAGTTATCTTTTACACCTAAAACTATCTTTTTAGGCCTGGAAAGACACATAGATTTGTTTTTGGTAAAAAGACAGGTTATAGAAGAAGTAGGTTTATTTGTTATGTTGCATGGGGAGAGCTTTCAAATCAGAAGAGATGCTCAGCCTTCTCTAAGTTAAATTTGTGTGGGTAAGATGTTATTAGTATAAATATTTCAGAAATTGTATACAGTGTGGGAAGTTCCGAGAGATTTGTCAAACCCTTTGGTGCTTTGCCTGATATTAGATGATAGCAGTAGTGTTATCAGTCATAATTTCAGTTATTTAAAAAACGTTAACTGGGACTTCCCTGTTGGTCCAGTGGTTAAGGCTTTGCCTTCCAATGCAGAGGGTATGGGTTTGATCCCTGGTCAGGGAGCTAAGATCCCACATGTCTCACAGCCATAAAACCAAAATATAAAACAGAAGCAATGTTGTAATAAATTTAATAACTACTTTAAAAATGGTCTACATCAAAAAAATCTTTAAAAAAAATATTGTCACAACTTTGACTCTTTAATTTGATTCTTGCATCTTCTATGCCAGGGTTTTCTAATGGGGATTCATATCACTTACCTATGGAGTTTTATTAATATACAGATGTTTAGGATGTACTCCACACTGGATCACTTTACCCGATATTAATGTATTCTTGGTATATTCTTACTCTATGCTTGGAATGTTCATTGTATACTATGTCATGATTATTTTATCTCAAGATTATTTTCTGACTAAAATTATGTTCATCCATTTAAAAAAATTAGATGTAATGTTCACTGTCTTTTTTGAAAATAGGTTTCACCACCATATCTATAATTATTTTGTCTAAACTTTTTTTGGACTTTACTATCCTGTTTGCTTGTCAAAGAAACAACCGAATTTCCTTGACAGTTGCGTTATTCTTGTAATAAACTCAAATCAGATCTTTCACTTTTGAAAGTTATCTGTAATAAATTAAGCACAGCCAATTTACGTCTTTCTTTTGTCATGTTTACATGTTTTTGTTTGTTTTCCTCTGATGCTTCCTTGAAAGTACTTGCAATCAGCTACAGGCCTGAGTGCTTCATTAGCAACAAAAGAGAGACTATCTCAGAGCCCCAAGGAAAGGGATTATGCCAAGTATTCTTGAATACAGGCTTCTGCTAATACAAGATCCTGTAGAACAAGAACTAATTATATATAGACTGAATGAAATGATGTAATTAAAAAATATTCTTGATATTTTAATGTTCTGTTTTCTGGATACATAAGGAAGTCATTTCTCTTTCCTCTTAAGCTTTCTATCACCCTCAACAATTTAGTAGACTCTGCTTTTGTAAACCCAAATTAAACATTTGTAAATGAGATTTTATTCTTCTTATCTGATCCTCAGATTTCAGAAACTCTTATTAAATATTCTTATTTTCATATTGTAGTTATTTGTATGGGTTAAATAAGAATCTGTTCTCCTTTTACTAGGACATAATTAGAAACGTTGGTTATACAACTAAGGACTTGCCTGGGATGTTATATTTGAGAATTATGCTCATTTAATCATATGTGACCTGATGCTTTAAAGGAACTAAGGCTGACTTTATGAAGCCAAAGCATAAAACTCGCTCTCTCGGGAAACCTGGCCTGGAACCTGGCTTCCAGGGTTCTTAGTCTTACAGATGAGCAAAGAAGGTCATTTCCTGGTAGACCAGGAGCCTAGGATATTTTGAAGACCTTAAGAAGAGAGGAATTCACCCAAAAGTATGTGTACTACAGGTGGAATCTGGCTTGCTTCCTAGCTTCAGGACTGCAAATAATAAGAGGCTTGTGAAAGTCCAATCTAAGATGCCTCATGAAAATTTCCATCGAAACAAACTTCAGAAGGTCACATGGCAAATGAACATACTTGCTGCTGCACCTATGTAAGTCATCAGGTCAGATCTAATGACACACATCATATTTTGTGATCAAGATAATCTTTTTCGAGATTGTTTTTGATCAAAGGAGGGGGTAATTGTAACAAAAAAAGTTGTTTTTCACTGGAAAACTATGTATCATCTAGAGCACACCCTTCAGGCCTATCTGGTAGAAATTTAGTTGACTCCCAAACCTCACCCTGGAAAAACCAGTTTTGTCTCCATTTGCAATTCATTTCAACATTCCTTTACTCCATAAAAATATTTGCCCTTTTGACTTTTTAACCAGTTATAATATCTGCTTGGTTCCCTCATATGATATGAGTAAAATAAAATATTAACCTGCATTTATTTTTATGTCTGTAGGAAAATCATGGTTTTATCTTTTTGTGAAAATTATTTTTTAAGAAAATTGCATTTAATTCTTAATTACCTTTCTGAGTTTAGATTATAGAGTTGACTATGTTCTCTCTATCATGGAACTTTATGATTTAACAAAAAAGATTCATAAAAAGAAGTGACTGACCTGTCATGACATATAACTTAAGTGACAACTTAAGTAGAACCCAAGTGTCATTTTAGTTTCATATTCTGTTCTTCATTCATTTTCACTCTGATTCCATATAGCAAACAAGTCTAGGGGATCAGAAGCTGTGGAGAGTAAATAATGACTCTGTCTACCACATGCTAGTAAAACAAGATAGACTTTTTCAGAAGCCATCTTTTCACATATTTGGAGGATGTAATTCATCCCCTAACCAAATCTTATTTTGCCTTCTTGATTTATGCTCCATTCCCTCTTTTCCTGGTTGTGTATACATATTTTAAAACGAATGTTTCTGCCTGTTGGTTTAGAGAAAATTATTCCTTTTTTTAGTTGTATGCAATATAAATTAACTTTCATTATCTTCTAGTTTGTTAAAAGAAGACTTAACAGAGCTGTTGCTTTTTAATAAAACTTGGGTATATCTGTAGGGCCCTATATAGGGATTTTGTGTGTGTGTGTGTGTGTATGTGTGTGTGTGTGTGTGTGTGTGTGTGAAGTAATGTTGGAGACTCTTGATCTTACTCTTGTCACTGTGGTTATCACCCTAGTGACTCCTAATATGAGCTATTCAAAAAACAGGAAAAGACAAGGAAATCAGTGGTGATTGATTCTATAACCTGAAGGGTAGCTACCAACTATAGGTCTTCCTATAAAATATGGGGTTACTATCTCCTACCTCCAGCACGCCTATTGCTCGTCTGTTAGCCATGCATCATGACAGCACTGAATCTCACAGATTACAGTGTCTATGTGGTATTTGCACTTATCCTCTTTCTGTCTATTGTCCACCTTTATTACATATATGTTTTTGACATCTCTTAGTTTGGGTCACAAATCAGAAAATAATGTATCCATAATTTTGATATTAGGAAATGAATCAGAGCTTCCAGATATGATAAACACTCCCAGTTTGCACTTCACTAGTAAAGGGCAGGGGGTATAGCTTTTCTCTCAGTAAATTCTCCTGGAATAGCTTCACTTCTCTAATAAGTTGTAGAATTTGACTATTCTTCACTCTCCATGAGCACAATCTTTTTCAACTTCCACTAAAACTTCTCAGAGGGAGTGTTCTAATTTCATTCTTTTACATGTAGTTGTCCAGTTTTCCCAGCACCACTTATTGAAGAGGCTGTCTTTTCTCCATTGTACATTCTTGCCTCCTTTATCAAAGATAAGGTGACCATATGTGCGTGGGTTTATCTCTGGGCTTTCTATCCTGTTCCATTGATCTATATTTCTATTTTTGTACCAGTACCGTACTGGCTTGATTACTGTAGCTTTGTAGTATAGTCTGAGGTCCGGGAGCCTGATTCCTCCAGCTCCGTTTTTCTTTCTCAAGATTGTTTGGCTATTCGGGCTCCTTTGCGTTTCCATACAAATTGTGAAATTTTTTGTTCTAGTTCTGTGAAAAATGCCAGTGGTAGTTTGATAAGGATTGCATTGAATCTGTAGATTGCTTTGGGTAGTAGTCATTTTCACAATGTTGATTCTTCCAATCCAAGAACATGGTATATCTCTCCATCTATTTGTATCATCTTTGGTTTCTTTCATCAGTGTCTTATAATTTTCTGCATACAGTTCTTTTGTCTCCTCAGGTAGGTTTATTCCCAGGTATTTTATTCTTTTTGTTGCAATGGTAAATGGGAGTGTTTTCTTAATTTCACTTTCAGATTTTTCATTATTAGTGTATAGGAATGCATGTAAAAGAATGAAATTAGAACACTCCCTAACACCATACACAAAAATAAACTCAAAATGGATTAAAGACCTAAAGGTAAGTGCAGACACTATCAAACTCTTAGAGGAAAACATAGGCAGAACACTCGATGACATAAATCACAGCAAGATCCTTTTTGACCCACCTCCTAGAGAAATGGAAATAAGAACAAAAATAAACAAATGGGACCTAATGAAACTTAAAAGCTTTTGCACAGCAAAGGAAACCATAAACAAGACGAAAAGACAACCCTCAGAATGGGAGAAAATATTTGCAAATGAAGCAACTGACTGACAGAGGATTAATCTCCAAAATTTACAAGCAGCTCATGCAGCTCAATATCAAAAAAACAAACAACCCAATCCAAAAATGGGCAGAAGACCCATTAAATAGATAGACATTTCTCCAAAGAAGACCCATTAAATAAATAGACATTTCTCCAAAGAAGATATACAGATTGCCAACAAACACATGAAAGAATGCTCAACAGCACTAATCCTTAGAGAAACACAAATCAAAACTACAATGAGGTATCACCTCACACCCATCAGAATGTCCATCATCAAAAAATCTACAAACAATAAATGCTGGAGAGGGTGTGGAGAAAAGGGAACCCTCATACACTGTTGGTGGGAATGTAAATTGATACAGCCACTATGGAGAACAGTATGGAGGTTCCTTAAAAAACTAAAAATAGAACTACCATATGACCCAGCAATCCCACTACTGGGCACATATCCTGAGAAAACCAAAATTCAAAAAGAGTCATGTACCAAAATGTTCATTGCAGCTCTATTTACAATAGCCAAGACATGGAAGCAACCTAAGTGTCCATCGACAGATGAATAGATAAGGAAGATGTGGCACATATATACAATAGAATATTACTCAGCCATAAAAAGACACGAAATTGAGTTATGTGTAGTGAGGTGGATGGACCTAGAGTCTGTCATACAGAGTGAAGTAAGTCAGAAAGAGAAAAACAAATACCGTGTGCTAACACATATATATGGAATGGTTATGAAGAACCTAGGGGCAAGATGGGAATAAAGACGCAGACCTACTAGAGAATGGACTTGAGGACACGGGGAGGGGGAAGGGTAAGCTGGGACGAAGTGAGAAAGTGGTATGGACATATATACACTACCAAATGTAAAATAGATAGCTAGTGGGAAGCAGCCGCATAGCACAGGGAGATCAGCTGGGTGCTTTGTGACCAGCTAGAAGGGTGAGATAGGGAGGCTGGGAGGGAGGGAGACGCAAAAGGGAAGAGATATGGGGATATATGTACACGTATAACTGATTCACTTTGTTATAAAGCAGAAAGTAACACACCATTGTAAAGCAGTTTTACTCCAATAAAAACGTTAAAAAAAAAAAAAACTTCTCAGAGAGTATGTGTATTTCCATAGCACTGGGGGTGATTTTGTCCCCCTGGGGATGTTTGGCGATGTCTGGAGCCATTTTGAGTAGTCACAACTGATGAGGAGTGCTACTGGCCTTTAGCTGGTAGAAACTAGGGGGTGCTACTAAAAGCCCAGGACAGCCCCCTACAAAGAATTTTCTGGTCCTAAATGTCAATAGTGCTGATATTGGGAAACCTTGGCCTAGTGTTCGAACAATGCTATCTGCCTGATATTGAACTGCTTATATTTCAAATAAGGACTACCCTGAAAAAACAGTTTTCTGACTTTCTTAGAATAAGACTATTAATGTGGTCTGCAACTTAACCCAAGTATTTCTCTTTTCTTGTTTTAGGGCCTCATGATAAGGAGTGGGGAAATTACACAAACTTAAATAACACAGAATGAGGGAAGTAGTATGAGTTTGGGAATGTGCAATACACATAGATGCTTAGTGAAAAAAATCATTCTATAAAGTTAAACAGGTTTTACTTATCCTATGAGATTCAATAATTATGCATAATACAAACAGAGGAAATTAATCAGGAACTGTTATAACTGATGACATTTTCTTTCATCTGGCACTGTTCAGTGATAATTTTGCCTTGTAATCTAAATTATTGACTTTAAAAATCTCCAATGCACAAAACTGGGAACTAGAAGATAGAAACAATATTAAGTTATTTACATTATTCAATTACAGAATAAAGTGCCTCTTTAATGCAACATAAGTCTTAATAAAAAGCTGTAATAATCTAAACAACAATAACCCCGAGACATTTTAAACTTTAAAAAATGAGAGGTATAGTTTATATAGCAAACAGCAGAAAATAATGAAATTACTGTGTGTGTTGTCAAATATTATTTAAGAATAGAATTTTATCTCCTACCTCTTTATTTAGTAAATAAATATGTAGTCACTAAAGCATTATGACTTAGTATCTTACTGTTTTTCTCATATAATAGCATTAGTTGAGGGAAATGAAAACTACCATGTAATTATTATCCAGTTTTGACAAGGTGCCATGTAGTTACACATTCACTTGTTGCTATGTTATTACTGAGGAGGCCATTCATCTAACATTTTTTTTGTGCCTTGGCGGTAGCCCCTGCAATATGGTACCAAACAGAGTCTAATGGTGAAACAAATCTCCCAAGATTTGTAGCAGTAATCTTTAAAAAGCAGATCCCTTCAGTGATGTAGGTTTTCAAGTGATAGAAATTCATTTTGGCCAAAGGGGAAGTCTTTGGGTACGAGGGAATACTTTTCTCCTCCATTGCTTTAGTTAGCCCCATCTTGCTAGCCTTTGAGTAGTTACTAAGTGGATTCTAATGAGCCTAATGCCATCTAGAGAAAGACAACTTTCTGTGCAGTCTCTTTGTAATCAACTCTGACCACCTGTGGTGGTTCTAAACAGCCCTCCTGCCTTCCAACTGACCAGTAAAAGAGCAGTTGTGTCTGAGAGAATATTTATCACCAACAACAGCCTATATCAAACTACCATGAGATGATGAAAGTTAATGTGAATGAACTCCAGTCTGGCCTGTGATGTTTCAGCGATCTTGAAAGAGCTCATTATCTTTTACCAATAGGAGAGGTACCCAGGTGGACACAATGTTTATTTTAAAAAAATTGCTTTAGGAGGCTTTTGCTTCTGGGAAGATGGAATAGATGTACTTTCCCCTATTCCTCCTCCTATGTACAACTAAGCTCTGGATATTATGTATAAAACATATATAAGAAGACTCTTAAAGATGACAGAATAATAGGGACCTCAGGATCCATGGAACGACATGGTGGTGCGTTCTCTGGGTTGTCTTTGTGTCTCACAAATCACAGACTTATTGCTGACAAGCCAGCAACCTAGAAATATCAACAGGCACAGAGAGAAAAAGTTCAATGAAGACTTGCTCTCTTTAGCTAAAGGAGAAGGAAAAGGGAAGTCTACAAAGATAGAAAACTTTTAGACAATAATCACCCTACTCAAGCCATACATGACAGAAAAAACTATGGCCCCACTCATACATATGCCAGCAAAGGTTGATTGGGGAACCTAGACATCCAATCTCAGGATGCTGTCATAAATTTCCCTAACATTCCCATTGGAGAGGTATCAGAGACAGTCAAATAGGAAGCCAAGACTCTCACCCTCACCATCTGATAACAAGGACGACCCTGTTCCCCTCCTTCTGTGTTGTCAATGGACACCATGTGCGGAGTCTGGACTTCTGCCCCCACCCAGCTGTAATGAGGCACCCCTCCACTTTTCCACTGGGTTGCTGTCAGAAGAAGACTTTCACCATTGCCAAGTGATAATGAGGCCACACATACCGCGGTGTCAATGGAGACCATGGGAGAACCTGGAACTGCTACCCATATAGCAGTAGAGAGGAGATCCTCACTTTGGGTGTTAATGGAAGTTGAGTAGTGAACTCAGACTTCTACCTTTGCCAGGCAGTAATGAGATGACCCTCGTTTTCCTCTGATAACCAATGTCAGAGAAAGCTATCTAAAATGAAAAGTTTAAATAAGAACATAAGAGAAAAATGTCCAGATTTAAATTGAAAACTACTAGTCATAGCAAAAACTAAGAAAATCTCAACTAAATGAAAAAAGCTAGTCAATAGACATTAATACAGTAAGTCCCTTACATATGAATGAGTTCCATTCCGAGAGCACGTTAGTAAGTCCAATTTGTTCATAAGTCCAACTAAATTAACCTAGGTACTCAATTAACAATCAGCTATATAGTACTGTATAATACTTTTTACACAAATAATACATAAAAAACAAAAACAAAAAATAAAGAAAACATTTAAAATCTTATGGTACCTTGAAAAGTACAGTAGTACAGTACAATAGCTGGCATACAGGGGCTAGCAATCGAGTGAACAGGCAAGAAGAGTTACTGACTGGAGGAGGGAGGGGAGGTGGGAGATACTGAAGGACTGTCAGCAGTAGGAGACGGAGGGCAAGCTGCAATTTCACTCACACCTGACGGTGATGGCACAGGTTCTGGTTCCTTGCTGGATTCAATTCTATCTACTCTCTTGAGAAAACAATCCAGTATATGTCTGGGTAGTAGCTCTTTTTTTCTTGTCATAGATCACACGTAGCACTGGATTGCATTCTGAACGGCTGCTGCAACCTTCGTGTACCTTTCTACGTTCAGGTCCTATGCCTCAAAAACTAACAGTGACTCCTCAAATAAAGAAAATCCCTTTGCAATTTCCTGCATCGTGAATCTCTTTGGTTCTTCAGTTACTTCTTCTTCCTCTTGTCTCTCTTCGTCCTTTCTCCGGGCCTCCAATTCCATCAGGTCTTCATTAGTAAGCTCCTTGTGTTGCACAGCAAGGAGTTCAATGAAGTCGTCCTTTTACAGATCTAGCTCCAGCTTCTCGATGAGGGTCACTAAGTTGCTGAAGACCTCTTTGGACCTATCATCCACCTTCTCAAATCCATGAAAATCGTGAACTGTGGGCAAAGGTTCTTCCAAACCCCATTTATGGTGACAGCCATAACCTCACGTTAAGCAAAGTCAACGTTTTTTATGGCCTTGTAGATGTTATAGTCCTTCCAAAATTGTCGCAAGGTTGTTCCTGATTTCTCACTCGCCTTTATTGCCTGACAAAAAGTGTGATGTAAATAATATTTCTTTTTTTTTTTTTTTTTTTAAATGGTTTGTTAGAATTTTTAATTAGCTGCACTTTGAACTCCTAGTACCACTGTTTTTTTTGTTGTTGTTGTTGTTGTTTTTTTTTTATGAGGATCTTGAATCAGATGCGTATGTTTGATTGATTGATTGATTGATTGATTTTGGCTGTGTTGGGTCTTCATTTCTGTGCGAGGGCTTTCTCCAGTTGTGGCAAGCGGGGGCCACTCTTCATCGCGATGCGCGGGCCTCTCTCGTTGCGGAGCACAGGCTCCAGACGCGCAGGCTCAGCAGTTGTGGCTCACGGGCCCAGCCGCTCTGCGGCATGTGGGATCTTCCCAGGCCAGGGCTCGAACCCGTGTCCCCTGCATTAGCAGGCAGATTCTCAACCACTGCGCCACCAGGGAAGCCCCTAAATAATATTTCTTGAAAGTCGCTCTAAATCCCTGGTACATAGGTTGGATGAACGATGTAATATTTGGTGGTAGATGCACTACTTTGATGTTGGGATGAAAGTCGTCCATGAATGGGGGTGGCCTGGAACATTGTCCAGCAGCAAAAGAATGTTGAATGGGACATCCTTCTCCAAGCAATATTTCTCTACCTCTGGGATAAAGTGGTGGAAAAACCAGTCCTGGAAAATGGCCTGTGTAATCCAGGCTTTGGGGTTACTCTTCCACACAACAGGAAGAGAGCCCTTGGCTATGTCTTGTTCCTGATCTTAGAGGACATGGTTTCAGTTTTTCACCATTGAGAATGATGTTGGCTGATGTGGGTTCATCATATATGGCCTTTATTATGTTGAGGTAGGTTCCCTCTATGCCCACTTTCTGGAGAGTTTTTACCATAAATAGGTGTTGAATTTTGTCAAAAACTTTTTCTGCATCTACTGAGATGGTCATATGGTTTTTATTCTTCAGTTTGTTTATATGGTGTATCATATTGATCGATTTACGTATATTGAAGAATCCTTGCATCCCTGGGATAAATCCCACTTGATCATTGTGTGATCCTTTTAATGTGTTGTTGGATTCGGTTTGCTAGTATTTTGTTGAGGATTTTTGCGTCTATGTTCATCAGTGATATTAGCCTGTAATTTTCTCAAAGTCGTCTACAGATTTATGCAAGCCCTATCAAATTACCATTTGCATTTTTCACAGAATTAGAACAAAACATTTTATAATTTGTATGGAAACACAAAAGACCCCAAATAACCTAAGCAGTCTTGAGAAAGAAAAACAGAGTTGGAGGAATCAGGTTCCCTGACTTCAGACTATACTACAAAGCTACAGTAATCAAAACAGTATGGTACTGGCACAAAAACAGAAAAGATCAATGGAACAGGATAGAAAGTCCAGAGATAAACCAATGCACCTATGGTCACCTGACCTATGACAAAGGAGGCAAGAATATGCAACGGAGAAAAGGCAGTCCCTTCAATAAGTAGTGCTGGGAAAACTGGACAGCTACATGTAAAAGAATGAGATTAGAACACCCCCTAACACCATACACAAAAACAAACTCAAAATGGATTAAAGATCTAAATGTATGACCAGATACTATAAAACTCTCAGAGGAAAACATAGGCAGAACACTGTCTGACATAAATCACAGCAAGATCTTTTCTGATCCACCTCCTAGAGTAATGAAAATAAAAACACAAATAAACAAATGTGACCTAATTCTTTTGCACAGCAAAGGAAACCATAAACAAAACGAAAAGACAACCTACAGAATGGGAGAAAATATTTGCAAACAAAGCAATTGACAAGGGATTAATCTCCAAAATATACAAACAGCTCATGCAGCTCAATATGAAAAAAATCACTTTGCTGTACACCTTAAACTAACACAACACTGTAAGTCAACTATACTCCAATAAATTTTTTTTTAAAAATCAAGAAAACAAACCACCCAATCAAAAAAATGGGCAGAAGATCTAAATAGACATTTGTCCAAAGAAGACATACAGATGGCCAAAAAGAACATGAGAAGATGCTCAACATCACTAATTATTAGAGAAATGCAAATCAAAACTACAATGAGGTATCATCTCACACCAGTCAGAATGGCCATCATCAAAAAATCTATAAACAATAAATGCTGGAGAGGGTGTAGAGAAAAGGGAACCCTCCTACACTGTTGGTAGGAATGTAAATTGGTACAGCCACTATGGAGAACAGTATGGAGGTTCCTTAAAGAACTAAAAATAGAGCTACCATATGATCCTGCAATCCCACTCCTGGGCATATATCTGGAGAAAATCATAATTTGAAAAGATACATACACCCCAATACTCACTGCAGCACTGTTTACAATAGCCAGGACATGGAAGCAACCTATGTGTCCATCAGTGGATGAATGAATAAAGAAGATGTGGTACATATATACAATGGAATATTACTCAGCCATAAAAAAGAACAATACCATTTGCAGCAACATGGACAGAACTAGAGATTGTCATACTGAGTGAGGTAAGTCAAACAGAGAAAGACAAATATCATATGATATTGCTTATATGTGGAATCTAAAAATGGTACAAATCAACTTATTTACAAAACAGAAATAGAGTCACAGATGTAGAAAACAAACTTATGATTACCAAGGGGGAAGGGAGGAAGGGATAAATGGGAGATTGGGATTGACATATACACACTACATTATATAAAATAGATAACTAATAAGAACCTACTGTATAGCACAGGGAAATCTACTCCATACTCTTTAATGATCTATATGGGAAAATAATCTAAAAAAGAGTAGATATATGTATGTGTATAAGTGATTCACTTTGCTGTACAGCAGAAGCAAACACAACATTGTAAATCAACTATACTATAATAAAAATTAATTTAAAAAAACATATACTATAATGTTCAAGGATCAATTGTATTTCTATAAACTATCATGAATCCATGGATATACAAATTAAAAATACCAAATGAAAATAAAAAATGAATAAAAATACAATGTCATTTCAATCACTAAATTAGATACTTAGGTGTAAATCTAGGAAATCATGTACAAGATTTATGTGCTAAAAACTACAGAATACTGAAGAGATAAAGCTAAAAAGAGGATCTAAATAGATGGAGAAGCACTGTGTTTATGGATCAGAAGATTCAACATAGTAAAAATGTCAGTTCTCCACAAATTGATATAAAAGTTTAATTCATTCTTATCAAAATTCCAGCAAGACTTTTTGTACATATAGACAACATTATTCTAAATCTATATGGAAAGGCAAAGGACCTAGAATAGCTAAAACAATACTGAAAAAGAAGAGAAAAGTGGAAGGAATTAGTCTATGTGATTTCAAGAGCTACTATATAGCTACAATCATCAAGACTATGTGGTACTGATGGAGAGACAGACACATAGATCAACAGAACAGAAATCCAGAAATTGACTCACAAAAATATACCCTACTTAATTTTTACAAAAATGTAAAAGCAAGTCAATGGAGGAAAGATAGCCTTTTCAACAAATGGCGCTGTAATAATGGGACATACTTAAGCAAAAATAATGAAACTTGAAATAAGTCTCACAACTTACATAATAAAATTAACTCAAAATGGATCAAGGACTTAAATATAAAAGAAAAGAAAAGAAAAGAAAATGGTCAGAAGAACCTAGGGGCAAGACAGGAATAAAGATGCAGACCTACTAGATAATGGACTTGAGGATACTGGGAGGGGGAAGGGTAAGCTGGGACAAAGTGAGAGAGTGGCATGGACATATATACACTATCAAACATAAAATAGATAGCTAGTGGGAAGCAGCCGCATAGCACAGAGAGATCAGCTCAGTGCTTTGTGACCACCTAGAGGGGTGGGATATGGAGGGTGGGAGGGAGGGAGATGCAAGAGGGAAGAGATATGGGGACATATGTATATGTAGAACTGATTCACTTTGTTATAAAGCAGAAACTGACACACCATCGTAAAGCAATTATACTCTAATAAAGATGTTTAAAAATAAATAAATAAAAATAAAATAAAATAAAATATAAAACTATGAAACTTTTTGAAAAAAAGTATTGGGGCAAATCTTTGGAAACTAGGGCTAGGCAAAGAGTTCTTAGACTTGACACCAAAAGCCCAATCCATAAAAGGAAAAATGGGTAAATTGGACTTTATCAAAATGAAACATTTTGCTCTGTGAAATACTCTATTAAAAGGATAAAAAGTCAATTTCTTCCACAGATTGGGAGAAAATATGGGCAAACCACATATCTGACAAAGAAATAGTATCAAATCAAACAAAAAACTATAGTATCTAGAATATTTTTAGTAATTTAAAGAGTATTTCAAAATTGTACAGTAATGAAACAAAATAATAAATTAGAAAATGCGCAAAAGTCTTGAAGAGAGATTTCACTGAAGAGGATGTATAGATGGCTAATAAGCCCATGAAAACATGTTTAGCATCACTAGATACTAGGAAAATATAAATTAAAACCACAATGTGGTATCACTGTAAACCTATCAGAATGACTTACAAAATAGTGACACCACCAAATGCTGGGAAGGATGTAGAGAAACTTGACCATTCATACATTGCTTATGGAAGTGTAAAATGGTATAGCTACTCTGGAACAGTTGACAGTTTATTTAAAAATCAGACATGTAAGTACCATATAACCCAGCAATTATATTCCTGGGTATTTATCCCAGATAAATGAAGACTTACATCTCTACATATATATAAAAACCTGTACTTGAATGTTTATATCAGCTTTATTCACAATAGCCAAAACCTGGAGACAATGTAGATGACCTTCAAGGGATAATGGTTAAACAGTTTGGCCCATCCATACCATGGACTCCTACTCAACAATAAAAAATAACAAATCTATGGATTAATATACAACCTGGATGAATCTCCAGGGGATTATGCTGACTGAAAAAAGCCAATCCCCAAAGGTTTTATACTATATGATTCCATTTATGTAACACTCTCAAAATGAATATTTACAGAAATGGATAGCAGCTTAATGGTTGCCAGGAGTTAAGGAGGGGAAGAGGGTGGGAAGGAAGTAGGTGTTGCTATAAGAGAGCAACATGAAGGATCTTTGTGGTGATAGAACTGTTCTGTGTCATGACTGTATCAGCATCCTGGTTGTGGTATTTCACTACAGTTCTGCGAGAGGTTACCATTTGGGGGAAACTGGGTAAAGAGTACATGGGATCTCTCTATACTATTTCTTACACCTGCAAGTGAATGTATAATTATCTCAAATTAAAAAGTTTAATTAGAAAAATTGTTTTTAGTGGGAAAAATGAAAAGAAAGCAGCAAAACAATGACAATGTGATGTTTGGATTTATCTTTCAAGAAATGGAATCTGACGTGTTGTTTGGCTCTGGAAACCACACGTGGTTTTTGGATAGGACAAGCCAGGCTTTTCTATACGTAACTGATATAAAATGTTTGTCCCTTTCCTGTCCTTCAGGGGTAATGAGTTCATGTCCAGAAGACTGGGAAAACTTGAACAATGGAACACAAAATTAGAAATGAATGAGAGATCACTAACATGAAATCTTTTTTTTTTTTTGCTTGTTTGTATAATGTTGAAGACCCCATTTTTTTATCCTAAGGTATTTTGGAGTCTATACAATTCACAAAAATAAGTAATTTTATTTTTATTTAGACATTAATGTTGAAAACATTTAAAAAATCATAAAGAAATAAACTAATTGTGAGCTATAGCTTGATATTAAAATAAAGTTAGATAATTTTAAAGCTATTTGAAATGGATTACAAAAGTAAGCAGTTTTTATTGTTTTAAGTTTTAAGCTGGGGCAACTTAGTAAAAAATTCTATATTTTGTACTCCATTTTTGCTCAAAGAAGCAAAAACTCATTTTGAGAAAACTTCAAAAAGGAGATAAAAAATAAATTCAGTTCAATAAATATATACTCAGATAATGAATCAATATTTTAATTCACTAACTCAGTAAACAATTTACAGTAAAATTAATCTCTTCTAATATATCAAAATGAAGCATCTTATTATTTGTCCTTTTCATAAAAACAAGTTATATTAAATAGCATTATGGTGGGTATAATTTTAAAAAGGTCAAGTATTTTAGAAGTCCATTCATAAAAATGCAACAGGTGTGCTCTTGTAGTTTGGCTTTGTTCTCTCAAATGATAGGAGGAAAAATAGTACATCATATTGTTCTGTTAAGGTAACTAAACTTTTACACAGACACACACACAGACACACACACACACGCACACACACATACCTCACCCCCATACAAAATAAGGGCTTGTTAAATTTCCTTTTATCTGAGACTTAGCTCCTTGGGTTACAACTATTCAGGATAGGAATCAACGCATGAAAATCCATTCTGCTTCATGGCTTGAACTATCTCATCTATCAGGTACAGGTAAGTATTATACAGAAAACAATCTAAGCTTTTTTGAGAGATGTAATAATCTAATTGTTTAAACCTATTAATGTCTTCTTAATTATATATTTCTATGTCAAAAATTACCCTAAAACTTAGTGGTTTAAAATAACAAACATTTATTACTTCACAGTTTTTGTTGTTCAGGAGTTTGGGAGTGGCTTAGTTGGGTGGTTCTGGTGCAGCATCTCTTAAGAGTCAGACTCTCAAGATGTCAGCTGAGGCTGCAGTCATTAGAAATCTTGACTGAGGCTTTAGGATTCACTTCAAGATTGCTCACTCACACAGCTATTAGAAGGAGTTCTATTCCTTACATGGTAGGCCTTTTCATAAGCTGCTTCAGTGTCTTCACAACATGGCAGCTAACTTTCTCCACGGTGAGCAGTCTGAGAGTGAGTGAGAAAGAAGCCACAGTGCCTTTTATGATCTAGTCTCCAGGGTCACACACCACTGCTTCTGCCTTATTCTATTTGTTAGAAATGAGTCATTAAAGCCAGTGCATAATCCAAGGGAGGAGAATTAGGCTCCACCTCTTGAAGGGAGGAGTTTCAAAGAATTTGAGGATATATTTTAAAAGCTCAACTACAGCCAACTCCAGTTTATTCTGGGTATTTTCCCTTGCACAGAGTTGGTAAAACTCATAATTTTTTCACATCAAGTAAGATATCAGTTACACAGATGTGAACCATACACCACAAAGCTCAGTGCCAGCCGAGGAATGGAAAGCATAACGACTCAAAATCTGGGATTTTAAAACTGAAACTTCTAAGAGTTCTGCCTGAGGTGTGGAATCACCTTGTAAAGAGATAGCATGCTAACAGAGGCTTTCCAGATGGAATCCCCACTCATAAACATGGGAGTTCTACAAGTATAGCTGGAAGAGTTTTTGATATGCATGCAGAAAAAACAATCCCATTGTCTACAGCGGCGGTCCCCAAACTTTTTGGCACGAGGGACCGGTTTCGTGGAAGACAATTTTTCCACGGGGTGAGGGGGATGGTTCAGGCGGTAATGCGAGAGATGGGGAGCAGCAGATGAAGCTTCGCTCGCTTGCCCGCCGTTCACCCCTGCTGTGCGGCCTGGTTCCTAACAGGCCATGGACCCAGTACCAGTCTGAGGCCTGGGGGTTGGGGACCCCTGCTCTACAGGCTGTTACTGACGCCAAAACTAACATTTGGAGTAGCAATATCTCACTAGTATATTAACCGTACTAGGGAAAATGGGCTCAAGATCATGTAAATAAACAAGAACTCAAATGGATTATTTTTTCCATTTTTAAATGAAACATATAATAATTCAGAAGTATTACATTAAGAAATATTCATTGTGAAAATTCAGACATTACATATGAATCTGGTAAGAAGTTCAGAAGTTGGCCACTACCCCTAATCCTGGTTCTTTTTCCAGAAGAAGCCCATGGTTAACAGTTTCATGTGTTTTGCTTCTCAGATTTCAATGTATATATGACTCACCTGGGAATTTTGTTAAAATGTAGATTCTGATTCAGTAGATTTGAGATTGGCCTGATAATCTGCATTTCTTTTATTTCCTCCAGCTTTATTGAGGAATAATTGACAAAAGTATATATTTAAAGTGTACAACATGATGATTTGATATACATATACACTGTGAAATTATTACCAAGATAAAGATAATTAACACATCCCACCTTATATAGTTAACTCTTTTTGTGTGTATGTGATGGAATGCTTAAGATCTACTCTAAGCAGATTTCAAGTATACAGTGCCATATTATTAACTATAGTCACCATGCTGTACATTAGATCCTCAGAACTTATTCATCTTAGAATTGAAAGTTTGTACACTTTCACCTATATCTCTCACCCAGCCCCTGTCAATCAGCATTCTATATTCTATTCTCTGTTTCTATGAAAGCACCTTCTTTTTTTCTTTTTTAGTGTCTACATATATGTGATACCATATAGTATTTGTCTTTTTCTGTCTGGCTTATTTCACTCAGCATAATGCCCTCCGGGTTCATCCATGCTGTTGCAAATGACAGGATTTCCTTCTTTGTTATGGCTAACATATACATATACATACATATATATATATATATATATATATATATTTTTTTTTTTTAACTTATTTACTTACTTAATCTACCTACCTATTTACTTACTTACATCACATTTTCTTTATCTGGAGTGGATTCCTTTCTGAATTCTTAGCCCGTGTAGCTTTCTGGGAGAAGAGTGGGTCTTATGCATTATTAACTCATTAACAGTTTACATAGGGTAATAGTATTATACTCTAACATCTCCTTGGCCAAGCAAGTTATAATAATCTTATTAATCGGACTTACATCTGTTTTAGTAGTTTCTAGAAAGTCCATTTTCTTACTTGATGAAAGTAAGTGGCTTACTTTTAAGCCACTAAAATACAATAGATCCCCACTGTACAAGACCTTTAGAATGATGATGATGACGACACTGATTTAAATCTTTTAATGCATCATTACATGCTGAACTCTACTGGAAGCTAGAAGCAAAGTAAGACATACCTCTTAAGTCCAAGATAGTATAGCTCCAATTAAGGTAGATGTTTACAATATCATGACAGAGATGGAGGAGAAAACACAAAATTGGTGACCAAATAATCCAAGAGAAGTCAAAAGAGAACCGCTTCATAAATAATTTTTGGGAAATTAAACAGAACACTTACACTTCCCACAGTGGATAGTAGACACATAGAGCTTATTGTACCAAGAGGTAGAGCTGGCTCAAAATATAATTAGTTCAAGGAGAATTTAAAATAAATTCCTACATGATAGACTCATCATAAATTAAGGACAGATAGAAATATATAGGGATGGCTTTAACTGTTTGAGGTTGACATCATGGATAGCATCATCATAGCACAACTATTTATCTTGATGCTCTTGTCAAGAATAGTGCATCTGTGTGTGTCTGTGCGCAGTATCAGTAGCAGTAGTACGGGTGATAGTAAATAGTAGAAAAATAGGTTGTCATGTGAAGACTTGCTATTAAGTCATGCTGATTCTTTTTCTCCCATATGTCTACTCTCCACCCCAAAACAAAGAAACAAATAACAGGGACACGTATGTGCACAGGTCACTTGCTTCTTTCTTCTCTCTCTACCTGCTCCCTTCCACAACAACAAAAAGAGGAAAAATGAGGACAAAAATGTCAAAGACATAGGTCATTCTCCCAATATTTCAACTTGGACGATAACCTGATAATTGCGATGATGAGGAAAAGCTTCTGACAGATGTGCCATGTTGATACCAATGATCTAATTCCTTAATCAACAAAATACAGTTGTTCGAAGAATTAAAATCAGAAAGTAGTGGTCATTGCTACATACTCTACTGTTTGATTCCTGTTGTTTTCAAAGACCCAGGTTTATGGGTGAAATGGTAAATGGATTCTCTCCATCAAAAATGTGTTCTATTTTGTACCTTGACATTGAAGTAATACAGATAGTGATGAAATAGTATCAGTCTATTCATAACATTTTGCAGCCAAACATGTCCATTGGAATATAAGAAGAGCAACATGGCCTGGACAATATTATAAAGTCCAACAACTCAAAAGTTACCAAATAATTGGCAATAAAGAAGACAATTTCAGAATTAGAAGGGAAATGCTTATTATTTTGTAATTAAAGAAATTATATATGTAAACAGAACAGGATGGGTTAGAATGAGATGTAATATGGTAGGTCAGATGGGATGTCCCATGAGTTAGAACTGTGACAGACCAAACATTGGTGCTTGGTGACTGGGTCCTGGCTTAGAGCCCAGGATGCATGTTTGTCTTCAGTACAGAAAAGTGATACTTGGACACTTGTTAGGAACAGAATCACTGGCTTAATAGATTAGGGGTATGACATAATGTTACTTTCCTTATGTTGGGCTTGCAGCAGTAGGAAACATGCAAATACAATTCTAATGAAAAGAAGTCAGCCTACATGGTCCTAATGGAAAAAGCTTCACTATCAAAACAACATGAGAGTTTTCCACCATTTCAATCATTTCTAAAATTGCTTTAAATTTCTACATTTCCCTGGGGCTTCTGCCCACCCTCTACTCCAGCGATTGTCTGTCTATGGGTTAGTTGGGCAGGACAGGAAGTAAGAATTCAACTGAAGAGTCATCTGTACCTAGATCTCATGGACTGTCCAGATTTATTTTCTTTCAGTCCAAATTCTGATGACAGGAAAAGTTGATGTGTTTCTGAGAGCCATAGTAGCATGTTCTGAAAAGCAAAGCATTTTCCAAAGTGGGAAGTTGATAAACGCCAGAAACATGGCTTTGGGAGTATTGTATTAAAATGAAGCTTGCTTATTTGCAGAAGAACAAACAAAACAAGAAGCCAAAATAAGAAGCCTCTAGTCTGTTTGAGAATAGATGTTGGTACACAAGCAATGAAGGAAGACAAGAAAGGAAGTCTGGGGCTTTTTAATTGTTTAATAAGGAAATATGCTTACTCAAAGTGGTTTAAAAGGACCTTTTAAAATACAGTTTCCAAGGCAAACCACTTATCAGTTTCTCCTTGAATTAATATAGACATATTCCAGATTAATATTGGATATTAAACATGAGCTCTATTCAAAATATCAAAGAAAAAGTTCTCTTCATTCCAGGTTTAAGTCTTCATGTCTCATAAGCTAAGAGAAGAGATCACAGGAGGTAAAAGAAAAGTGGAATTTGAGCCTGTGAAGTGTTGACCTAGAGAGGAAATAAATGGCCTAAAAGAAAAACTAACTCTTGCTTCCCCATTTGGGTAGAAGGAGACCTAATTTCTGTTTTCCACTGACCTCTAGAGATCTAGACAAGAGTTCATAACACTTCACAAAGTTCTTCTGGAGTGAAGAGTTCAAAAGATTTGATCATCCAGCTTCAGCCATCACCTCAAAGGTCAAAGGATGGCTAACTCACAGCCAAGGCACTGGAATCTCCACGACTTGCTTTTGACATTTCTGTGGCTTCTTTTTCACCCCTGGATCTAGTTGGGCACATTTGAAGGATGTTAATTGTAGCCCTCCAATTCTCTAACATAAGGAGTGTGTGTATATGTGTGTATACATAAATATTGTATACACACATATTATGGGAATTAAAAAATAAGGCCCCACAATCAATTTATAAAGGAGATTGATATTCAGCCTCATGACTCATTTCCCCTAATATATGCACAGGCCAACACACATACACCTGCAATGTGCTGGATGGCCTTGTTCTCTTAAACTAAAACATTTAGTCTCAGAGAGAAAATAGTATTTATCTTGAGAAATTCTGAAGACATACCCTCAAGATAAACTTTATATGGATAATACTTATTTGAAGGTGAGGAAGGGAACATATTTTTCTCTTTCTAAGTTTTTAAATTGCTCTACTTCTGTGGGGGGAATAATAGTATGTCCACCTCATTAAAAGAAAAAATTCTCAGCGAAGAAGGAAGGAAGGAAGTGGGGAAGGAGGGAGGGAGGGAAATAAAATGACCCATAGCTGGAGATACATAAAATATAACTGTTATATCAGATATGGTGTGAATCTCTTTGCCTGGATTCATTAACTCATTGAGTTTCAAAAATTTTCTACTTTATACTGCATCTGTGATATGCCATTACTTTGCCAAACGATGGGTAGAGGCTCTTCTTTTGAGTATTACAAATTATTTCTATTATTCTGTTGTGTCAAATTCTCATGTACTTTTTCTTTTGAATTTTTGAATTTTATTTATTTTTTATACAGCAGGTTCTTATTAGTTATTTATTTTATACATATTAGTGTATATATGTCAATCCCAATCTCCCAATTCATCCCACCACTACCACCCCCCACCATTTTCCCCCATGGCGTCCATATGTTTGTTCTCTACATCTGTGTCTCTATTTCTGCCTTGCAAACCGGTTCATCTGTACCATTTTTCTAGATTCCACATATATGCGTTAATATACAATATTTGTTTTTCTCTTTCTGACTTACTTCACTCGTACTTTTTAAATGCCAGGTATAAGGAAAAGAGAAAACCCAAATTGTTAAAGAAAACTAAAATCCAAAAGGAGGGTATTTTCTCGGGACTCCAAAAGTATTCTTTCCTTATTCCAGTACTACACGGTACTACTCAGTTCAGCACCATGTTGGTATTGTGTCTTTTGATTTGTTTAGCTCCTGTTTTGTTTACTGAGCTTTATTATATTGTCCTCTATAACTGTGCATTTATTATTGTCTTCCCATCTAGATTGTGAGGTAAAATTTCCCATTCTCTCTTATTCATCATAGATCACAGCATGGTATTGGGTATACAGTAGATGCCCAATAAAATATTTGTTAATGAAGTGATAACCTACAGTTGGTGCCACAGGATACAACTTCACCAAATCCTGATTATCCCATCCTTTGCTTCCTTCCTTCCTCCCCCCTTCCTTCATTTTTCCTTTCCTTTCCTTTCCTTTCCTTTCCTTTCCTTTTTCTTAGAGTACTATATTTATTGTGGACCTACTATGTATTTTGCATTATAATGGCATAAAATTGTATAAGCCAGAGTTTTTCCCTTCAATGAGCTTACAGTTTTATCAGGAAATAATATTTACATGAGAAACTGTTTAATAAGATTTTGTGCCTTAATAAATGGTAAAGACAATAGGTATTATAAATTCAGAGAAGGGGGCATTACTATGATTCAGTTGGTTAAAGGAGGTCTCCTAGAAGAGACACTATTAGAAATGAGCTCTGAACAATAATATCTACCTCATAGTGTTCTTGCAAATACTAAGCCAGATGATAAATTTGAAGATTTAACACAATGTCTTAAACATAGTTAACAATCAACAAATAGTGTCTGTGATGATGACAATGATGATGATGGGAGAAAGGTGAGGAGAAGGAAAACTGTATTGATGGAGAGGCTGGTAGTTTTCAGGTGGTGGAAAGCATCTAGGCAAACAGTAGATTTTAGGATAAGCATGGTAAGATGGGAGCAGTTAAGTTAAAAGAGAGCACTCATTCTGAGGAATCAAAATAACAAAGAGGAAGGTCCATGTCAAGATTGAGGAGAACTTTGAGTGTCAGATTGATGCATTAAGACTCACTTTTCTATAGGCATTGAGGAACCATTGGCATATGAAAGATTCTCGTTGCAGTCTATTGGATTTTGAGGTCTTCTCACTAAGATTGCAATACCATGTACCTACATTTCCCCAACACAACCTAGTAAAAAGAAAAATTCAGGCAATCAAGTAAAAAATTTTTATCTAAAGGTGTCTATTAAGTGTACTGATGGTTTCTCTTTCTAACTCTAGCTTCTCACCCCATCTTACAGTGATTGAATCAAATGGTTTTCTTGAAGTAGACACAGCAAACATGGCTCCTAAGACATATACTCACTGAAGGCCAAGTGAAAAGATTATGGATTATACTGATTATCATTGTATGGGATCACATTCTCTCATATTGCATCACATCCTGAAATTATAAAACAATAATTAGCTATTAAATTGACCTCAGACAGTCAATGTGTTAAATGATGTGCAAAGCCTGCACATGCTCTCAGGAGGTCTTTGCAGGAGAGTGAACACACAACTGAAAATTGGGAGAATTAGCAAAAGGAGAAAAGAAATAGTTAGAAAAGAGAGGAAGAGCAGTGAGGCAGAGTCATAGTTTTCAACAATCTAACAGAGTAGAAAAGTTACATAATAAACTTTCATAACTGGGAATAACTGAGAAATTGAATCTTCATAGAGAGAAAATATAATGTAAAAAGCACATTGTAAAACCAGCACCTTAGGGGACATGGTGCAAATAAAGATACAGACTTCATAGAATCATAGAACTTAACAAAACTCTTGAAATATCATTTTGTCCTTTCCCCTGATCTTCAAGTAAAACCTCACCTCAATCATCTCAGACAAGAGAGAAACTATGCTGTTTGACACCAAAATGTAAAAGAGTCCAGAGTTCGTAACCTCCACAGTAATGTATTCTGATGTTTGACAGCCTTCACTGCCAGTAAATTCTTTCTCATGCTATAGTGTCATTTCCATTGGCTCCGCCCTCACTGCAGATGGGGAGCATCTGGTCCTAATGACTGCCCTTCAGATCCTAGAAGATCATTACTAAATCACCTCTTAGCCAGCTTTTCTATGAGCTGAACAATCTCAATTCCCTTTGGTTTTCTCTTCTTCAGTTTATTTTCCTGCTGTTTATCATCTATGCTCTGGGATAGCTTTATAATAAGAAAAACAATCTTGCTGTCTTCCATGCCAAATAATCATACAATTAAAGCTCTAACTTAAAAAAAAGAGCATATATCCGCCTTGGCTCCTAGGCCAAGAATATTTTAAAAATTAGCCTCTTTTCCTTTTCTCGATGACAGATGCCAGTGGAAAATCTTACTTAACCTAAAAAACAGTATTTCTCTAAGGAGTTGAACTGTGCAGAAGAATTATTTCTGCTGTGGACAGAGATCAACCTTTTTTTTTCCTGTCTTCATGGGTAAATTGTGAAGTTACATAAAAGGAAAAATTACTCAAAGTGCCACTGACATAGGGAGTTTTACCAACTTACATAGCCCCAAGCAAAGGTTATGTTCCTGAACTCTGAACCCACCTTTCCTAGCTTTCCTCAGTAACCCAACAGAGGTAATGATACAGAAAAATCTTCAGGCCTTCAAATGATAAAGTAACACTTTCCCAAAACCTAAGGGGAAAGTACTGTCAGAGGATTGATAAAATCATAACCAATTTTAGAAACATTTGACCCATAAAATATAGAAAGACAACTCTGAAATTCTTTCTCACTCCTGCAATTCAGATGAAAGTTTTAGGTATTGTTTCTAAGGCAATAGAGTTTACCAACTTAATTGTACATTATGCCATTTACAGAGTCTTGGTGGTTTGTCTCTCCACTTGGAAGCCAGGTTCCTGAGCCCCTGCTAGAATTTAGGTATAATTTTCATACGAAAGAGGTTAAGATTGTAACGTAATTTCTATGTGAGCTTTTTAGCTTTATTCTGTTATGTGGGCACTGGCAACCTCGTGAATTCATAATACGGACGAAGTGATGTACAAATATGGACTAAGTGATGTACAAACCTATTTAGAGAAGAGGTTGGCAAGGAATTCCATTCAGGGTAAAATGCTATCTTCCTCTAAGGGGAGTACAGTATTATTATTTCTATAAAGAGAAGATTTGGGGGAAAATGTCATTTTTTCAACAAATAGCAGGCATTTTCTCCATGCCCCATCAGTTTGATTTAGTAAAAATATGAAGAGTTTGAGTCCCAATAACACTGGTCACAAACAAACAAACAAAAACATATAAGGAACTTTGGTCTTATCCTCTAATAGGGTAATAGCTGGAACTCAACCACCCTGTGAGAGTGACATTGCCCTCCATCACCATGAGGTGGCCCTTGAAATGATCCTGTAAACCAGTGGCTCTCAACTAGGGGGCAGTTTTGCCTCCCAGGGGACATTTGGCAGTCTGGAGTAGTTTTTGGTTGTCACAACTGGGGGGGGGTGCTAGGGCTACTGCCATCCAGTAGATTGAGGTTGAGGATGCTGCTCAACATCCTCCAATGCACAAGATGGCCCCCCACAGCAAAGAAATACCCAGCCCAAAATGTCAAGAGTGCTGAGGTTAAAAAATCCTGGCTTAGTCTCCTGATTTACACCACTAAGGGAGAACAGCTCTTGTTGCAGTTTGGACCCTAGGTCACAGTCTGCCTTACCCAGGATGTTGCTTCTCTACCAACGTGCTGCACGCTTGTCCCTGCTATCTCTCTCCTCCTCCTTACTTTCTGAAGGATGGGAAGACCTGAGAAGACTCAAGATATCTTTCCTTATCTCCCTGGGAAGACAGTGCCAAGTTCTATCCCTAAGGACTGTGTTCTTTCTGTTGCCTATTCTCCAATCTCTAGTCTTGTGGAAAACTCCAGAGGGAGCATATGCCCTTTCTCCGAGGAGATGAGAGGAATACTCCTCTGGAGTTCACAGAGGGCCAAGCTGCTCTGCCCAGTTTCTTGAATACTTCCATTTCTACCCTCAGGCAGATTTCCTATACCCCCCATGTTTGGCCGCTACCTCTTTGTAGTTTCTGGCTACACTTGTATGCACTCAACTCAAGTATTTGTTGGGAAGTTGGGAAGTTACCTACATAGTGATTTAAGCTTGGCTAATTTGTTTTCAAGTTCCTAATGACTATAATTTAGTACTGGAAGCAATATGAATCACCCTGGTTAATCAAAGACTCTGGTTAACTGAGAGTCATCAGAGATACCATGTCAGAACCACTGATTGTTTTATCAAGGAGTTGGAAAGAGACCAAATACACTAAACACTAAAACCATAGCGAACATCATTTAATCTTTACTTGACAATTTAAATGACTCATTAGGATCTTTTATTGCCTTACAGTCATTATTAGAATCCTCTCTCTCTTTGTCTCATTTGCTTGACTGATGCTTGGTGAAGGAATTAGTTCAATTAAGGAATTCTGGGAGACAGAATCGGGCCCTCAATAAAAATTATATGCAGACTAATGCAAGCAGATAGAGGCTACCCCATTGTGGAAATCTATTGTCCAAATCTTGACATTTAAAAAAAAATCTAGAAGCATAAAAACACATGGAAAGCAGAGAGCTAAAAATGAATGCTACCCTCAGTTGCATATTGGATCTCTCAGTTGTAATTTCCTATTATCATCTACCAGTAACTCAGAAAAATGGTACTTTTGCAATGTGAAAGGCTTTAACTCTAGCTTTATTTAAATAACCTACTGACTTTCCTCACCCACCTGGTACTAGGTGTACTATATTCTGTTTTGCCTTCAGCCTTGGGCTCTGAGACCACATGTACTTGGGGATTGACTGCACTGGAAGCTTCACCCTGTTATGCTTTCCCTGACCCTTTCCCAGACATCACAGGAATTCTCTATACTTAGGCAAGTACAGGAACTTGGTGACCAGCTTGCCTGTGACTTTTGCCAAAGGAAAGATCACAGTTGTATTTTGTTTGCTTGGAAAACAGAAGACACTAATACTGAGGTGCCACATATGTTAAACACCTAATAGCTTTATTCTCAGTCCAGCAAATGCTACAAGGTCAGAGAGATGCAGCCCTGAGGGAATCAGAACTTGCCCTCTCTCTCCCTTTTTTCTTCTTGCAGAGCACTTCACTGCTCTACATATTCCCTGTGGTATCACAGACCTGGTGAAGTTGTTGAGGATAGTTAAAGCCATATCTGCACATCTGATTATCAATTTGCATCTTAGAACTTGAAATTCATTTTCTTGCTTTTCGTTTCTTTTTTTTAACTTTTTGTTCTTTTCTTGTCACCTCCCAGCCTGAGATAACCTGCATGAAGCAAGCAGGACAAGTTCCCAGCATTTTAGGCCATAGGCAGTTTCCAGGAGCCCAGACCCCCCGTACTGAACATTTTCTACCTGTTACCATTTCTACTAGAAGAGAACAAAGAGCACAATTCTGAGCACCAGAAAAATTCCTGATTCCCTTTTGAACACTATCTGTTTTTTCTTTTATTTTTTCCTAATGAGAAAGTGCTGTCATTCATTTACGAAGCTGCTGCATAAGATCTGCCATTAGTAGGAAAGTTATTTTCTCATTAATATGAATAAATGTATCAAGTGTTTACTATATTATAGGGATTCTGTGTTTATTATCATGATTTTCCCCAAGAACGCTGCAAGGTAGTATTCTGAACCCTATTTCATAGGTATGGCAACAGGATCAGAGAACTTAAGTGAAAAGTTTATGTTCTTTTTCTTACACTCTATGCTATGCTACTGAAGCACTGGAATGTTCATTCGGTCTAGCTTGTGACCTCGCCACTTATAAAGTCAGCTGACACAGCTGTAGGGTGTGTTGGTTCAGGTCCTCTGAGAAGCAGATGCCATGGCAGGATGAGACATGCCAGAGCTTCATTGGGGGAGGGAACAACCTGTGAGGGAAAATAGAGAGAAGACAAAGGAGGCTGGGAGAGCCAATAGACTGTGATATAGTTCTGACCCTTGTGGAGGAGAGAGGGAAGGAAGGAGGGTTAGTTAATAAGAGTTTTAAATTGCAGAGAAATTCTAAGAAAGTTTCGGCAAAGCCAACGAGGAATCCTTGAGCTAAAGTCATCCATCCAAGGAATTCTGCATCTCCCAGGAACAGGTCTGCCCTAGTGTCCTTGCGATGCTCAGTCACTGGCTGGAGGCAGCCTGTGAGAAGTGTGGCTCCTAACATAGTGGTAGATTCAGAGCATAGCAGCTGTGGCTACCTGTCAGTTACATTCCCTGAGAAGCAGATTTTTATTGTTGCCATGGGGAGATAGACTGGGCTAGGTTCAGGGGTTTATTAGAGGCCTTTGACCTATTTATGAAAGTCCATTTACCATATTTTACTAACCAAGTTCTTTTGAGGATAGGGGTTTTGTCTTACTCATTTCTGTGTCTTTCAGAGCACCCGGTTGGGTCCAAAATAGGTGCTCAGTGATTGATATGGACTGAACATGACTTGGCCGGCAGCAGTCTGCCCTCTTGCAAGGTAATAAAAATGATTTGATGTCACTTTGCAAAAATGAAATGATAATGTCCTTAAATGGATCTTAAAATGAATAGCTGTAAAAAAGCAAAGCTGACAAATACTGCTAATTACAATTACAATCATTAAGAAGAAGAGCAGTAATTATAATTCTTTGCCCTTCCTAACCTAGCCCCCCTTCACAGGATGCAAAGCCTCAAGATTTGAACTATTGGACAAAGCCTCACAAAATCACTGATAAACCAGTGCATACAAACCCAGGCAGACACCTACATATGCACAAACACTCACCCTTCCAGACAGAGCTGTGATCTAATTTCAACTGCGTGGAAGTTGACTCTGGAGTGCAAAGCAACTCTGAATGCATAGAAGAGCTTCCCTCACCCCCAGGGTCACCATTAAAGCAGAGAGAGAGAGAGTGTAAGAAAGCTCTTGTGTACCTGGGGTGAAATCAAGTCTATGTCATGGGCAGGCTAGGAAGAAAAAACAAGAGTGAGAAAGAAGTAAGGCATCTTTGAAGTAAAGAAGGGCAAGAGGGAGAACAAAAGAGGAGAGGGGAAGGAAAAGAAGGATAAACTTATGCTGGAGATCATAAGACATCTGTGATAATGATCTTGGGGTTGACAGGGCAGGCCCAGGCTGCAGATTACCCTTGCCAGCAACTGCAGACACAGGAATTCACTTGTTTAGGCAATTAATCTGAATGAACACCAAGCGTAGTATTACTGACCATGTGTTGAACACTCATGTGCCAGGCTCTGTGCTAAGCACTTTACCTGAGTTATCTCAAATAATTATTTTAATACAACCCTGTGAAGTAGATACTAATATGCTCCCATTTTCAGATGAAGCAACTAAGTCTGCAAAGATATTAATTACCTTGTGGAAGGCCACACAGCTAATAAATGGCAGAACTCAGATGGGAACCCAGTTCTGTCAGATGTATTCACCCTCTACACTAATTTATTCCTCACCTATCAAGACCATTTAGACTATCCAGACTATTTATATTACATTGTATTTGAGACTTTGGGTCCTTAGCTAAGATTAGACATGGTCCCTCCTATCAAAGACCACAAATTTTGTCATCTGATTAGAGAAAGTACACTCAACCTCTCAAAACGGACACACAAAAGCAACCCAGGATTCCAAAAATGACAAAAGTGTATTGAGAGAAGGGAATCATTATGGCAGGTTGGAGACTGGGCTGGGTCTATCGGGCAAAGCTTCCTGAGGATGTGGCAACCTTAAGCCACACAATCAAAGGGAGAAGAAAATACAGCATGGTTTGATGTTTAGGACAGAAATCTGACATCAATTTGTGAGAATAAATGATGCAGGACTTGCTGCAGGGCTGCCTGGAAAAGAAATGCTAAAAACTCAGACTTTAGGCCTGCGAGCTTGTTTCTGAACAAGAGGTATGATGGAAAAGCTTGCTTGAATGTATTATTGTACCATAGGACAACATTGTCAATATGAGCCAGACGGGTCATCATCAGAAAGTGTTACAACTGGGCGGGATCAAATCACCAGCACAAATGGCACCCTCTTGAGCAGTTTCAGCCAAGATGCCAAAGGCTGACTGGGCATGAAAGGTGGCAGATGGACAGTGCTGAAAAGGAGCTTGCCCAGCTGCTGACACTGTGTAATACTTTATCCAGCTGTGAAACTTCTTCTGGGCCAGAGTAAGTGGAATTCTGGGATCATCAACTTGAATCCAGTTTTCTTGCAAAGAAGCAAAGAGCCAGAAGCATGACCCAGGAAAAGCACATATTCGAACTGTTTTCTATCAGCCTGTGGTGTTGTTTCTGTCCTCTGTCGTTGGTCCTTTACATGGATTTGGCCCATCTCTGTAATATACTAAAAGGAACATGCAGAAGCCCTGGTGTAGGCAGCAGCCCTCTGCCTCAGGTCTTTATCTCATTACTCTCCTGCTTGCCCGTTTCCACCAGATCTCCTTTTTCCTGATTCTCAGACCCGAATGGACCTACTCTCTGGTTACTAATATGTGCCTTAGGTCCTCCTCACTCTGACAATCTATTTAGACTTATTTCCCTGGTTTATTTCCATCAGTTCTCTGTATACATTTTCAACTTTCAACTTTGTACACACCACGAACGTCATGAGCACCTGCAGGTGTGGGCAAGAGATAGTCCTGCCACCCACCCCAGCCCTGTAGGGCCCACACTAGTTATGCCAACTTGTTTGGAATCCTTGCCAAGATAGGCGATGGGACACCTGGCATGGAGGAACATTTCTCCCTTGAAAAGGCAGTTTAAAAAATCCAAAAATTATATTTGGTGGCATGCTCAGGCGTTTAAAGGCCCAAAGGGGAATTAGGGGGGACAGAGCCTTGTCAGTCAAGATGATTAATTGTAAGGTGTAAAAGGGGATTGTGTTTCAAGCAGAGCGGGTGATGGCAGCGTGCCCACAGAGACAGTTGTGTTATAGTGGAAAGAAAACTGGCCTAGGTGTCAGGAGACCTGGGTTCTCGCCAAAATCAACCATGAATAGTTGTGTGAACTTGGGTCAGTCCTGTCCCCTCTGAGCCTTGTTTTTTTATCTAGTAAAGAAAGTACCCGATTAAATGACCTTCTGGGGTCAATTCCACGTCTCATCATCTAGGACTAATTGGTTGCTTAATAGGCAAATAAAGAGGGCAGAATTTACTCTTTGTGGATGCCCTGAAACCTGATTTGCCAATGAAGCAGATTTATTGTTGGAAAATAAAAGCAATAAATTGAAAAACTGAATAAGAGAGATCAGGAATTGGACATTGGTTGTGTGTTGTGGGTCCGAGGCAGGGGAGTACAGTTGCTGAGGAACAATTTATGTGGAACAAAGGCTTCTGGTGGACTAAAAGTCCAATAACAGGGTTTTTAATGAAGCTGGAATATATGTGAGTAATGATGTTTAGGTGATAGTGTTTAAGGAATTGAAGGGGCTAAGTTGATGTCCACTGCCTTCTCTGCTATTCTACCATTATGTTGTAATTCCCACTTTTTTGGTGTCTGTTAAAAAGCAAATATATTGCTAGGGGCGTATGGCACATAAATCCACAGTTGATCATTTACACCTGAGCAAAACCTAATTTCTTCAGATTAGCCAGTCACCCAGTAGGGCACTGAGGGCATGGAATGCAAGATAGATAGATGTTGATGGGAGCAGGGGTGGTGGGGAGTGGAGGGCAGGAGTCTGGGTATGAAGAGGAAAGTGATTCAGAATGTGGGGGACTATTTAGGATAGAGATATGGTAACACATCCTGCCTTTCTTCCCTAGTAGGGATCCCTAGGCAGTCAGTGAATACTGTGAGGATATAAGGAACTTGAAGAAACCTTGTGGAATTAGAGAGGGAACAATACACAGAAAGGACCAGAAAGTGAAAGCAGAGGCACAAGCTTTCTAAATATCAATTATAGGCACAAAAACAAACATAAAGAGGTTCAAGCCTTTCTCCTGAGCTCCACACCCATGTATTCAATTACATAATGTACATCCACATCTAGGTGTCCCACCAAGCACCACAAAAACAAAACATGACCACAATAGAGTTATCATTGTCATCCATAAATATTCTGTATTTTCCATCTTGGTTGATGGGATCACCTTCTAATTACCTTGACATCCAAGTCAGAAATGCAGAATTTCTTCCAGAATATTTTCTTTTCCTCATCATTCCATCTCCCTTTCAACCATCACAAAGCCCTTAGATCCAAGTTTTTCCTTTTAAACAATTTAAATATTTTTTACCTCCTCTCTATTCTCTGTCACTGCCTTTGTTCAAGCCCACCTTGCTTAATGCCTGGATGACTGCCACAGCCTCCTAACCGATCTGTCTGTATCCAGCCTTCTCCCATGATAATGCTGTCAGATCCTCCATAATGCTGTCAGAGTAATCTAAGCTATAATTCTAATCACGTTACACCTTTGCATGTCACCATTGGCTTTCATTTGCCTAACGAATATACCCCACACTCCGCTACATGGCTTATAAGGCATGGTTTGGCATTTATCTATCTCTCTGCTCTTGTCATCCCTCACTTTCCTACGTGTTTCTTGTAACTTGCATCAAATTACTACTTATCTTTTCCCAAACCTGCAATGCTAATTCATGTCCATGTGCCTTTGAATTTGCAAACTCCTCTATCCATCACCCATTTTGAGCTAGCCCACTTCTCACCCTTTAGGACTTACTCAGGTATCAGCTCTTCAAGGAAGCCTATATCTCTGCCCTCTCTGACTATCCCCCCAAGAGTTGAGGTATGCTTCCACTGTGTTCTCACAGAATCTTATGCTTAGCTATGCTATAGTCATTGCTATGGTATCAAGAATTTTAGTTATTTTTCTGGTCTTTCAACTAGCTTGTGAGCTCCTCAAAGACTACATTTTATTCATCTCTATATCCCCTACCTAGTAGACTACCTAGCATAGGGTAGGTGTTCAGTAAATGCTTGCTGAATGTATGAATGAACAAAGGAACTTAAGGAATTTATTTTAAAATAAATTGTTGGATCTCATATTCTAACTAGGAAAAAAGTTTTAACGTGCAAATTAAGGATTTTTGTGGGTAGACATATCAACTTGAGAAAATCTCTTTCCCAATGGCCTCACAAACTTATAGGCTGAATAAATTGCAGAACTTGAGATGCCAGCCTAGAGTTCTCCCCTCTTAAATATTTAGAGCCTAAGTCTAGCTAACTTGTGCTTAATTTTCATGAGTTTACCATCTATTTTCAATACTGTATTTAGTCAGCCATCAATTCCCTTTATAAAGAGCTACCCAATTAGGACTCCCACATCACTTACATTGGCATTGTTGCACCTGTCAATCAGTTCCAGCCATTAACAGATTAGTTGGGAAGCAAAAGAGCCAGGGTTTAAGGGAGGGGAAGAAACACAAATGGTCAAACCTGTTTGGCTGTCTTAATTTTTTTTTTTTTACTGAAAAAGCTTTGTGTACCTTAATGACCAGTCCTTACATTATTTTTTAGAACTTTTGAAATGGTTTGTGGCTTTTAGGCAAATAGCTTGTTAGTCCACCCCTGTCTTTTTGGTCACAACTGTGCACAATGAAAGCAAACACTGTCAGCAGTTTAAGCTCCTAAGACAAAAATCTGGTTGATATGATCCTCTTGGATCCTCAATGGATGTGGGTATTTTGAACCTGCTGCAACATTATTTGTAGTTTACTGCACAGGATAAAATCGACTGGAGTAGAAAGAGGAGTCCCTTCATGGCTGATACAGAGAGGTGGGGGGACCTGGGAGAGGTGTCTTGCAGCAGGTCTGTGACTGCTCCATGTTGGTGCTAGGCATTCCTGAGCAGCTAGGCCAGTAAGAGTTTTCTGCAAGTTCATTTGTTCAAGTTAGTTCCTGGCCCTAATTCAAATCCCTAACATAAACCTGAATGAATTTAGATATGAGTTGTATCAACAGTAACAACTACTAAAAGCTCCTCCTATATATTTCACAAAACATAAGTAATTCCTATAGTCTTCAGCCAGATATAAAACATGATAGGGCTTCCCTGGTGGCGCAGTGGTTGAGAATCTGCCTGCCAATGCAGGGGACACGGGTTCAAGCCCTGGTCTGGGAAGATCCCACATGCCACGGAGCAACTGGGCCCGTGAGCCACAATTACTGAGCCTGCGCGTCTGGAGCCTGTGCTCCGCAGCAAGAGAGGCCACGATAGTGAGAGGCCCGCGGACCGCAATGAAGAGTGGCCCCCGCTTGCCGCAACTAGATAAAGCCCTCGCACAGAAACGAAGACCCAACACAGTCATAAATAAATAAATAAATAAATAAATAAATAAATAAATAAATAAATAAAGCATGACACAAATTAAGCAATGTGAATACCATCAAGCTTTCATCATCATAAAAAAAAATACACATGATAGACGTGGGTAGATAGATATGGTTGTGGCTTTTCACAGATTCTCTTTGGAGCTTTAGCAGATATAAATGATGGTAAAGGGCAGACTCCAAGTTTCACATGACTTGACTGGC
This sequence comes from Balaenoptera acutorostrata, assembly GCF_949987535.1. Lineage (NCBI taxonomy): Eukaryota > Metazoa > Chordata > Mammalia > Artiodactyla > Balaenopteridae > Balaenoptera > Balaenoptera acutorostrata. The sequence goes on along the minus strand of NC_080085.1, from coordinate 93,098,855 downwards.
TGTAATGAGAAACCAATGACTCTGCAGAGGACCATGAAAAATAGAATGCCATACGGTAGCTGTCACTTCTGCCAATAGGCTTCATATCTTGGGTACTTTAAACTCATGGCTTTTTTTGTGTGAGTCTGTGGGGTTTTTTTTCCTTTTTTTCTCTCTTTCTCTTTGTGTGTGTGTGTGTGTGTGTGTGTGTGTGTGTGCGGGGTGGTCAAAGCGAAAGGTGAGGTAAATAGATGACCAGGAGATTTTAGCTGGAAAAATGGAGCTGGGACTGGATATTCTACAATAAAGATGAGCAGTGATGATTACTGGTGTGAAGGTAGAGTAAACTGTAAAATTAAAGGCCTTGTATAGGGAGAAAAATTAATTCTAGTTTTCTATGAGGGTTCACGCTTTTTAAAGACTCTCTAGTTCTATAAGATATTATCTTTAATTCCAAGAACATAGCTCCTCTGCTTTCAGATGTGTTCTAGATCTTCTCTTACTCACCCTTTTAGAATTTCTATTTTCAGTACCTTAATGGTAATATTCTGAGTGCTGCACAAAGGTTCACATCTTCCCTGTGCCGGATTTCACAAGAGCAAGGATTTAACTTGGCTGTGTATGGAAAATGCCCAGTGGAAAGTTATGGCAGGTTGTGTCCCATGCAATGCAGTAAGTTCCTGATGGTCTTTATGGGGGGATTAATAAGGTTATAATCATGATATTAGATTTATTTAAGAAAGAAGTGTTTTGAAATCATATATTGATATAGCATGGGGATATCTAACATGATTTTACGTTTATTTATTTATTTATTTATGGCTGTGTTGGGTCTTCGTTTCTGTGCGAGGGCTCTCTCTAGCTGTGGCAAGCGGGGGCCGCTCTTCATCGCGGTGCGCGGGCCTCCCACCATCGTGGCCTCTCTTGTTGCGGAGCACAGCCTCCAGATGCGCAGGCTCAGTAATTGTGGCTCACAGGCCCAGCTGCTCCGCGGCATGCGGGATCCTCCCAGACCAGGGCTCGAACCCGTGTCCCCTGCATTGGCAGGCGGATTCTCAACCACTGCGCCACCAGGGAAGCCCTGATTTTACGTTTGAAATAATTACTGACTTTTCTCCTAAACACAAATCTGACAAAATCCATACTAAACTGAATACAACTTAATACTAACTGGGAAAATGTACAAGAAAAAGAAAAATAAACCTCCCCAAACAGAACTTGTATTTCTACTAGATTCCCTCTATGGCTAAATTATTAAGCATTCTATGTGCTAATCCAGGTTTAGAAATGAAATAGTGATTTGATCATTAATGCAATTTTCTTCTCTATTACTTTTCCATGAGGCATCACTTCTGGATGTTTCTGGACAAAGAATAAGAGAAAAATATAAACCAGGTCAACATGAAAGCCTGAGCCAGATCAGGGGGATCCCAGGATATGAATTAAAAAGCTCTGTACTTTTCAAAAGAATGTCTACCCAGCACCATACATGGTGCCCACTGTGCACAAAATCTCTGCTACCAAAACTGAAATATTTTATTTTTTAATAAGATTTAACTCAATTGCAATTCAATTTCTTCTAATAGTTTTAGCTTTAATTATTTAGAATTATATTGCTTTCTTTTTTTCTTTTCTCTTGAAAAACCATATTTGAAGCAGTGGTTCATTTCAAATGCTTTTGTATTGATTAGAATTATGCTTCTTCCATACCATAAAAGGGTCTTCTAAAGCAGGAAACCTTCCCAGGTACAAGATAAAATTGTCCATGTTGCTGGGTTAATGAATCTGTAGGCCATCTGAGGATGACAGAGCAGAATCTTAAAATTGTCAGGGTGAAAGATCTCCTTCTTCCCCCTTCAGACTGGCAAACCATCCAGGATAAATGACTGTCTCTTTGCTACTTCAAATTGTCTTTAGTAAAGATGTTTTCTTGTATTAAAAACTCCTTCACCAAAACAGCAAGAAGAACAACATCAAATAAACAAAACAAAACCAAACAAAACCAAACCAAGAACCTTCCAAAAATCTTCAGGGGTACAAAATCCATAATATTTTACAGTACAGCCAAACCCATTATTTTATTTACCTGATGTTCTTCCTTATGTCTAATTGTAGTCTTTCCTGCTTCAATTTATGGGTATTACCTTTTGTTAAGAGAAGGAAAATGAGAGGCAAATTTAAAAGGCAAACTGTTCAAGCTGAGTTTTCTCTATATCAAGTCTGCAAATGAATGAATATAGGGGGGAATGCCAAATAATTTAATACTAAAAACAGACAATTGCCATTCAGAGTTTCTTTGGAGGCTCAGCATCATGCCAGGACAGAGGGATGCAATGGAGTGATCAGACTGAGGGAGTCATTTCAGAATTTCCTCTTTATAAAATTTAAATTTAGCTTTCAGTTTCCTAGAGTGACCATTCCAGATGGTCCAAGTGGTTCAGATAAAATAGAAACTGACCTACAATCACTCTCTAGTTTCTAGGGAAGGGGAAATGGAGCTTAGTTGAGGTTGTTTTTCATTTCTAAATGTCTCTGCACTGAGGTGAGATATATGTACTCCCTTTTCATGTAGACAAAGGTGCAAGAATAAAGGCTGAAACAAAACAAGTGGTATATATACAGAGAGAACACTTTCTTCCCAGTAGGCAGAAAGATCTAATAGTGAGGTAGCTGTTACTGCCTTCCTTCCTTCTTCTTCTAGCCCCTCTCCACTTTCCTTTTCTGCTTTCTCACCATCCCAACCCTGGAAAAGGGAAAGTTATCCATTTAGATTATAATATGGAACTAATAGCCCTCATCTTCTCCTACTACCCAATAGCCCAGAGGTTAGATTTAGAGCCATTTTATATACCATCCCCCTTAAACTTTCAGCTCAGTGACCTTGATGTCAGACATTGAAGATGAAGCCAGGGTGGTGAGTTGCAGCTGTTGCCTGTAATGTGATCCCTTAAGGGAATGCCTGGCCCCTTGTGTAGGTCCCTATAAAAGCAACAGTACAAGGTCAAAACTCATCTCAAATATCACCTCCTTTGGGAAGTCTTCCCGGCACCCCGCCCCCTGTCTCCTTACCCAGTGCTCCAGGGTTTCATGGTTTTCACCTCTATCACAGCATTCATCATGCTACACTATACTGTGTTGATTTCTCTGCCTCCTCTACTAGGCTGTGAGATCTTTAGGGATGTAAACTCTTTTATCTCTGTATCTCCAATGCTTAACATAGAGAGTGGCACAAAACAAACTTTCAATAAATGTTTGCTGAATGAATGCCAGGTTCACTCTAACATGGTCTGTATCTGAGCATCACGGGCAGGTATGTGTATGAATTTCTTCACTGTTTCCAACATTCTACAAAAACTCAACTATCATAAATTTAATATATTATGTTATTATCTAACACCTTGGTACCTCTAATTTATTCATTACTTGTAATTTCTAATTAATTGTATCTAGTATATCATATTAATTTCACATTTTACTTATTATACTTATATAAATTATTCATATATTATATACCAATTATAACTAATAAGTAATTATACTTAACCAAGTAAGGTGTTAACTGAATCAGACACAGGGAAGTCACATTTTGATAGGATCAAAGAGAGGAGAAAAAGTTAAGAAAATGGGTTACCTAATAAATTTCTTTCTTCTTTCTAAATTGAACCTTTCCCCTTATCCTCTTAATCTTACCCCTCCCTTCTCTGCCACATTCCTCTTCCATAAATCATGCCCTCTCTCTTCCTCTCTGCTGGCTACTCTTCGACCAATGATAGGTTCAGTCCTCCCCTATCCTAAAAGAAACTTTCCTTGACTCTTCTATTCCCTTAAGCTACTCTCCCCTACTGTTTACCTTCCTTTGTGAACCCTTCTGAATTGTAAACAGAATAAGTTGATAGTTATAACCTCCACTGTCTTACCACCCACTCATTCCACAATCATTCGCAAATCTTTCCTCTCCTTTCCAATCAATCTTTGCTATTTGATTCCTATCCTTATTACTCTGCTGAAACCTCTCTCTCAAAGGTGACCATAAATTCAATAGCAGTAGATCTTAGAGATTAAGAACATGGGCTTCAGAGTTAAAAAGATTTGTGTTTATGTCCAGGCTGTACCTCTTAACTAGCTATGAGGCCTTGATCAAGTTTCTTACCCTCTCTAAACTTCAGTTTCCTCATCTTTAAAATGGGGGTAAATAACAGTCCTTAATTCACAAGTGGTTCTGAGGATTAAATGGGGAAATTTCCTGTAAAGTGCTTAGCGCAGTAACTGGAGCATAAGAAGTGACCAAAAGCGGTAGAAGTTTAGCATGCTATAAGTCCTGATTCTCTTCAAATTTTATGGTATTTGACACTAGGGACTAAACACCTTCTTCTGGAACCCTGACCTTCCATGGCATCTACAATACTTGAAACCTCCATCCACATTGCTGATGGCTCTTCCTCCTCCTACCCCATCAGCGTGATCATGTCCTAAGATTCTATTAACTCTTTTTTCCTTTCTCAATCTCTCCCTCAATGAAGATGGAAATATGGGTCTTGGATTCAGGAGAGAGGTTATTGCAAGTCCACAGCCACACTCATCGTCATTCCTTCTAAACTGGCTTTCCTCCTGACTTTGCTCTTTTTGTCACTAGTATCACAGATTTGGCTTTGCTGCAGCTACACTCTACCATTTGCAACCCTCTAAATATAGCATATATGCTTTACAGCCTCCACAATTTTGCTTGTATTGGCTTATTTGTTAAACTCCAACCCATTCCTCAAACACCATCTTAAATATTATCTCTTCTGTAAAATGTTTCCTATCAACATGAGTTCTGGAATAATTCTCGTTCTACTACTTTCTAGTTGCGTGACGAGGGAGAAGTTACTAAATCACCCAGCTTCAATTTCTTCATTCAGAGTATGAGGATAATCATGATCCCTAACTGATCAAGTTGATATGAGGATGAAATTAAATGAGAAAAATTTGTATAAAAGTGCTTTGCATAGCATCTCACATATAATAACCACAATAGGTGCTAGTGCTTACTGTTGTTTCTCCTCCTTCCCCCCTCCTCCCCTTCCCCCTTCTTCTTCTCCTGCTCCTTCTCCTTCTCCTTCTCCCTCTCTTCTTCCTCTTTGACTACTACCACTAGTATTACTACTACTATTGATATTACCATATCTTCATTTGGAACTCCAGAGCAATTGAGTTCTGCCTCTTCTATTGAATTTTTCTAATTCTAACTTTTGTTAGAGCTATTTATCTAAATAGTTGACAGCTGTCATTAACCTCCTCCAACTATTATCTCATAAGGACAAGAACCATGCCTTCCTTATCTTACTGTGTAGGGGCTCAATATGCTTTTGCTGAATTTAAGTAAATTGAATCCTATTTCCTGCTCGTCCCTTTTGGCATTAATTTTTGTTCCTTCCTCTTTTGTTCAGTTCCAAAGGAAGCAGTTGTGATTAGTGTAAGAATGTAAGACATTTCATTGTAATATTTTCCTTCTACCTTTGAATAGAGTCTTGCTTTCCTTTGTTTGGTCTCTCATGGCAAATTGTTTACTCAGGGATTGTGGTGACTGGGAGTAAGTGGGCAGGGGACTTAGCCATGCAGTTAATGGGGGAAATTATAGCCCTGATTATAAGGAGGGGAAGGCTTATCTTTCTTTTCTATATACCTTTCAGACACTATCATTTATGTTCTCTTTTTGAACTAGGAAAGCCAGTCAATATTATTCCTTGATTTATTTTGGTGTACATACCCTTAGGCACCCAAAAGCATATAAGAAAAGCAGCAGACACACTCTCTAAAAAGAGTTCAATTTAGCTCTGTAGTTTCTTTCCTGAGCTGTCACACAGAACCCTAAAAGATGAAGGAAGGGAAAGAGTAAAAACTACCCTCATTGGGAGCATTATTAGAGTAATATATAGGCAAAACCATGAAACAAAGTCATTTATGTCCTTGTACCCGGTCCCTCTATTTAACCCCTTCTGTGGCCCTTCTCAGGTGCTGGGCACCAAATGTTTTCTCCCTAAACTCAAATTCAAAATCAAGTATCCATCTCTCATTTATACTCAAGCATAAATTTCTGAGAACAGCTTAGGGAGTTTCATTGCATGTGTGTATGTAGGCATATATTACATTTTAAACAGCAATAAAAACTTTAAGTCTAAAAGATGTTACTTCGATGATTTTAAACATTAGTCAACAGGTATTGAATAGAAGTGGTGGTAGAAACTCTGAGGGTACAGAGAAGCTTTCCTAGGGCTTTTGAGTCCATATCACATAGGTCACCTTCTCTGCCTACATAGAAGGTCCCTACAAACTTGCTGTCAAATTGGTACAGGCTCAATAATAAAATTATTAGTTTTTCCCTTTTATTTGAAAATTTCAAGACCCAAGGTAAGCAGTTGTTCCTGTGTTCATATTATCTGAAGATCAATAAACAAAGAAGAAATGAGTATGCAATCAGATAAGCCCAACTAAGATAATAACTAGGGGTCACTTTGGGTTTATCATATATCCCTGGGGGAAAAATAAAGCAAAGAATAATTATCAATAAACATCTTTTTTTAGATTCCATATATATGTGTTAGTATATGGTATTTGTTTTTCTCTTTCTGACTTACTTCACTCTGTGGGAAGCAGCCACATAGCACAGGGAGGTCAGCTCGGTGCTTTGTGACCACCTAGAGGGGTGGGATAGGGAGGGTGGGAGGGAGACAAAAGAGGGAGGAGATACGGGGATATATGTATATGTATAGCTGATTCATTTTGTTATAAAGCAGAAACTAACACAGACACAAACACACACACACACACACACAAATAAATACATAAATAAATTTATATTAAAAAAATTTTCAAAACAAAAAAACACAAAGACGAAAAATTTTTCTTGAATATAAAAAAAGAAAACATCTTAAGTGAGGACTTATGAATGTATAAATGTGTTAGTTCTCTCTTACATCCATAACATGCTGCATGAAAATCTAGCTGACTTAGTTCTTGGTTGTCCCCTTTATCTACAAAGTCTCTTGGTCTTAATGACTGTATGACAGTGAAAAAAATCTTCAGCAAGGAATGAAATAGTGAAAAATGTTGGTAGAGAAACAGCATTGTAACGCTCAGTCCACTTCATCTATTTTCATGCTTGGCCTGTAGCCCATATTTCTCTTTTCTCTCTGAGAGGTGAGAGAAATTTCCTTGGCTGGGAAGAGAATGAAATGAATGAATGCGTTGATGGTGCACCTTCACACTTGAGCACTAACAGAAAGTTCTGTGCCAAATTCCTTTCCTTATAGCAGCAAGGAAGAGAAACTTAGTTTTGTGTAAAACTTGCACAACCGGGTGTGGCTGAAACTCCTCTCAGGGAGAACTGGCATGTGTGATTATATCTGTCTGGGACTGTGGCTTTCCTAAGTGAGAATGTTAACCATTTTGATTTGTTGTATTTGGAATTATTTCCTCAATAATGACAAGTTTTTACACAAATTATATGGCCTCAGTGAAGGCATATTATAAATGGAAGGGTGAAAGAGCCCACAGCCTATTAGAATTCAAGTATTAAAACTTCTATTCAGCAGAAATAAAACTGAGCTAACCTCTTGCATGATTTGGAATCATTTCCTAAAAGTGAGATGTCTGTTTGGGGGTAAAACAGAAGCGTGATGGTTGCCAAGAAGTGTTATAAAGAAGTTCCTCCAACCCTTTCCTCTACTACGTTCAGTAAAAAATGACAACTTTGACTTCCTCTTGGGGCTGTTAACAAATCTCATTCGATATTGATGGAATAGGAATATTAAAAATCTATGGTCTCTCCAGCAGGCCAATTCCGAGACCTCATGTCAATGTCAAATTCTATCAGCTGTCAAAAGCTAAAATGTCTTATTCCCAGAAATATGTGGAACCCTAGAGGAATGATTCACCCATTACATTTAACTAAAAAGGATTTATTGACCATTTCCTCAGCATCCTGCCCTAGACGTGGTAGAGAATGAAAAAGTATATGGCAGAGCCTTTAATCTCAGGGAGTTTATGAAGACCACACCTGAACATCCTGAAGGTCAGGGGCCAGTGACTTTTTTTAGTTCTGTGTGGCTGTCAGCAGAGTTAAGCCCCAGTGAGTTCAGACAGGATTTAGGCACAGGCAGAAATGAAAAAGAAAGGGAGAGGAATAAAAGAGGACCTGGGAGAGTATGAGAAGATAAAGGAAAGATTTGTGAGACTGAAAAAAGAATAAGATATAAAGAAGGGTGGTGGAAGAGAGAGCAATAGTTAGGAAGAGGGAAGATAACTTGGGGAACCTAAAGTTTAGTCTGCCTCGCCTCTTTAATTAATATCTACACTAACTTTAAAAGTGCTGAATTCCTTAAGTCAAAATCCAGCATCCACAGTTGGGTTAGCTGTGATTTTTGTACTGAATGAGTTTGAAGGAAGGAAAAAGGACAGGGGCTTTTGACATGCTTGAATCCCTTCATCTACCTATCACAATGTCAAGGTGTTGGAAGTTTCTAAGCCTGCACTGAGAGTGAATCTTGCCTTCTTATTGCATAAGACACCAAGGCTTGAATAGTGCCAGACCATCTTGTCTCTTCTAGGGAGGCTAAATTTCCAGTCAATAAATAACTGGGCTACTATATTGCACCCTGGAGAAGCAGGTCTGAGTTTGTTTGTTTATTCATTCTTGAAATTGGATTCCGGATGCTGGAGAAAGGGCGGCTGTTTTCTGAGGAAATTAGAGACTGTGTCAGGGCAGCATGCCCTCACCATCCCTCTCCATTTGCTGTGAAGAAGGACCAGACGGGATGATGGATAGCTGGGGCGTTCATGGCTGTTGAATATGCCTAATCTGAATTCTCGGCAATTAGGGCTATTCAGCTTTAACCCTTTGGCTGGACTATACATTTCACCAGATGCAGCAGAAGCACTGACTAAATCTGTCTTTACCTCTCTGGCACCTCTCATCTGTCTGAACACTTTCCCTCAGATACAAATGTGTTCTATTTAAAAAGATGCTGTGGACACATTTCAAAGTATAGTTATGGAACACACCATTCCCCCCACCCCCTTACCACAGTTAAGTTTTTGTACAAAAACGCTATGTAAGTTCTCTGGGCTGCTTTTCTGGAGATATGCATTTCCTTTCAAGAATTCTTACCCCATAACTGAATCAGATCCCTGCATGAAATCTTCATCGGTCTCCATTCTTCAATCCACATGATGTATGCAAGACTTCCATGTTATCATATAATCACAGAATCTCAGCCAGAGGGAACTAGAGACCATTTAGTTATCCTCATAACTTAAGAAGTGAGGAAATCAAGACCCAGAGAGAAAATGGGATTTACCCACATTCACACAGCAATTTATGGTAGAGCTGGGGCCTTTGACTTGGACAGGAGTAAATAAATGGGGTCATAAGAAATTTCATATTTAATATCTCTGCTTTCCTTTTTTAGATGATGTACTCTTCTAATATTTCAGTTTTCAATTCATTGGCATTTAATTCACTTAATGCTTATTTTCTAGATAGTTTTCTTTCTTTTTTTCCTGAAACCCAAATGAATAATCAATTTTCCACTTTGGTTAAAACCATTAAGGGCAGTTGTTGAATTTTGTACAATTTTTGTTCTTCATAGTGCCTTTCACAGTTCTGGTACATAACTCATTTGATAAATATATGGGGAAGCAGTACAGTTTAGCAAAAAAGTCCTGAATTTGAAGCCAGATAAACCTAATTTTCATCTCAACGCTGATGCTTAACCAGCTATGAGGCCTTGAGTAACTTATGTGCTATACTGGAGCCTTATTTCTGCATCTATAAAATGGAACTAATAATGGTACCTACGTCATGGGATTTTTGTGACAATTGAGGTAATTCATATAGAGTGTCTGCCCTAGTAAGTAGGTAATAAATGGTGGCCATTCATATTACTTAATGAAAGAGTGAGTGTAAGTGAGAGAGATCTACTCTCAACAGGACAGTCACAGGGGAGAGCTAAACAGAGGGTCAAGAGGAGAAATTGAATAGCTTCCCAGCGCCCCCTTGAGTTAGAGTTTGGATTGATTTTTTGCTTTACTGTTGGTTTAAAACCAATCCCTAGAATATCCTGAAGTTGTCAGAGCAAAAGGGGCTTTAGAGATCACTTTGTTCAAACCTCTCATTTTGTACTGTTGCAAAGTGAGGCCGAAAGATAAACTGAATTCACCTGGTCACAAACCTAGTTGAGGTGGGACCATACTTTGAGTTTTAAAGTGTTTCTTTCCAGAACATTTTCTCTATAATGCCTGCTTCCATAAGTCACATCTGATTTCAAACATCAGCAAAAAAATATACTTCAAAGCCACATTACATGATTTGGGCCTTACCTAGCATTTTGAATTAGCCATGCCTCTGCTCCTCTTCTTTAACATGAATAATTAAATGGATGATAACATAATCTGGGGGTAAACTTGAAGATTTAATTCCTAAAGGGTGTGCATATGATGTGTGTGTGTGTGTGTGTGTATCAAGCCTCCCTGCATGTAATCTTGGTGAATGAAATATATGAAAAGAAAAAGAGAATCTGTCAAATGGAAGACAAAACAATTTTACCAAGTCAAAAGCAAACTGCTGTGGCAAGCTGGGCTTTATGGTGTGGAAGAGAGTAGCACCTTGGAGTATTCTCTTTCTTTGGGGAAAGGGAATCTGGAGTGGAAACGGAATGGGAAAGTGTGGCTTTTTAGCCCCTGACTTTTTCTGAGAAGTGGCTAATCTCTTCTTCTGTTTCCTTGCCATGACACTGAAACTGTCCTGTGAACAAATTGTGCCATTTTAAAGGAACAGAGGGGGAAAAAAGAACTCAGCAGCAGGCTGAAGGCATCCTAAAACAAGTTTCAGGAAATGTTTTTGTAAATTGGTAAGTTCAGGATCAAGGAGACCTGGCAGCTGGAAGCCTATGGCTTTTAGCCCACTGGTTAGTCTTACCAAGGCCTGGGCCATTTCCCCCAACACAGTGCAGGAAAAAACAATTATCTTTGAATGGAAAACTATGCATTGTTTAGATCACACCCTTCCACTATATCTGATTCTAATCTTTCACTGTGTTTGAGCAATTTTATAACTTTGTAAACTGTAGAAAACTGATAGCAGTACAAAATACTTCTTGTCCATAGACATGTAAATTGTATCCACTGGATGCCCAGTGGTCTCCCCACCACACACGGACACACTTTGAAGGAGGCCAGTTAGCCTCCATTTACACATCCATTTCAATATTACTGATCTACAGTGTCCTTTTTTCTTGAATTCCCCCTCAGACTAGTTGTGTAACACCTCAACAGTTTCCTCAGTAATGAGTTAGGGAAAGTCTTTAATATTTGTTCATTTTTACAGCTGTAGGGGTGTCATGATTTTACATTCTTTTGTCAAATTATCTTTTAACGACAGACATGCCAAAGATATAAAAGTCCCTTATCCCTTGGCTATCTAGACAACATATACAACAGATAGCAGATTTTGAAAAAGGAAGGCTTTGGTTAATAATTCAGACCCTTCAGATGTAGTTATTGGCAAGTCGTGATTTCCTTGTGTTTGGTAGACTAATCTTTGTTGAGTTAGAGTAAGCAAGCTGGGTCTTTTCACTTTTGAAATGGGCAGCAATACCAATGCACCTTGGCATCAAAGCAGCTCCCCCAGGAAGGGCTGCAAGCCTATTTGCAAAAGGAGCAAAAGGCACAGTCAGCACCAGGAAATGCTCCTCTAACCCCTACTCCACCTCCTCTATCCCCAGACACACAAGATCCAGCAAAATAAAGGGATTCTGCTAACACAGTCTCGCCTGAACAGAGAAAGTAAACTTTCACAGAGATTCTGTAGTCAATGATTTCAGCAACTTAGGTGCCATTCCTGAACCTGCCATATGTAGAATGTCTGAGGAAAGCTGACTTTGTGAAGCCAACTAGCTTCCTTAATTATTGAATGGAGTTCTGGGATGTGTGCTCAGCATACACCTTTGGGCCTATTCACACCCTAGCCACAAAATAATGTGATAAAACTGTTTTCATCAGGGCTCAAGGATAGATCTGATTTCAAATGGTGAACAGCACAATTTCATGTCATCAAGAGAAGAACTTTCTGACTTTCCAAGGATTTCAAGCAACAAAATTAATTCTCAAAAAATGAAAAAAAGAACTTCAAGTTGAAGGTAGATGAGATGTGGTAGGGGTAGTGGGATGTGGGTTGACCAGATGGGGCAGGGAAACATTTTAGTATCCATGGCTCAAATGTCAATTCGTGGACTTCCATCCATATTTTCTAGCTTATAGAAGTACTACCTGATAGACTATTGCCTTGAGATTCAGAAAATATAGATTCTCTCCTTCTCTGCCAGTGGTTACTGTGTGATTTTAGGCTAGTCACCTAACTTCTTTGCATTTTTGATTGTTTTTATTTGTAAACTAGAGTTGTAAGTGTAAAATAGATAATGTTTGCTCTGAATTGGAAAAATCATAATCTTAAAAAGAGGATGTTCATTAGAAGATAATGTTTAAATATAAGTCATTATGGATGATATGACAATAAGTTGTTTCTTTTTTTTATAAATAAAGCAATAAGTGTTAGTCTGGCACAAAGAGCAGTCTTAATTTAGAAAATTAAAAATTTTTAAAAAGGCCATGTCAGCCCTTACTAAAGAAAGGAAGCCTTTTAAAGTATAAGACAGGCTTGCTCTTCAATTCAATTCCATTAAAAACAATAAGAGATAAATATAAAGACAGTTTCTAAGATGAACTGAAAAGCTGTTTCCCTCTTATTATTACTTTATGTTTTCTTGTCACTAGTCCTGCAGATTCCCAGGCCAAACCTCAGGCTTAATAAATTAGGATCTTTGGTGAGAGGGGGAGCAGGAGACTGAATTCTACACAATTTCTCAAAGTGTTTCCAATGAACACTGAAGTCTGATAAATGCTTGGCTTAGAAGACAGGAGCGATTTTAAGGACAGGTAGAGAATAATATTTCAATGGATTTTAAATGACTAGTGTGGAGAACTTTTCAATTTTTTGTGTTTTTATTTCAACACCTAATAAAAATTTTCACCTCTTAAACACAGTTGCCATTGACTATGTTTATATTTAAAACCTTCCCCCCAAACCGAGGAGTCTGAAATTTCCATTCATCATACTTAGAAGTAAAGGGTAACCTGGAAACCACCATCACATTTAAATACTTTCCTCTTTTTACATTGTTCTGGGTTGGAGAGGGAGTTCTGGGTATGTCAGCACAAGTTCCACCTGGGACCACTCTGAACTCAGACAATAGATTTAATGAGCTTGAAATGGGTTGGTGACCTTCTTCCAACTCATTAATGCCTTTTGGCAGCTCTCCTCATTTCTCACTCCCTGTCAACTTCTTTCCAAACACACCTTCTTGTGGCATTTCACTGACAAAAGGATGCATGTGCACCTCAAAAATTGAAAACATCCCTTTCAAAGGCTCATCTGACAAAAACCAGGGTTTGAAAGCATTTCACTGCATCCTTGCTTTTTTCTTATGTCAGGTTGCTCCTACTCTGAAATGTATACAGCTTTGAGAGCCTGTAAATCTGTCTATTATTTTCATTAATACATGCTTAACCTACCTGTCTTTGGACCAGCTAAGAGTATTCCAGCTAAGGTTTTTAACAGAATTTAAATAAAGCACTCCTAAAGCAATGTGCTGTAAATTCAGATTAATACACATTGAGAAAGATTCTGATACACTAAACTTATTTTTCTCTTTTGAGTTATTATGCAGTAGAGAATATTTGAATGGCTCTCTAAACATCTAGGTAGTTCAAGTCTGAACTGATGTTTGAATCTGCAAGAACAATGATTTCTGCTTTTTTCTAAATATTCCAACTCACCCTGAACTCTCTTCTCTGTATACACTCTGAGGCAGCTCCACAGTGAATAGTACTTTATTGTTCCCTAATTGCCATCTTGGGTTCTTTTCACTTCCAACTCTCTGGCCTGTAGGCACTTGAAGACAAGGATCAAATAATCTGTTTCTCTATCCCCCTCAAGCCCCCTAGCACAGAGTGAACAGTCAGGAAAGACGTGTCAATTGATCTGAGGAAAATACACTCCAAATCACAATGGGTTCAGTAGTTATAGGATAAAATGCAATTTTTTAAGTTGCTTTGAAGCAAGTGAGTCTAGAGATGTCAGCACGTGTATTGAAGTCAGATATACAAAATAAGAGGTCTAGTCACTGTGACCACATCCATAGGCAGAATTCATTGCCCCTTCCTCTGTGCTCCCACAGAATGTATTTAAGTAACACTTGTTTGATCCTGCCTAGTGATATAGATAGTTCCAAACAGATATGTCATACCCATTTGACTATGAACCTCTTGAGGGTATGGATTATGCTTAATCTTTAATACCTCCAGGACCTAGCATGGAACCTGGCAAAAAGAAAATAGTCAAGGAGTATTCTGTGATACGTATGTATGCATGTGTTGTGTATGATTCAGGATTAGGACTCTTCATCACTATTTTCACTAAAATGTAAGGATGCCAATGGTTTCCTAAAGCTCCTTTTAGATGCTAGTACTACGGTTCCATAAAAATAATGTAGGAAATGTTGGTGGGAATGTAAACTGGTACAGCCACTATGGAAAACAGTATGGAGGTCCTTAAAAAACTAAAAATAGAGTTATCATATGATCCAGCAATCTCACTCCTGGGCATATAGCCAGAGAAAACTCTAATGTGAAAAAATACATGAACCCCAATGTTCAAAGCAGCACCATTTACAATAGCCAAGACATGGAAGCAACCTAAATGTCCATCAACGGAGGAATGGATAAAGAAGATGTGGCATACATACACACACACACACACACACACACACACACACACACACACACACAATGGAATATTAACCATAAAAAGAAGGAAATAATTCCATCTGCAGCAACATGGAAGGAAATTATCATGCTAAGTGAAGTAAGTCAGACAGAGAAAGACAAATATATATGACATCACTTACATGCGGAATCTAAAAAAAATGATACAGGCAGTCCTGCTTTCTCAGCTTGGTGAGCCTGTGAGGACCTGAGGTGCCAGGGCTGCCTGGCCACCAGGAGCCAAAGCAGGTCTGAGGAGGGTACCAAGGTACCTCTGGAGACAACTCAGTGCTGGGCAAACAACCACTGCCCTTGGCCTCCATGTCCTCCTCCCCCACCTGGCCCCCAGCCCCTGCCTGTCCTGTCCTGTGTGGTGTGCTGGCCCATGCTGAGGTGCACTGTGAGGCAACATGCTCCTTTGGGTTGTGAAGACCAAGATAAAGGTGCTAAGTGGATAAAATCTAAGATAGAGGTCGCAGAATTCATGGGAGGAGACAAGCCATGTGGCTGACAGGGTCTTGGTGCTCTGGCCGGGTGTCAGGCCTGAGCCTCTGAGGTGGGAGAGCCAAGTTGAGGACATTGGTCCACCAGAGACCTCCTGGCTCCATGTAATATCAAATGGCAAAAGCTCTCCCAGAGATCTTCATCTCAACGCTAAGACCCAGCTCCACTCAACAACCAGCAAGCTACAGTGCTGGACACCCTATGCCAAGCAACTAGCAAGACAGGAACAAAACCCCACCCATTAGGAGAAAGGCTGCCTAAAAGCATAATTTCACAGACACCTCAAAACACACCACTGGACCTGTTCCTGCCCACCAGAAAGAAAAGATCCAACCTCATCCACCAGAACACAGACACCAGTCCCCTCCACCAGGATGCCTACACAACCCACTGAACCAACCTTACCCACTAGGAGAAGACACCAAAAACAACGGGAATTACAAACCGGTAGCCTGTGAAACAGAGACCCCAAACACAGTAAGTTAAGCAAAATGAGAAGACAGAGAAATACACAGCAGATGAAGGAGCAAGGTAAAAACCCACCAGACCAAAAATATGAAGAGGAAATAGGCAGTCTACCTGAAAAAGAATTCAGAATAATGATAGTAAAGATGATCCAAAATCTTGGAAATAGAATGGAGAAAATACAAGAAACATTTAACAAGGACTTAGAAGAACTAAAGAGCAAACAAACAATGATGAAAAACACAATAAATGAAACTAAAAATTCTCTAGAAGGAAGCAATAGCAGAATAACTGAGGCAGAAGAACGGATAAGTGACCTGGAAGATAAAATAGTGGAAATAACTACCGCAGAGCAGAATAAAGAAAAAAGAGTGAAAAGAATTGAGGGCAGCCTCAGAGACCTCTGGGACAACATTAAACACACCAACATTCAAATTATAGGGGTCCACGAAGAGGAAGATAAAAAAAAAAGGGACTGAGAAAATATTTGAAGAGATTATGGTTGA
The DNA here is from genome assembly GCF_949987535.1 of Balaenoptera acutorostrata. Classification (NCBI taxonomy): domain Eukaryota; kingdom Metazoa; phylum Chordata; class Mammalia; order Artiodactyla; family Balaenopteridae; genus Balaenoptera; species Balaenoptera acutorostrata. The sequence goes on along the minus strand of NC_080085.1, from coordinate 93,082,542 downwards.
AAACTTCCCTAACATAGGTAAGGAAACAGTCAATCAAATCCAGGAAGTGCACAGAGTCCCATACAGGATAAATTCAACTAGAAACATGTCAAGACACATATTAATCAAATGATCAAAAGTTAAATACAAAGAAAAAATATTAAAAGCAGCAAGAGAAAAGCAACAATTAATATACAAGGGAATCCCCATAAGATAAACAGCTGATCTTTCAGCAGAAACTCTGTAAGCCAGAAGGGAGTGACAGGACATAATTCAAAGTGATGAAAGGGAAAAACCTACAACCAAGATGACTCTACCCAGCAAGGATCTCATTCACATTTGATGGAGAAATTAAAACCTTTACAGACAAGCAAAAACTAAGAGAATTCAGTACCACCAAACCAGCTCTACAACAAATGCTAAAGAAACTTCTCTAGCCAGGAAACACAAGAGAAGGAAAAGACTTACAATAACAAACCGAAAACAATTAAGAAAATGGTAATAGGAACATAAATATCAATAACTACCTTAAATGAAAATGGATTAAATGCTCCAAACAAAAGACATAGACTGGCTGAATGGATACAAAAACAAGACCTGTAAATCTGCTGTCTACAAGAGAACCACTTCACACCTAGGGACACATACAGACTGAAAGTGAGGGGATGGAAAAAGATATTCCATGCAAATGGAAATAAAAAGAAAGCTGGAGTAGCAATTATCATATCAGACAAAATAGACTTTAAAATAAAGACTATTACAAGAGACAAAGAAGGACACTACATAATGATCAAGGGATCAATCCAAGAAGAAGATATAACAATTGTAAATATCTATGCACCCAACATATGAGCACCTCAATACATAAGGCAAATGCTAACAGCCATAAAATGGGAAATTGACAGTAACACAATCATAGTAGGGGACTTTAACACCCCACTTTCACCAATGGACAGATCATCCAAAATGAAATAAATAAGGAAACACAAGCTTTAAATGATACATTTAACAAGATGGACTTAATTGATATTTATAGGACATTCCATCCAAAAACAGCAGAATACACTTTCTTCTCAAGTGCTCATGGAACATTCTCCAGGACAGATCATATCTTGGGTCACAAATCAAGCCTTGGTAAATTTAAGAAAATTGAAATTGTATCAAGTATCTTTTCAGACCACAACACTATGAGACTAGATATCAATTACAGGAAAAAAATCTGTAAAAAATCCCAAGCACATGGAGGCTAAACAATACACTACTAAATAACCAAGAGATCACTGAATAAATCAAAGGGGAAATAAAAAAATACCTAGAAACAAATGACAATGAAAATACGATGACCCAAAACCTATGGGATGCAGCAAAAGCAGCTTAAGAGGGAAGTTTATAGCACTACAATCCTACCTCAAGAAACAAGAAACATCTCTAATAAACCACCTAGCCTTACACCTGAAGCAATTAGAGAAAGAAGAACAAAAAATCCCCAAAATTAGCAGAAGGAAAGAAATCATAAAGATCAGATCAGAAATAAATGAAAAAGAAATGAAGGAAACAATAGCTAAGATCAATAAAACTAAAACCTGGTTCTTTGAGAAGATAAACAAAATTGATAAACCATTAACCAGACTCATCAAGAAAAAAAGGGAGAAGACAAATCAATAGAATTAGAAATGAAAAATGAGAAGTAACAACTGACACTGCAGAAATACAAAGGATCATGAGAGATTACTACAAGCAACTATATGCCAATAAAAGGGACAACTTGGAAGAAATGGACAAATTCTCAGAAAAGCACAACCTTCCGAGACTGAACCAGGAAGAAATAGAAATTATAAACAGACCAATCACAAGCACTGAAATTGAAACTGTGATTAAAAATCTTCCAACAAACAAAAACCCAGGACCAGATGGCCTCACAGGCGAATTCTATCAAACATTTAGAGAAGAGCTAACAGCTATCCTTCTCAAACTCTTCCAAAATATTGCAGAGGGGGGAACACTCCCAAACTCATTCTACAAGGCCACCATCACCCTGCTACCAAAACCAGACAAAGATGTCACAAAGAAAGAAAACTATAGGCCAATATCACTGATGACACAGATGCAAAAATCCTCAACAAAATACTGGCAAACAGAATCCAACAGCACATTAAAAGGATCATACACTATGATCAAGTGGGGTTTATCTCAGGAATGCAAGGATTCTTCAATATATACAAATCAGTCCATGTGATAAACCATATTAACAAACTGAAGGAGAAAAACTATATGATCATCTCAATAGATGCAGAAAAAACTTTCGACAATATTTAACATCGATTTATGATAAAAACCCTCCAGAAAGTAGGCATAGAGGGGATTTACCTTAACTTAATAAAGGCCATATATGACAAACCCACAGCCAACATCGTTCTCAATGGTGAAAAAATGGAACCATTTCCTCTAATATCAGGAACAAGACAAGTTGTCCACTCTCACCAGTATTATTCAACATGGTTTTGGAAGTTTTACCCACAGCAATCAGAGAAGAAAAAGAAATAAAAGGAATACAAATCGGAAAAGAAATAAAGCTGTCACTGTTTGCAGATGACATGATACTATACATAGAGAATCCTAAAGATGCTACCAGAAAACTACTAGAGCTAATCAATGAATTTGGTAAAGTAGCAGGATACAAAATTAATGCCCAGAAATCTCTTGCATTCCTATACACTAAGGATGAAAAATCTGAAAGAGAAATTAAGGAAACACTCCCATTTACCATTGCAACAAAAAGAATAAAATACCTAGGAATAAACCTACCTAAGGAGACAAAAGACCTGTATGCAGAAAATTATAAGACACTGATGAAAGAAATTAAAGATGATACAAGCAGATGGAGAGATATACCATGTTCTTGAATTGGAAGAATCAACATTGCAAAAATGACTATACTACCCAAATCAATCTACAGATTCAGTGCAATCCCTATCAAATTACCAATGGCATTTTTCACAGAACTAGAACAAAACATTGCACAATTTGTATGGAAACACAAAGACCCCGAAGAGCCAAAGAAATCTTGAGAAAGAAAAATGGAGCTGGAGAAATCAGGCTCCCGGACTTCAGACTATGCTACAAAGCTACAGTAATCAAGACAGTGTGTTACTGGCACAAAAACAGAAATATAGATCAATGGAATAGGATAGGAAGCCCAGAGATAAACCCACACATATATGGTCACCTTATCTTTTGATAAAGGAGGCAAGAATATACAGTGGAGAAAAGACAGCCTCTTCAATAAGTGGTGCTGGGAAAACTGGGCAGCTACATATAAACAAATTAAGTTAGAACACTCCCTAACACTATACACAAAAATAAACTCAAAATGAATTAAACACCTAAATGTAAGGCCAGACACTATAAAACTCTTAGAGGAAAACATAGGCAGAACACTCCATGACATAAATCACTGCAAGATCCTTTTTGACCCACCTCCTAGAGAAATGGAAATAAAAACAAAAATAGGGGGCTTCCCTGGCAGTGCAGTGGTTGAGAGTCCACCTGCCGATGCAGGGGACATGGGTTCGAGCCCTGGTCTGGGAAGATTCCACATGCCGCAGAGTAACTGGGCCCGTGAGCCACAACTACTGAGCCTGCGCGTCTGGAGCCTGTGCTCCACAACAGGAGAGGCCACGATGGTGAGAGGTCCGCACACCGTGATGAAGAGTGGCCCCCACTTGCCACAACTAGAGAAAGCCCTCGCACAGAAATGAAGACCCAACACAGCCAAATAAATAAATTAATTAATTAAAAAAAGAAAAAAATAAAAATAAACAAATGGGACCTAATGAAACTTAAAAGCTTTTGCACAGCCAAAGCAAACACAAACAAGATGAAAAGACAGCCCTCGGAATGGGAGAAAGTATTTGCAAATGAAGCAACTGATAAAGGATTAATCTCCAAAATATACAAGCAGCTCATGCAGCTCTATATCAAAAAAACAAACAATGCAATCCAAAAGTGGTCAGAAGACCTAAATAGACATTTCTCCAAAGAAGATATATAGATTGCTAACAAACACATGAAAGGATGCTCAACATCACTAATCATTAGAGAAATGAAAATCAAACTACAATGAGGTATCACCTCACACCAGTCAGGATGGCCATCATCAAACTGGATCTTATACCTAAATATAAGAACTGAATCTATAGAACTTCTGAAAGAAACAAAGTAACCTTGGATTAGGCAAAAATATCTTAAATGTGACACAAAAATAAACATGAACTCCAAAATTTAAAAAAATCGATTGTCTTTTATCAAAATTTAAAACTTTTTCTCCTTATATTATACTATTAAGGAAATGAAAGGCAAGTACCAGAGTAGAAGAGAAGATTTTCAAAACATCTGATAAAGAGTGTGGGCCTCGAACATGTAAAGAACTCTTACAACTCAATAATAAGAAGGCAAGTCCCCTGATTTTAAAAAATGGGCAAAATATTTGAACACTTACTTCACCAAAGATGATATATGGCTTGTAAAACTCAATATCAAAAAAGCAAACATCCTTATCAAAGAAGTGGGCAGAAGACCTGAAAAGGCATTTTTCCAAAGAAGATATGCAGATGGTGAAGAGGGACATGAAAAGATGGTTCAGCATCACTAATCATCAGAGAAATGCAAATCAAAACCACAATGAGATACCACCTCACATCTGTCAGAATGATCAAAAAGTCTACAAATAAGAAATGTTGGGGAGAATGTGGAGAAAAGAGAACCCTAGTACACTGCTGGTGGGAATGTAAATTGGAGCAGCCACTAAGGAATACAGTATAAATATTCCTCAAAAAACTAAAAATAGAACTATCATATGATCCATCAATCCCACTCCTGGGTATATATCCAAAGAAAACAAAAACACTAATTTGAAAAGATACATGTAGCCCAATGTTCATAGCAGCATTATTTATAATAGCCAAGATATGGAAGCAGCATAAGTGACCATCAACAGATGAATGGATAAAGAAGATGTGCACACACACACATACACACACACAATGGAATATTACTCAGCCATAAAAAAGAATGAAATTTTGTCATTTGCAGCAACATGGATGGGCTTGGAGGGCATTATGCTTAGTGAAATCAGTCAGACAGAGAAAGACAAATATCAATATTATACATTATCACTTATATGTGGAATCTAAAAAGTAAAACAAACTAGTGAATATAACAAAAAAGAAACAAACACACTCACAGATATAGAGAACAAACTAGTTGTTACCAGTGGGGAGAGGGATGGGGGAGGGGCAAGATAGGGGTAGGGGATTAAGAGGCACAAACTACTATGCATAAAATAAATAAGCTACAAGTATACATTGTACAGCACAGGGGAAATAACCAATATTTTATAATAACTTTAATGGAGTATAATCTATAAAAATATTAAATCACTATGTTGTACACCTAAAACTAATATAATATTGTAAATTAACTATACTTCAGTTAAAACAAAGATGATATATGAGTGGCTAATAAGTATTGGGTTGGCCAACAAGTTCATTCGGGTTTTTCCGTAACATGGAAAAACACGAACGAACTTGTTGGCCAGCCCAATACATGAAAATAATAGCATCGTTAGTCATCAAGAAAATGCAAATTAACACCACATTGAGATGCTACTTCACATGCAGCAGAATGGCTAAAATTAAAAATCTTGACAATACCATATGTTGACAAGGATGTGGGGCAACTGGAATGCTTGAGAGAATACAAGATAGTACATCACTTTAGAAAAGAGTTTGGTTGTTTCTTTCAAACTTGCACTTACCATATGGACAAGCAATTCTTTTCAAGGGCAGTAAAAACATATGCCCTCACAAAGAATGCTCACAGCAGCTCTTTTTCATAATAGCCCCAATCTAGGAAAAACTCAGATGTCCAGGAACTAGGGAATGCATAAACAATTGTGGTATATTCATGCAATTAAAAACATGGTTGGAACTACCAATACATATAATAGCATGGATGATCTCAAAAGAATTATACTAAGTGAAACATGCCATACACAAAATACCATATACTGTATACTCTCATTTTTATGAAATTCTAGAAAAGGCAAAACTATAATGCTATAAAGCAGGTCATTGGTTGCCTGGGGCTAGATAGGTAGGGGGGATTAACTGTAAATTGGAACAAGGGAATTTTGAAGGGTGATGGAAATATCCTACGTCTTGATTGTTGTGATAGTTACACAACTGACCATTACCAAAAATCATTAAACTGTACACTCAAAATTGGTTAACTTTATTTTATTTAAATTATTCCTCAAAGAAGCTGGGATAAAATTTGCAACAAATATGGCAGATGATGGTTTTATATCTTTGATATATATAGAAATATATGTGTATATATGTAGATAGATAAAAATATTAACATCCAAGTCAAAATTTGCCAAAGTACATGAATAGATAACTCAAGAAAAACTACAAATGGCCTATAAACCAAAATCCGAACTCAAAAGTAATACAAATACTAGTAATTGAAATACTATTTTCCTACATAAAATATGCATGTGTATGTGTATTCTAGACCTTGGAGGGTATGGCAAGATGGACACTTACATATACTGCCAGTATGGTTGTAAATATATACAATATTCCTGGAAAGCAGTTTAGCTATGTTATCAAGAGCCTCAAAAATATGTATTCTCTTTGATATAATAATCTCCACATCTAGGACCCTATCTCAAGGTCCTATATGCAAATATATGCTTATTTGCATAGATAATAATTTTAAAATTATTAACAGTAATATTTACTATACTGGTGAAAAATTAGACACAGCCTAAATATTCATAAAGAGTAGTATGCTTAAATAAATTATGGTATATCCAAGTGGTAAAGAAAATCATAACACATAATTCAATTTCCTTGTGAAGAATATTTAACTACATGGGGAATGTTCATAATAAAATATTAAATAAAAGATGGATAAAAACTTAAGCAGTTAGATCTCAAGTTCATAATTTCTCTATATTTATAACTTTATATGAAAACTGGTCAGAAATACACTGAAATATTAAAAGCCATTAACTTCAAACGGTGGGATTATAGATCATTATTTTGTTTATTATTCCTATACTTTCCAAATTTTCTATAATGAATATTTGTAACTTTTATAATCAGCAAATTAAAAACTGTCAACATTATTTTGAAAGTACAGAAACAAATCAAATTTTAAATGTTACTTTTTGGCTATGGAAAGAGAACTTGCATGATCATAGCAGTACAGTCAAGCCCAAATTAACTTTGTGCAGTTAATCCCTTTTGTAGTTCATCTATAGCAGATGGTACATCCCAGATTCTAGGTTAAGCTTTTGCTTCTAGGTTCCCTATCCTATACCAGTTGGTGTGTCCAGGGACTTTCAACTACTTTAGATATTAGTCTGAACAAAAACTAAGGTGGGTCCACAGAAGAAAAAAATATTCCAGAATGAATTTCTGAACCAAATGTTAGTGATTTAGGATTATCTCTCTCCTCTCCTCCCTTTTAAATTATGTTACCCTTCTCCCTCTTACTTAGCAGCATGCAAATTTAAGATATTTTCTAATTTTTTTTTAAATTTCCATAAAATGCTTTAAGTTGTACACAATGGGCCTCATAAGGCTTAGCAGAATTCATTCTAAACAGTCAAAAGGGTTGCCAAACCCTCTCCCTTTAAGGGTTATCCTAGGGATATTTCTCTGCCTTATTCTCTGAGCAGCCTTTTCTGGTAGAGCTTCAAAATCTTGGCTTCATAATGTTTTGGTTTGACAAATTTGTTTCCCTGCCCTGTCCTGCAACATTTAGGTACCTATGTTGTGAAATCTGTCTGGCTGCTGGCTCTTCTTTCTCAAAATTCATGCTATTCTGCTACTGTTGTCAAAGGTCCTACATGCACAGAATCCCCAGTTGTCCCTAGAGTGGGTGAGTCAAGGTGATTGCCCTGGGCCCCTTGTTAGGGGAAATGGGGGATACATATTCCTGGCAGCTGTACAGTTGTTCAGCTGGTGGATACAAGGGAAGTGACCTTTGCCAGAGTATGCCAGAAAACACATGAGGCTCACTTAACATTAATTCTTAACCATCCTCCTCCCGCCAGCACCAAGGCATAAACATTGCCTAGGAATATCCTTCTCCAGTTTTATTTCTCTCTATATAACTGAGGCTGCCTATTTAAAAGTTCTTTTCCATTTTGTGTTATTTTAGCCTGATTTCACTGGATACGAATATGGAACTTGGGTCAGGAAAGCACATAGGATGATTTTTCATCAATGCTCCATTGAATAGCCTTAATAATATAATAGATTTATTTACCAACATGTATCTATTAAGTGTGGAGTGCAAAAAGATGGTTTTATCTGAACAATTTACTTGCAGCAAATAAGCTGTACAAGCAACCTGCCTTACAGTATCTGGGGGAGGGGGAAAGAGAGAATGCAATATGGGTAAGTCAAGAGAATAAAACCTGGGCTTCAAAGACTATCTTGGTCTCTTAGCTATCAATGTAATGATCTGTCAGGACACTACAACAATTCCAAATCATTTATTTTGGGCTTAGGGGTATCCAATTTTTCTGATTTGCAGCATTATTACCAACCTATTGATGATCTGAGGCAATATGGACTGATGGATAATAACATAGACAGTTGTTAGAGCAGAATTGAGTATTGGCTTTCATATCTTCATATTTATGTGATCTTAAGCAAATTAATGTTCCTCTTTGAGCCTTAGTTCCTTATCTATTATGTGGAGTATTAAAATATATTGTACAAATTAATTGTGAAGAATTAGTGTGATAATTAATTTAAAAAGTAGCTTAGTGCCTGGCTCTTAGGAAAGTCTCAATGCTTATTAGTAACAGTAGCAGCAAAAATAGTAGAAGTGGCAGTAATAGAGTTGTTGTTATTATTATGTATTCTCAGCCTGCTATTTCAGTGAGTACTACATACAAATTATTCAATGACATGGTGGAGGCCAGTTTGATAATGTTTCCCTAGAGAAATAAAAAAAGCAAATGTGTTTGGTTATCTTTTTTCTAAGTCTTTTTAAAAAAAGTTTAAGATATTTTAAAAAGTTTTAGCCATGATTGTATTTAAACTTTCATCTTCCTCATGTGAATTTATTTTAGGGGTTGAAAAATTACCTTAGGGTTTGCAATTTTTCCCCTGAAAGTGAAGCTAAAGTCATTAGTATAAGACAGACATGAAAAGTTGATTGGAGGAAAAACAATTACTTTATTTTAACACCAATATTCCCAAATGCCAAGTGTAAATGTAACTAACCAGCAGAACTTTTTACCCCAGTGGAAAGCTCATCCATAAGACCTGCAAGTCAAGCAAAAGTTGTGTAGTAGGCAAACATTGAGAATCTACCTCTAACATTATTCCTGAGGGGAGAGGGCTAGATACTACTGTAGCTGGAGTCTATCCAGTGGGATTCAATTCCTGAAGAAGCAGATAGCCCTCAATATAAAATGGATCTCAATTATAAGGTAGCCCTACCACCTGGACCTTGAGGGCAACACAGACTCATTATTTTATTTATTTATTCAACAAACATTTATTGATCACATAGCTTTGGAAAGTCATTAAAGAAAGGGCCTATTATACAGACTTTAGAAAACAGTGATAGATTTTCAGTGTCTCCTAGTGATAGGGACAGGATGAATTTTTCTGATTGTATTGGGACTAGAGTTTGGCTTCGGTGCCCTTTGTAATTATTAGTGGTGTACTTTCAAGGGGCCAACAGCTTTGAAAGGATCTCACCCCACACTGTGCTCCAATAACACTTGCATCGGGGTTTTTTTGGCTTCTCTGTCTCCTTACCTTTGGTATTTGGAATTCCAGAAGGTTAAACTAAAAAGAAAATATTCCTATTCCAGTGATGTAGACTGTATTACTTCAGAAAAGGTATTAGTCACTGTGATTTAAAGTGATTTAAAGCATAATTAAAGGTACTTGTAGGAAAAATGTCAAATGTAAATAATAAAATATCAAACCAAGCTCAGCAGGCATGGTCTATGTCTTATATAACCCCTATGTTTGACATATCACTTAACCTTAAACATAGTAGGTGACTCCTCCCTTGAAAAATATTTTGTTTCAGAACCTATTCCCAGTGTGAGACAATCATATATACTTGCTAATCTATAAGCATATTCATGGAAGCTGGTCAAAAGCACTTACAGCTTTTCTGCTGTTACAGATGATTATAAAGTAAGTCTTGTACAAAGAAAGTGAAAAATTTCCTACAACTGGAAACATCTTGAACTCTTCAAGGCTGACATAACTTCAGAGCAATGGAAACCACATTTTTGACTGCATCCTAGGTCCTACCACAGAATGGAAAAAGAGATGGCGTTTGGTGGGGGGAGTGGAGAAGTGTGGTCAGCAGAGGGGAAATTATTATAGTCTGGCACTTTAAACTTCTTCAATATAGAGTTATGGGGTGGGTCGGGGGTGGGTACATGCTTTCTCATGGATAAGAGTAGTCTGGAAAATATGCCCTCAATTTTGGCTGAGGAGAGAGATATTTAATATCTTTTAAAAATCAATCAAATCAATCACAATGGTACATACCTAGTGCCTACTATTTGGGAGGAAAAGGGAAGCAGAAGAGATATACCACCTTCGATACAACTAAAACCTAGTTGAGGTGATAAAACATATATAGATTGTGGTAAATCATGTTTCACTCTGCTAGTGCCATTAGCATTTAGCATGAGGGCAAAGATGTGGCTTCAGAGTTACTGCGAAGAAATTCTCTGGCTCAACCTTTCACAGATTGCTCCAAGCAATATTCAATGAGAATATTAAAATAAGTGTTAGGCATCGTTTCTTTTTCAATTTTTCTAGAAGTAACTTTCCACTAATGTTAACTAATGTTACATAGGCCCATCAAAAAAGATGATGGGGATTTTTCAGTCTTCAGCTCCATTATCAAAGAAATCCTTTGCCCATAGTAGGTATTGATACTTGATGAAATTTTGTTGAATAAATGAATTTTTGGTAATTGCCTTTTCTAAAATAATTAATCATATAGCTGGTTTATATTACTCACTGCAATACTCTCATGGCATCTGCTACTTCTGGGGCATTTTGCAGTTTTCCCCATTAAGTCTACATAATACTAACAAGGTAGTAAGGTCATGTAGGTGTTGCACATAAGTATTCTATCATATAACTATGTCTCAGTGCCCTAACAGAACATAAGTTCCTCAAAGGAAGTGACTGGGCTAAGCTTTCTGAATACTTCCAAGGTGACTTCTGGAATCTGCATATAGAGCGTGAACACACTGTATCCTGTTGACCTACTGACCTACTGGAACTTGGCATATATATTCAGAAGGCTTAGTAATGCTAGACTGATTCCTCATCAACTTTTGTAACTTCAATTCTAATTTTGCACCAATGGGTGATTTACATTAGTAAATCTTACATTATTCTGTAAGATTCAGGGGATGTTTTAATAAATTGTACCTATTAGCATGTTGTATTGAATGCTTCTTTTTACCACCACACATCCAGCAATGTGCACTGCTGCAGTCTCACAAAAATGTACCATTTACCACAGAGAAGAACGAGCTCATGTTTCTCCCAAATATACTTAGCACTACTATTTTACTTCTCTAAACACAGTATTAACAGAGCTGATTGCACATTCAAGTACCATGACAGATAGCAAAGGGACCAGTTAACAATCCACACACCCACTTACTCTCTAACCTCCCTCTGGACCTTCCAGTGATTCCTGCCTGATGGAAAAAGAAATTAAAACATGTTCCTCTTAGTTGATCCTACTAAAGAAAGACAGATCTGAGAAAGCAAGTGTCATTGAGCTATGAATCATATTCTCAGACATGTGATTATCATCCAAAGTTTAAATGTCAGCTCTTTTTTGATTAGCCTGGAAGACAGTGACCTGAGGAACTAGAAGATGGGACTGTTATGTACAGACCTTGCTTGGCAAGGGAGCCTGAAGATCCAGTGGGCCTTTCTTGCATCTTCTCCCTCCTCTCTGGAGACTCCATCCCCCCAGCATAATTAATGCACTCAAGTCTTTCCCATCCTCAAGAAATACTCCCTTGATTTAAGAATCCTCTAGTTATTGGCTTCTCCAGAATTCTACAGAAAAATTAGTTGAAAGATTAGCTTACATTAACTGTTTCTTTTTCCTTCCTTCCCAATCACTGCTTTCACTAAGGTCACCAGTGACCTCCACATTTACAAACCCAGTGAATAATCTTCTGCCAAGGTATTATTTCATTACTTGATCTCTCTTAGGTATTTGACATTCTCTCTTAAATTTTCATTTTCTCTTGGCTTTCATGATATTCCTTTTTTCCCTCCTTACCAGTTGGAAGCTCATTTTCTTTCTTTTTTCTTTTTTTTAAACAACTTTATTGGAGTATAATTGCTTTAAAATGGTGTGTTAGTTTCTGCTTTATAACAAAGTGAATCAGTTATACATATACATATGTTCCCATATCTCTTCCTTCTTGCATATCCCTCCCTCCCACCCTCCCTATCCCACCCCTCTAGGTGATCACAAAGCACCAAGCTGATCTCCCTGTGCTATGCGGCTGCTTCCCACTAGCTATCTATTTTACGTTTGGTAGTGTATATATGTCCATGTCACTCTCTCACTTTGTCACGGCTTACCCTTCCCCCTCCCCATATCTTCAAGTCCATTCTCTAGTAGGTCTGTGTCTTTATTCCCGTCTTACCACTAGGTTCTTCATGACCTTTTTCTTTTTCCCCCTTAGATTCCATATATATGTGTTAGCATACTGTATTTAGTGTTCTCTTTCTGACTTACTTCACTCTGTAGGACAGACTCTAACTCCATCCACCTCACTACAGATATCTCAATTTCGTTTCTTTTTATGGCTAAGTAATATTCCATTGTATATATGTGCCACATCTTCTTTATCCATTCATCCAATGATGGACACTTAGGTTGCTTCCATGTCCTGGCTATTGTAAACACAGCTGCAATGAACATTTTGGTACATGACTGTTTTTGAATTATGGTTTTCTCAGGGTTTATGCCCAGTAGTGGGATTGCTCAGTCATATGGTAGTTCTATTTTTAGTTTTTTAAGGAACCTCCATACTGTTCTCCATAGTGGCTGTATCAATTTACATTCCCACCAACAGTGAAGGGTGTTCCCTTTTCTCCACACCCTCTCCAGCATGTATTGGTTGTAGATTTTTTGATGATGGCCATTCTGACCGGTGTGAGATGATATCTCATTGTAGTTTTGATTTGCATTTCTCTAATGATTAATGATGTTGAGCATTCTTTCATGTGTTTGTTGGCAATCTGTATATCTTCTTTGGAGAAATGTCTATTTAGTCCTCTGCCCATTTTTGGATTGGGTTGTTTGTTTTTTTGTTATTGAGTTGCATGAGCTGCTTGTAAATTTTGGAGATTAATCCTTTGTCAGTTGCTTCATTTGCAAATATTTTCTCCCATTCTGAGTGTTGTCTTTTGGTCTTGTTTATGGTTTCTTTTGCTGTGCAAAAGCTTTGAAGTTTCATTAGGTCCCACTTGTTTATTTCTGTTTTTATTTCCATTACTCTAGGAGGTGGATCGAAAAAGATCTTGCTGTGATTTATGTCAAAGAGTGTTCTTCCTATGTTTTCCTCTAAGAGTTTTATAGTGTCCAGTCTTACATTTAGGTCTCTAATCCATTTTGAGTTTATTTTTGTGTATGGTGTTAGGGAGTGTTCTAATTTCATACCTTTACATGTACCTGTCCAGTTTTCCCAGCACCACTTATTGAAGAGGCTGTCTTTTCTCCACTCTATATGCTTGCCTCCTTTATCAAAGATAAGGTGACCATACGTGCGTGGGTTTATCTCTGGGATTTCTGTCCTGTTCCATTGATCTATATTTCTGTTTTTGTGCCAGTACCATACTGTCTTGATTACTGTAGCTTTGTAGTATAGCCTGAAGTCAGGGAGCCTGATTCCTCCAGCTCCATTTTTCGTTCTCAAGATTGCTTTGGCTATTCGGGGTCTTTTGTGTTTCCATACAAATTGTGAAATTTTTTGTTCTAGTTCTGTGAAAAATGCCAGTGGTAGTTTGATAGGGATTGCATTGAATCTGTAGATTGCTTTGGGTAGTAGAGTCATTTTCACAATGTTGATTCTTCCAATCCAAGAACATGGTATATCTCTCCATCTATTTGTATCATCTTTAATTTCTTTCATCAGTGTCGTATAGTTTTTTGCATACAGGTCTTTTGTCTCCTTAGGTAGGTTTATTCCTAGATATTTTATTCTTTTTGCTGCAATGGTAAATGAGAGTGTTTTCTTAATTTCACTTTCAGATTTTTCATCATTAGTGTATAGGAATCCTTCATGGTCTTCCCATTCTTCTTCATGGGCTTCCTCCACAATCATTTAGACACTGGTGTTACCCCTGATGCTGTTTTTACTCTATAGAGTTCTTTCACTGATTTATTCCAAACCATGGCCTATATTTCCAGTTATGGCTGATGACTTCAAGTCTGTATCTCAGAACTCTTAATTGTGTTCCAGACTCATGTTGCAACTTGCTTAAAGACTATTTCCACCTGGATGTCTCACAAGCATATAATATTCAACACATACAAAACCTAACCCATTTTATTTCCCTGAGATTTTCCTCGTCTTATGGTACTAACATGCATGTAGTTTTCTAAGTCAGAAATCTGTAAGTCATCTCACATTCCTCCCTTTTCCTTACTGTTAACATCCATTCACCCATTCACAAAATAATGTTGTTTCTGTCTTGTTAATAACACTAGCATCTGCTTCCTTCAGCTTCATTCGGACTTCATTCTTTACCACATAAATTCAGGTATTCATCATTTCTTGACTGGTTAACAATACTTTCCTAATTGATTTCTTTCCAAATCATGTCAGTCCACTGAAATAAATACCTTCCATGGCTTCCCACTATTTTCAGGATAAAGTTTAAACTCTTTAGCTAAATACACAAAGTTCTTCATGACCTCTTTCCACTCCACTAGCTTTATCTCTATCACTTTTGTATATGTGCACTTTTCTCCAGCCATATCAAAATACATTTAATTCCTCCAAATAAATCACATTCATGCAATTTGAATAACACTAGAGTAATTTGAATGCACTAGAATAGGAGTTATCAAACTTTTTCTGTAAATGGCCTGATAGTAAATAATTCATGTTTTGCCAGCCAGAGAGTTTCTGTTGCAGCAACTTTGCTGATATAGTGTGTGTAAAAACAGTCATAAATAATCCCTAAACCTAATGAATGGGCATGACTGTGTCCTAATAAAAGTTTATTTACAAAAATAAGGGCTGGTCAGATTTGGTCCTTGGGTCACAGTTTGCTGACTCTAGAATTAGAGGACCATATATAAAGAAATACTGTCTTGAATCCTTTTATAGAGCTAAAAACTAATTTTGATTTTTGTGCCAATTGTAATTTTCAAAAGTTAAATTTACTTAAAACAAGGTATACCTGTACTTAAGACACATTAACCTCAGAGAGATATAGGATAAAAAAGTAATTAATTTCTATCCATGAACTATATTCCTGGCCATAATACAAACTTAAGCTTTCCTAAATATTACATAAGTCTGTGTTTTCACTTGGAAAATAAACAATATTCCAAGAATTATTGGCTTCATTGGATTTGACATATTAATTTATCCTTATGGTTCATTTTACCTTTTCCTGATGCTAAAATTTCTTGTAAATCACTTCTCATTTCTAGGTGTTTGTGCCTCCAGAGTAGGGGGAAATCCAGAGTCTGATAATTATTGGGCATGTCAGGGAAAGACTGATGTCACCAAATAAATGCTCCTATGACCGATTATGTCATGGGGCATGCAGATTGAGTGTCCTTACTCTGAAGGAAAAGTGAAATTAGAAATACTTGGAATGTCTTCATTTCTAGGTAAAGTTTTAAAAATCTGATTTTGAAGTTTGATCTAGGGACTGATAATTAAGGAAGGCTATGGTAATTTCCTCCTTAGTAGAAGAGGGAAAATTAGGGGCAAAGCAAGGGTTTAATCCTATATATAAGCAGAGTGGGTAGTTATCTTCTGTGGTCTAGTTCTTGTGAGCCTCCCCCAAGTCTCCCTTACCATACTGTCAAATTACCAAGCATTAGTAGACATGTATTATCATCTCCTCTTTTAGTGTTCTCCTTTCCAGAGAAAAATCTGGAAAAGCTTAGTGTGTTAATTATTCTAGGCAGCATTCCATTTGAATTAAGACAATGATCTTTAAGAATAAACCAAGTAGAGGGCTTCCCTGGTGGCGCAGTGGTTGAGAGTCTGCCTGCTAATGCAGGGGACGCGGGTTCGAGCCCTGGTCTGGGAAGATCCCACATGCCGCGGAGCAACTGGGCCCGTGAGCCACAACTACTGAGCCTGCGCGTCTGGAGCCTGTGCTCCACAACAAGAGAGGCCACGATAGTGAGAGGCCCGCACACCGCGGTGAAGAGTGGCCCCCGCTTGCCGCAACTAGAGAAAGCCCTAGCATGGAAACGAAGACCCAACATAGCAATCAATCAATCAATCAATCAATCAATCTTTAAAAAAAAAAAAAGAATAAACCAAGTAGAAATAAATTGTTATCAAAAGGGACTACTTACATATAGATGAACATGTGAGGGGGAAAACAAACAAACCACTTCAGTCTCGGTTAAGACAGTGGGTATTTAGTTATTTTGTTGTTGTTGTTATTGTTACAGCAGCCCAACTTCCTATATTATAATTAATTTGAATGATTTACCATCATCATCATCACCACCATTAATACTGTCATTTACCAATACACAGAGGATCTAGTTTATGCTTCAGGCTACCAAAACTACTTACAGAAAAGTTAGATACATTTAAGATTTCATTAAATAGATATATTATAAATCCTGACAGTCATATGTATATATCCAGGAAATGTAGATAGCTGTGTATGAAATGAGCCAAGTCTCCTCTTTCTGGGTCTCAGTTTCCTCATGTATAAGAGAGAGAGTTGGACCACATAATTTCTAAGGCTTCTTCCATTTATAAAGGTTATGATTCTAAGAGTCTATAGACTCTACCTTATTTTTCCTTGTGAGTGATTTGGTGAGCTCAACCAAGGAAAAAGAATGGGATTTTGAACATGGTGAGGGGAAAGCTATATTTAAGCCTGAATTATGGCTTCAAGAATTTGACTGTTAATTTTTTTTAATGCTGTGGAAACACCTAACATCTACACTCTCAGAAATGATCCAGTATATTCAGAGAAATCTACTTCTATCTTGACAGAAGGGAATATTGGTTCAAAGTGGTGCTAAAGATAACTATCCTCCCTTCCCAATCCCTATACATTCTCTTCCTTTTTCCTCTTTCATAGGTAATATCTGAAGTGCACTTTAGCTCAATAGGGCAAAAAGTTTCCAAGTGCATGGTATTGTGATCGCTGCCATGCTCTTCTTACTATTCACAGTCTTCCCCTTTCATGTCAAATATCTTCCTTGCTGATGCAAAGTAAAGAAAGAGAAAGTGCTCAACCAGCTTAAAAGTGGGAGGTAGAATTGCTGGACTCATGAAATTCCTTTAAGTTCTTAATCTGTGACTAATCTATCATTACTACACTTAAAAAGAATAGGGCATTGACTCTCATTCCAGTACACCTACCAAATCCAAAATTATTTAATCTGAGAGTGGTTATAAAATGTTGCTAATGTAGCTGTGCAAAAATACTGCTGGCCCCAAAGGAGCAAGTTTCAACAGATATGAAGCTATTAGGAAGACATACTTAAATGAGAATATACTGGTCATTCCCATTGAAAAAGTATATCCATAAGTCAGGATAAAATAGGTTATGCCTCAAAAACAAACAATCATCCAAATATCCTTATCTTAAAACAGCAAAAGTTTATTTTTTATTTAGGTTTCACATACAATGTAGGTTGATGGGGTGGAGACTCTGTCCAAGGTAATCATTAAAAGACCCAGGCTTAAGGAGGATCCATCTAAAAAAGAGCTTCCACAATCAGCAAAGAAAGATAATTGAAAGGCTGAAGCCAACACTGGCAATTAAATGCTTCCACTAAGAAATGACATGTGTCACTTCTGCTCACATTTCAATGACCAAAGTAAGTCATGTTGGCCACACCTAATTTCAGCTGGGCAGGAAAGCGAATTCCTACCATATGGCTAGAAGGACTGAAATATTTCTGACAGCCTTACTGACTGTCACAGAGTATAAGACTGTAAATAATGTGACCAGAATTTCAGATTTAGTTATACTGTCAGATATGTGAGCTACAGCTTTTAAAATCAATGGGCTTCATCATCTTCCACACTAGTTTGTTGTGAGGATCAGAGAGGTAATAGAAAATGAAAAGTATAAGCCATTAATGAAATATAATTTTTAATTATCCATAATTTTATGATGAATTATTTTATCTAAAAATAGGGGCATGAATGCTTCTTCTGTAGACAGTGTAAAATCTCAATTTGTGGGAATTTGGAATGGCAATCAAATAACAGCAACCAATCAGCAATAAGTTACTACTTATAAAAAAGTATATACACAATTACTTACTTGAAATGGTATGGGATTTGACTCTCTATAAAAAATGAAAATATTGCCAATGTAGCCCTGGGGTGAGTGACATACTCCAGAGATCAGGGTCTGTGTTGAGAGAGGGCTGGATGCAATGCCAATTATTTTATGCATTTAACAAAGGTATTAATTCAATGAATTACTGCAATTAAAATTGACCTTAACTGAAATTCACCCAGTTGATATTTCCTGGATTGACCTGTGTAGGGAAAGAGGTTAGGAGTCTAACAAGGCGGTAACCAAAAATTCCCTTCTTGCTTCTCTGAAGGAGCCAAATAACCATTAGTGTTTTAAATAGGTTAAACTTCAGGGATGTCCAAATATTTTTTTCAAATACATATCAGTCACATAATATGCCAGGACAGCCTAACCTGAGTTTAATGATACCCCCCTTTTCCTCCATCACCTGCACCAGGGGTGTTTTGAGTTACCTCAAAAGGTGTCATAAGATTCTAATAAGAATGTTCAAGTAAAGGGATTTTAACTATATTCTGATTTTCCTGTTTTAAACATCAGCTTTAGTGAGATATAACTCATATGCTGTTTTTCTTTTTAATAAATCAATGCTATATGGCACATTGAGGAGAGGCAGAGAATGCCACAAAATCAAAGGGTTTATAGGGGATACTGCTTAAAGAAAGAAGGCGGATATCGCCACTCATGATTCATCTTCTTGAGCAAGATTGTTCTTTCTGAGCAGGCAACAATAATATAAAACAATGTGGTAACTGCTGTGGTTATGGCTGTTATTTTAATTTTTGTCTTTTTCTGTTTCTCTGTGTCTCTGACTCTGAGTCTTCCTGTCTCCCTTACTTACACACACACACACACACACACACACACACACACAGAGTTTTAACGGTTTTATTATCTTCTCTTATTCTCCTATTCAAATTATGTTGATATGCCCTGGGGCCTGGTAGCAGAGGGTACCCTTTGTAAAATCTAACAAATGAGTGAAAGTACTAAAAAGAAGTGACTCCATGAGGGCAACTTTCTGATTTTTTTTCTTCTTTAGGACTTTATCTTCCTTTTAAGAAAACTCTCCACAAATCCCTGGATAAATGCCAAAGGATATAGATATTTAGCAAAAGTTCCCTGAGGAAAAATATGAAATTTTTAATGTATCAATAATGTTATATTTAACAGTCTGTAAAACTTTCTAGGCTGAGAAAATCCAAGACAAATTGACAAATGAGATTTTATATGTCAGTCTTCCAGATTCAACCACAAATAATGGTATGGTGGAAGATACCAAATAATTCATAATGACATAATCCTTTGCAGTGGAATTAATGATTCAAATGTAAATGAACTCTTAAGAAGAAAGGGAGAAAAGATAACCCATTACTCAGAGATCTATACCTTTGGTAAGATGCTGTTTTATTTAGCTGGAAGTCCTCTGGTCCTCTTATATTGTTGGCACAATTCTCCACGGGGTGTCTGGCTCATCTGTAATCCTTAAAATAAATTATTCTGATTTTCCACTAGAACCATGGTTTACATATGCACATTGTTTGCATATGAATGTTCCCTGCCTGTGTGTCAGAGTGTGGAGAATGCTTATGCCTTTCATAGTCCATGGACCTCAAATCTAAGCTACTTTCCCCATAAATCTACAGCTTTAGCCTTAAGGGAGGGTTCTGCTCTGGTTTCATGCTCAGTGAAGTGTTTGATTCATTGCTTTGCATCTCTCTATCTGTACCACTCTCCTCAATCCCCTACTTTGTCTTGGATAGCTAGTACGTTTTAAGTTCTGGATCTTACGTGCATTTTCCCCCCTAACAGGAGCTGGTCTTAAAGATTCCACTTAAAAAATACATTCAAAACTAAAGTAAGCCATTTCCTCCCTCTCTCATCTCTATCTTCAGTTCTAGAGTTATCAAATTAGATAATTTCAAGTATTTGCTGCACCCTTTCCCTCAATGCATATACACAGCCAGATCAATAGGAAGATAGTTCCTCCGGAAATATCTGGGGCAGAATAGAAGTACATTTGTAGAAAGGATGCTCGGAGAGATCATCTAATCCAAGCACCTGCCTTCAGGCTGCTGTCAAATTATTTAGGTCTCAGGATTATTGTATCTCCCCTTGAAGATCTACATAGTTTCCATCCAGGTGTCTCATTCTAGTCTGTTTCACTAGAATAGCTAAAAACCATCTTCCTTATACCCCACTGAAATATTTTTTAACTATAATTTTATCCCACTTCCTTGTTTACTCTTCTACATATTAATAGATAGAAATCAAAGGTTTAAAAATCTCCTCTAAAAATATTTCTTAAACATGCAGACATTATTTTGGTCACTCTTCAAGTCACAACATCTCAGGCTGTTTGGGTTTTCAGGTGTCCTTAATGTGTTGTGTTCTAGCTTTCTCAAACCGCTTTGAAAACTTCTTGTCAAGAGATTATCTGAGGTAAGAGAGGAAGGGCAGCCAATACTGAAAAAAGGAAAGGTAAATAAAGAAAGAGAGCAGACAGCTTAAGAAGGCATATACTTTTCCTGTACTACCATTCACCCATTCATCAAAATCGGAAACCTAGATATCAACCCCTACTCCTTCCTCTCCTTCATGCCACACATACAATCAGTTACCAAGTTTTGTCATTTCTATTCCTAACTATCTCTAAAACCAAGCCCTTTACTTCTCTTCCTCCATCTCTTGCTAACTCACCCCCACCCTACCTGCCAACACACAAACAAACCCTGTGTAATACTCAAGATCTACCCTTCAGCAGTTTGAATGCACATCACTGCAACAGCTCTTAACCAGTCTATTTTCAGTTTGCCATCCAATTCATCTTCCAGACAATACCACAAAATGATATCCCTAAAATGTAAATCTGAACACGATTTCTTCTGCTCAAAATTGTCAGATAGCCACTATTACCTAAGAATGAAGTCTATTTTTGTTTTTAATCTAATCCTAGGAGGCTGTACATGAGTTTGGTCTACCTTACCTGTTTGGCTTCAATAAATATCATTTCTCCATTCATATCAAATGTTCCCCCATTGTACTGGGTAATTGTGCTTCCTTAAACAGGTCACATACCTTTATGCCTTTGTGCCTTTTCACTTCTTGTTCTCCTCTGTCTAGAATATTTTTCTGTCATGTCTCTGTCTTTAACCTGTTTAAATATTATCATCTCTGTGGAACAGTCTCCAATCTCCCAGGCATAGTTTTGCATATGCCTCTTTTTAACTCTTAACTCATAATATTTCAACAACTTCTTTATACCTATACCTCTGGTACTAGATTGAGAGGGACTCTATCTTATTCACTTTGTATTTTCAATGCCTAGTACAGTGTCTGCTGTAGATTTAGTGCTCTGAAGACTTTTTACGACACGTGAATGGATGAAATATTTGAGGATGAAGAGAAGGAGTTGTGATAGACAGATGGCCAAACTGGAGCACATCCTGTAGTTGGCATCTGTACCTTTGTTTGGAAGGCTGGCTTATGTCAGGTTGAGAAATAGGGAACTTGAGTTTTTGAAGTCCTTAACACAATGAAAATGCATGAATACTCTTCCAGTTTAACCAGAAATAGATACTATGTTCCAGGTTTTCAATTCTGGCTTATTAGGAAAGAATGTAAAGGCCAGGGTCCCCTGGGTGAGTAGCTAGGTAGCCAAAGGCAGAAACTTAAAGGTAATTAAAAACTGTGGCCAAGAAGCACAATGAGAGAGATGGCTACATGCAGGTACCTCTTTCTGGGGCCCTTTTCCTGTCCCACTACTTCTAAGCAACCTGCCCTCTGGAGCTTAATACTAGACTCTTATGCCAGGCTCTTCCTGGGTTGCTGCCATTAAGAATATACATGTTCCAGTTGTAGAGTTGGCAATGGTTTTATTTCTCTGAGGAGACTTCTATAAACAAAGCACTTTGTTTTGTTTTCCTCTTGTCTGGCCTCCATCCATACTGGCTTCACCCTGCCCCCACCATTCCCACATGGAAACACTACAAGCCAAGTTAGGATGGCAGCTCTTAGATTCTGAAGCTGACATGACACTCTGAAGATCTTCATCAGCCAAATTACTCTCCATAAATTGCTTAATTTGTGGAATATATTCCATAATCACATTTTTCTCCTGACTACCCTACAACCTCTTCTTCTCCTTATCTCTTTGCCCCATTTCCTTTCCCTTGCTGACAGCAGGTGGTCAGTGGTGTCTTGGAAAGAGAACCTGGCACCAATTCAACCCAAAGCAACAGAAACTGTGATTCAGTTAACTATTATTTGCCAAGTATAGACTTTGATGGGAGACTAGGCTTTTCCTTACTGACTGCATAGATGGCCAGGGCTGAGGGTGGAGGTGTAATGTGGGGAAGTGGTACAGAGACAGCAATATCCAGATTTACAACCACACCATGTCAGTCCATTAAAAGTCAACTTGATTTTTCCATACTTTATTTATAAAATGAGATGAAAATTCCTGGAAAATATTGGCTCAGAATATTTATGGTTAAAATGGCACTGCACCCATTTTATGGATGGGCCACTGGTGAGAGGAGATGTCACAGAAGTCCCTCATAGCAAAGTTGGAAAATACATACCAGAATAGAATTCCTTGGTTTCTTGGTCCTCAGAGCCTATGTACTTGCCAAAATCTCCTCAAAATCAACTTCATTAAAATTTTATTTATATTCAACTTCTAGTTCTAGTTCCATTTTCAACAGAAAATAGGTTATAAACCCATTGCCTGGCTCTGTAGAGCCAAAGGTGAATTTCAGTGGATTCTCTGGTTCACTGGGTATATTCTAAAATGAACTACATTTTCCTTTTAAAATACCAATTTTCCCAACACCTAATGAGTTCACAAACATCTAGTTCTCAAGGATGTGTAATGAATTCTAGAAAGTTTTTAGGAAGCAATAGCCACTAACATAGCATTTTACAGCTGAAAAAAATGGAGGCTTAAAAGATTTACCTGAAGAATACAAATGATAGAGCCAGCCAGTCTCCCACACTGGGCCTCCCTCAGCTTCCCTTTGTGGGGAGCTACCTAAGGCCCTATTAAAGATAAAACAGGCAAGTTTCTTTGCTGCTTTATTTGTTTGTCTAATATTCAGCAAAAATCAAAGGCTTTGACAGTGTGTGGGAAAAGAAGGGGAGGGAAGAGAAAGACAAAGCAAGGCAGAGCAGGCATGGGGTCAGAGGGAGACTTGCTGCTTGTCCAGAATAATGAATGGGTGAGTCAGCCCCATCCCACAAGTGATCTGATCACATCCTGGCTTCCCCATACCACACAAAGGCTATGACACAAGACAGGCAGTGCTCTACTTGGCTTTCTTTGCTAACACTGCCTATCAGCCTATTATTCTGACATTCCCACAGTGTTACTACTGTACTATTAGAAAGGGAAAGGTTGACAGGCAAGGTATATCTAAAGTTATTTCATTAAAGCTGACAGCTTTAAAATGTGCTTCTGAAGGGAAGAAAAAGATATATATCAAATAACTGCATGCTAGTCCTCAAATAACCAATGGGTCTTAAATTTTCCTTCATGGCTTTACCAATTTTACGTACCATGTTTTCCTGGAGCACCTGATTCAATGACAGTAGCAGTTATAGAAAATGATGCACTGCCCAAGGGCTATTTCACATATAGATACCAGGTCTTGTTGAGAAACTTGACATGTCAATTCTTAAAATCCCCAAATCATAGAAACTCTCAAGAACTCACCGAAGTTGGTATGGGAGAAGAAGTTGAAGATGAAGATGTCATTAAAATTTCCTTAAGCCACTGTCAACTCTGGCCCTCCAAACTTATTAAGTCATTATTTTTCTGTCTCTCTCTCTTTCTCATTTGGCCTCCATGTATTTCCCTCTGTATTTCTTTGACTTTATTTTCTCTCAGGAGACAGCATGGTATATTAGAAAGAGTACGGACTTTGGTGACAGACTAACCCAATTTTATAACCTTGTTCCTTTGTGGCTGTGAGACCTTGGACAACAGGAATGCTTATAACTACCTCATGGGTTTGTTGTAAGGATTAAATGAGATCATATGAGTAAAATAGCTTACACATACATAGAAAACTCTTGAATGTTAGTCATTTTGTTTCCCCTTCTCTTTCCCTGCTTTCTCTGTCAGTTATCACCCTTACTCTGCTTCTTTTTGCATAGTCCTGTTGGTACCTCACAGGGTTAATGGGACAGTGTGCACATCCCTCTGCCTTTTACACAGAGTCCAAAATGCCAAGTATCACAGTGATTCCAAGCATGGGATTTGGTGTCAGACTGCTCGAGTTCAAACCCCAGCTCTGTTACTAGCTATGTTTCCTTGGCCAAGTTATTTAACTTCTCTAAGGCTCTATTTTCCCATTTGTAAAACAATAATGATAATACTCCTACCCCATAGGATTTCAGTGAAGATGTAATGAGTTAATTCAAGTTGTTGGCACATAATAGGTGCTAACTAAATGTGCATTATTAAAAATCAAATGTTACCTTCTCAGAGAGGCTTTCCTTGACTATCTATTCAAAATTGTAGCCATTACTCTTACTCCCCTTTACCTCACCATGCTTCATTTTTATTCTTAACAATTATAACCCTCTGACTAAATATATATTTATCAGTTTATATATTTGCTTATTTTTATCTTGCTTCCTCTATCACTAGAACATTACCTCCATGAAAGCAAGCTTTCTATTTTCTTTAATCCCCAACACCTAAAAGAGTACCTGGAACATAGTAGGCACTAAATAAACATCCACTGACTGAATGAATGTATTCTACCTAAGGCATTCCAATAAGAGGAGAATCTCAGCTCTTTCAGGATGAGGGTGGCCATAACCCGAGTGTGGGAACCTTCCTATTGTCTATCGATTCTCCTCCTAGGAAGAGAGCATCTGAAAGCCCAGCTAAGCCCTCTGGGTGGCTGCAACACTTGATTACTTCTCTTAAGTGCAGGCATAAACTCCTACTTACCTGGCAGCCTGGCTGTGAGGCCTGTAATTAAGTTCACTAAGACATCTTGTATTGTGTGGCTTTTTTTTTTTTTTTAGGCTCTTCCCCAGATTCCACTCTAAAAATTTCATCCCCATCAAGTCTTTGCTCAGATCTCATCTTCTTCTTTTTTTTTTTTTAATAAATTTATTTATTTATTTATTCATTTATTTTTTGGCTGTGTTGGGTCTTCGTTTCTGTGCAAGGGCTTTCTCTAGTTGTGGCAAGCGGGGGCCACTCTTCATCGCGGTGCACGGGCCTCTCACTATCGCGGCCTTTCTTATTGCGGAGCACAGGCTCCAGACGCGCAGGCTCAGCAGTTGTGGCTCACGGGCCCAGTTGCTCCGCGGCATGTGGGATCCTCCCAGACCAGGGCTCGAACCCGTGTCCCCTGTATTGGCAGGCAGATTCTCAACCACTGCGCCACCAGGGAAGCCCTGTGTGGCTTTTTAAAAAACATTCTGCTTCCTTTAAATTTTCTTCCCAGGTCATAAAAGATTTTAAGTGGTTTATTACCTTAATAGATCAACCCTGGATCTCAAATCCTGCCTTTTCCTTTTTAGTAGTATACTACTGAAGCAGATATGACAGGTCAGTGAGAGTCAGAGCAACTCTATACACAATGGGAGTGAGGAACAAGAGAGGTTCAAGCCAAGTGGTTCCAGCCAAGTGCCTCCAGGCATCTCCAGTACCCACGTCTACTTGTAAATCACAGGAACATTGAAATGCTACTCTGCACAGTTAGCTTGGTTTCTGCTTTAACCCTGAGATCTTCTGTTGATGTTATACCTGGCTGGGTGTTGTCCACTTGGTATTTGTGAATCTTTTCCCTCTTCTGATGTGAAACTCTGCATTGTCCCCAAAGCTTCCCTTCTGCTTATTTCTGCATAGCACTATTATTTTAAAGAAATATACTGTAGCAAAGGTCAGGAGAGAAGAGGGGATTAGGCTTTAGCTCAGGGAGAAGCCAGACTACTGTGCAGTGGCAAAATGAAGCAGAGGCACTCTATTTACCAAATTGTGAGAGGAAATAGCCCTGAGCCTTATCATTACTCATATATGCTTTATATGTGTGACCTTCAAATGGCAGTAATGAATATCACTTTTCCTGTTGATAAATATTTATTACTCTGTGCTGGTGGGAATCTCAAGTCCATTTGGATTTGATAACTACCAGCTGTGACTTATTAAGAGGCTACATGCCCCTCAGCATGTTTGGCTGCTTGGGTAACTCCTGTTTTTACCCACCTACCAATTTTAGGTCAGGGCTTTCAAAGCAAATATGGATCAAAGAAGATTTCTGCCAGCACTTCTTCACTTTAGACCTGACTCTGAAGGTGAAGCTGAATCTTAATGGTTTCTGAAGGTGAGTTGTGCACATAGCTATTTACTTGGCCACATCCTTATTAACTGCCAGCAACTATATCTCAGTGAGCATATACTACAAGGGTGTCCCATTCATATGAATATGGTAATATCCCATTCTAAAGGTCCATGCTGTGGGTCATTTTACAGGTAAAACATTCTACTGCTGACATTTTTCTGGAGAATAACATCTCTTTGTAGGTTTAAGACTTATCTGGTTTGGGGTTGATGGATTCTCTGGCTCAAGTGAATTATGATGAGCTAACTTCCATAATGTCATAGATCAGCTGTGAAAATAAAAAGCACCCTACTTAGAACAAGCCTGAAAATAAATAGAACTGTGGGGCCCTAAGAAGTATCTGCTAATGAAAACTGGGCCACTTATCTCTAGACTCTATTTTCCTCTCTATTTCTGCTTCTTTTGTTTGATTTTATGGAGGATAGGTTTATGGTAGTGTCTTTGCTCTATTTTCTTTTGTTGGTGGTCGTTTTATGATTGCAATAGAATATGATAAGAGAGGTAAAGAAAGAATGGGTAAAATGCCCATAGACAAGAGAGAGGGACAAAATAGCATCTTTTTTTTTTCTTTTTTTTTTTTTTATACAGGGCATCAAAATAACATTTGGAAAAGAAAAGGTTTTTCTCTTCATAGAGTAGGATGGAGAATGCAATGTCAGAGATTTGATTATCAGGCAGTGTATTTCATCAAATGTGTGGTCCTCAGAAAGCACTATGAACCCATGAAGGTTTATCTTCATACTGACAGTGTGACTGTCTTTCACCTTTTTTCCTCCCTCTGGAGTTCATACTCCATCTTCTCTCTGTGAGCTTGACTCTGTCCTGATCTTTTCCTATCAAAACCTGTGCAGTGCCTTCATTTTCACTCATCAGTAGATGACTGATAACAGTGTGGCATGTTCCCTCTTCCAGGAAGAATACTGTGTAAAGATCAAAGGACTTAAGTGAAAGGAGAAATCTCTGGGAGTAAAGTCTAGGTAATCCAACCAAAAGTTGAGGAAAGACTGAGATGTATGTGTGGACCACAAATGGATATCAGTATCCTCCTTGTTACCTTGAAATCCTACCAAAAAGTATATTTTACTCTAAGTTGCCCTCGCTCAGAAAAAGTCTTCGTACAGACTCTTGAGGAGATTTCCTTCTTTAAACTTGTGGTAGAGACCTCAGCTTAAGACTTGTTATGTCCACTGCTAGAGTTCAGGCAAGTTGGGATGATTACGGTGAACTAGTACAGTTAATTTGTATGAGGGATGAAGGAAGATGGAGGGTTTTGTCCATTTTTTGCACAGGTTACTGAGGAAATAAAGGGAAATAGAGAGGCTGTATGATGTCTGGTGTCCCACTCAGGCTCAAGGATTGCTATCTGAGCCCCATGGAGAACAAGACTTCAGACTGAATCCAAATGAGCTATTTTTACAATAGCAATAGGGAAAGATAACAAAACAAGCAATACTGCTTCAATGCCCAAGTGAAAAAATGCTATAGATTGGGGGCAGAGTAACACCTTCCCCATCTTACCCAGAGTGGCACTGACACAGTGAGACCTGAAAAGACCTTAAGTGTTATCTTGGCTCTTCACAAGGTGTGCTACTTTGAAGAGCACAAGAAGAAATTATCCTAAGCAAGAAATCATGGTCCCACAAGATGGCACGGCAGCAGTGACAGCAGTAAAGTGACATTTTCAAGTGTCCTCTTGCAGAACAGATATTGACAAAAGGCCTGAAGTGGATGAATATGAAAATACTATTTGTGGGGCTTCCCTGGTGGCACAGTGGTTGAGAATCTGCCTGCTAATGCAGGGGACACGGGTTCGAGCCCTGGTCTGGGAAGATCCCACATGCCAAGGAGCAACTGGGCCCGTGAGCCACAACTACTGAGCCTGCGCATCTGGAGCTTCTGCTCCGCAACAAGAGAGGCCGCGATAGTGAGAGGCCCGCGCACCGCGATGAAGAGTGGCCCCCGCTTGCCGCAACTAGAGAAAGCCCTTGCACAGAAACGAAGACCCAACACAGCCAAAAATAAATAAATAAATAAATAAATAATAAAAATAAAGGAATTCCTTTAAAAAAAAAAGTCTTTAAAAAAAAATACTATTTGTGAGCACAGGTGAGAAATGTCTAGAGATTCTCCTGTATAACTAACTGGGTGACACTTTGGGGGAGAGAGTCAAGGGATCCTGAAATATGCACGTGGAAATAATAAGACAGTGATATTGGTACTGATATTACAGTTCATGTGACCTGATTTATAACCATTGGTTGGAGAGGTCTGAGGTAGTCACACTTCATAAACAAGGATGGCTCTACTGATTCAGAACTTGTTGGGTGTGCATCTTGCATCTGAGTTTTCTTCTTTTTTTTTTTTTTAAGCAATGAATATGGCTTTTTGCTTAAGAATCTACAACCTCTTAACGAATCTCCCTTTTGGTCAAGAGTACACATCTATATCAGAGCTATCTTGGTGGAAAAGGGTAAAGCTAACTGGCCCTTATAAGAATCAAATTCACAGCCTTGACCTCATTAGTATGTTCCAACCATCTGAGTTAACTGGCCGTGATCCTGGGAAACGTTTTCCTTCTGAACTCTAGAAACTCAATAGTTTCAGTAACGTGATAAAGATAAGTTGGGTCATGAGTAAAAATTAGAACACTCTCTGAGTCAATGGCTTTAGGCTTAGAAGAGGCAATGTAAAATAAAGATAAATGTCTGCTCTGGGCAGGGATTAAAAACTGCACCAAGAGATAGAGTGGAACCTATACCCAGGGAATTAAAAAAATGTAAAGAAACGTGGTAAACAGATTTAATTAAAACACAGACTTCCTAAATCCATTTTCTGTGATTATTTGTTATTATTCTTAGGAGGTGATTAAGCAGTAGCAGATGTCACTAATACACAAATCGCATTACACATGTTAAATGTGTTCAGTACATAGAAGACCATGATTAGAACATTTCTGCAAGATACTGCTAACTACTTCCTACTTGATTTAAAAGGAAAATTTTACTTTAGAATTCAGAAAGTACATCAAATTTGAGTCAAACCTTGAGTCACTTTCTGGGAAATTATCAAACCAAATTGAACTTGTCCTTTTTATTCAGATAGACAAATATTCATTGAGTGTAAATACATGCACAACATTTAGAATAGGAAAATAACTATTTAAAAATGTTGGCCTTTGCCTTAAAGAATAAAGAGGGTAAAAAAATGAGAGTGGAGTGGAGGGCATTATTCCCTTCTGGCCAATTCAGAAGTTGCTTCACTTAGACAACATTCTGAAATGAAGGTAGTATGGAAGGAAAATTGTGAGATATGTCTTTTTTGCTATGAGGTACTTTCTATTTACAGCTAACATCTGAGTACCTGAGTAGTGTTTATCATGGGCCAGGCATACTAAGTACCTTGCATATGTTCACTTGCTACCACAACTCTATGAGATGGTACTACCATATCCCCATTTTATAGTAAAAGAAACTGTAATAAAAAGATGTGACAAAACTTGCCCAAGGTCAAGGTCATAGGACCAGTAAGTGGTAGAACTGGGACTTGACTCCAGGCAGTTTGATCCTAGTGTCCACACTCTTCACCACCACCCCATGCTGCCTCTCAGTACAGGCGCTGGAAGTATTTGGGTTGTGAATCCTTAAATAATCAGAATTACTTTACTACTTTGAATAAGCAAATACCTTTAATAAGAAAAACATATTAAAGAGAAAACATAACAAAGGCATAGTATGCATACTTTCTTAACTTCCGAAATAAATAAATAAATGTATGTGGTTCAGATTATTAGCAAGTCAACAGTTTCATAGAGTGCAGAGCAATCTCCTGTGAAAGCACAACACATACTTTTCCAGGGTCCTGAACTGTTCAAAACTATGTGAATTTCCAACTAGAATCTTTTTTATTGGAGAGTTGGTGGGAGGGCTACTGCTCCTCACTCTTACACAGCATTTAAATACTCCTTCTATAAGCTTCAATGACATGAAAATGGGAAATTATGTCAATGTTTGTACTTGTGTTTGAGGATGGAATTAGGAAAGGAGCCCTTTTATTGGTCTTCTATTTCAGGGAATGGGAGTATCATGAAAACTGCAAAGGAACAGTATAATTTGTTGCCCAAATTAAATGGTATTCGCAAGACATATTTTTGAATTGATGAAGACATAAGCATCAAGAACTTGTTTCCGTTCCCTGTTAAAGCTGCTAACATTTGTATTTACTCAAAAATATGTAGACTCCTGGTATTTCTTTCAGAATCTGGCAGAATGTAATATTTGTGTCAGAAAATACTACTTCTTTTAGGATCTCCAGAAGAAAAAAAAAAAAAAGAGTTGCTGGCTACTATTACATTGTATTATTCCACTGTCTCTATTTCATTTAAGAGGCTTTGGGACAATGGTCTCTCACCTCTTTGGAAATATGACAGCTCACCACTAACAGCAATTATGGGGAAGAGGAGGAGTTAGAACATCTGCAGGACAACTTTCTAAACCTTTTCTAAGCCACAGCACACAGTATAATTCCTTTTTCTAAAATGCTATGAAAAGGCTTTCAACTTCAAACAACCAGATAATAAACAAATATATCCCCATGTGAGAGATCAAAAGGAAATTTTATATAACCCTATGTTTTGTAGCAATTTGGCAGAAAGGTTATATGAAGCAGACCACTATCTTATGTATTTCCCTGATTCTCTAAAGAGTGATTTAGTAGTAAAGAGAGATTTTTGCTGTCTCATATTTCCTTATTACCTAATTTATTTTCTGTATTTATTTATATAATATTTAGTTAGCAAAGTAATTATTTCAAATTTTATTTTGATGGCTAAAAAGAGCTGAGCAAATCTTCCATTAAACATTTATAACATGTGGTAAGCAAAGTAAAAACTAAAGAAAACACTGAACCTTTTCTAGGAAATGCTAATTACAAGGCCAGTCACATATATGTCCTCAAATTTAAACAATATTTGAGATTATTGTTAATTAAATTTTTGCATGTATCATAGTTTTATCAATAGAGATTACTATGCAAACAATGAAATGAGGGGTTTAATGGGATGTAGTTATTCATATGCAACTTGGAAGGAATGATGGTATTGGGGGTGGGATGATGGTGTTGGGGATGCTGCGATGGGGTCGAAGGCAGGTTGCATTATTTTCATCAAAAATCTCAGGAGAAAAGAGCAGCTTGGCTTAAAGACTCATCAAGAGATGGAGTTTTGTGTTTTGTGTTCTAACTCCATTTCTTGATTGCTGGATGACCTTGAATAAACGTCTTATCTCTCGGCTCTCAGCTTCCCTGTTGGGGGAAGGGGACCAAGTGGTGGTACTATCATGTAGTTGTAGATAAATCATTATTTTAAATTATTTTTAAGACACTCTTCACAAGCATGCAGCAAAAGCCTAACAAAACAATTTCAGATAGGCCAAGAGAAAAAGCACGCATACAAAGCTTCTGGCAATGTCCCCCTATGACATGGCAAAATTTGACAGTACAAACACAATAGTCATTAATTTCACTTGCTCTTTTCTGTAAAGCACAATACTAAATTGTGGTGGGGTGAATGGTGGATAATGCCTCTAGTTTAAAGAAGAACAAACTAAATGACTAACATAATCTTGGCCTGTTTGTTCACTTCTTTGCAAAGGCCTCTGAAGCCCAAATTATTTTACTGATCACTGACTACTAATGATACATGATGTAAATGAGAGATGAATAAAATAAGACCTGCATTTCCAGTTCACAAAGGTCTAAGGCCTGCTTTTAAAGGAGGATAAAATATTTTTGTTCTCC
This sequence comes from Balaenoptera acutorostrata, assembly GCF_949987535.1. NCBI lineage: Eukaryota > Metazoa > Chordata > Mammalia > Artiodactyla > Balaenopteridae > Balaenoptera > Balaenoptera acutorostrata. Next base: position 93,049,805 of record NC_080085.1, on the reverse strand, counting down.
ATCTGGAACTCCCAACAATCTTTTAGACAAAAGAACAACTCTCAGATGTTTAGGTACTGAATGAGGACAATTGAATATACCTCTAATTTGAAGCTTTACTCTCAAAAAGCTTTTCTCCAAAGCCAAAGATTTAATGTAACCTCATAATATGGTGTGGGTTTGGTTGGACAAGAGAAGGAGTGTGTAAAAACAAGATACTATAAGACACTAAGAGTTCATCTATATTTCAGCTAATAAGAAATTATTATTGTCTGAAATATCCTTTGATCAATCTGGGACTATCAAGAGACCAGATGTTATGCTAAGCCATAGAGGGAAGCCATCTCTGAAGTATGATGGAGAGCTTTTAAGAGAAATGCAAATCAAAACTACAATGAGATATCATCTCACACCAGTCAGAATGGCCATCATCAAAAAATCTAGAAACAATAAATGATGGAGAGGGTGTGGAGAAAAGGGAAGACTCTTGCACTGTTGGTGGGAATGTAAATTGATACAGCCACTATGGAGAACAGTATGGAGGTTCCTTAAGAAACTAAAAATAGAACTACCATACGACCCAGCAATCCCACTACTGGGCATATACCCTGAGAAAACCATAATTCAAAAAGAGTCATGTACCAAAATGTTCATTGCAACTCTATTTATAATAGCCAGGACATGGAAGCAACCTAAGTGTCCATCATCAGATGAATGGATAAAGAAGATGTGGCACATATATACAATGGAATATTACTCAGCCATAAAAAGAAACGAAATTGTGATATTTGTAGTGAGGTGGATGGACCTAGAGTCTGTCATACAGAGTGAAGTAAGTCAGAAAGAGAAAAACAAATACATTATGCTAACACATATATATGGAATCTAAGGAAAAAAAAAAGGTCATGAAGAATCTGGGGTAAGACGGGAATAAAGACACAGACCTACTAGAGAATGGACTTAAGGATATGGGGAGGGGGAAGGGTAAGCTGTGACGAAGTGAGAGAGTGGCATGGACATATGTACACTACCAAATGTAAGATAGATAGCTAGTGGGAAGCAGCCGCATAGCACAGGGAGATCAGCTCGGTGGTTTGTGACCACCTAGAGGGGTGGGATAAGGAGGGTGGGAGGGAGGGAGACACAAGAGGGAAGAGATATGGGAACATATGTATATGTATAACTGATTCACTTTGTTATAGAGCAGAAACTAACACACCATTGTAGAGCAATTATACTCCAATAAAGATGTTATAAATTAATTAATTAATTAATTAATTAATTAAAAAATAAAAAAATAAAAAAGGATTCCTTGGGACTTATGCTTTTGGCCCTGAAGGAATAACTGGTACTTGACTTACTCTCTCACCATAGAAAACGAGGGAAGTGTACAAAAGATACGGAATAACTGTTTTCAAGTATTGGATGATGGGCAACACAGGTCTCTGACACCCTGGCTTTCTGCCTAGGGGAATATTTTGAACTGCAGAGTAGGGCAAGGGAACTCAAGTAGAAGATGGTGGTCTTGCTAAGTTGAGGAAACAGACAGTGAAGTTTGGGAAGACTGAAGGGGCTAGGATTTACAAGGCAGAGTGCTGGGGAGAATGGGGCTACTCAGAAAAATAGCTCCAGAAATCTGCATGTGGTCCTGTTTCATCTTCGTCATAATATTAAGCTGCACATGCATAGGGTAAAACTCTATACGGCTAGTCAAAGAACAACTACCAGAGAGCTGTAAGCTGAAAAATTCCCAAAACTCACACAGGGTTATGAAACGTTTGAGTCCTGATGTTACTGATTGGAGAAATCTCACTGAATGCCTAAGCCAATCAGCAGAGAATGTAGAAGGGTCTAGACTTAGTAGTAAAATGTCATGCCTAACTAGGAAAAATCAGTCAATAGAAACAGACTCCAAAATGATAGAGTGATAGAATTATCATACAAGGATTTTAAAAGTTATTATAAATATTATTAAGGATTTAAAGGAAAATATAAACATAATAAAAATAGAAATGAAAAATATTTTAGAAAGAACTAAATACAAATAGACATCAAAACATTGAAAATTCAATAGATGGGCTTAATAGAAAATTAAACATTGCAGAAGCAAAGAAAAATGAACTTTCAGATTAAGTAGTAGAAACTATCATAACTAAAGGACATTGAAGAAAAAAGCTGAAAAAATTAAACAGATAATCAGGGACCTGTGAAGCAATATCACAATCTACTATACATGTAAATGTCTAGAAAGGGGATGGGCAGAAAAACTATGTGGATAAATACTGCCTGAAAGTTCTCAAAATTAGATTAAAAATAGCAACCATAAATTTGAGAAGGTCAGTGAATCCCATGTAGAATAAACACAAAGAATAATACACCAAGACATATTATCAAATTACTGAAAATCAGCATCAATGAGAAAAATTTTTAAGCAGCCAAAGGGACAAAAATGTTCCTTGACCTCAAAGGGCACTGTCTTTCTAGAACCCTTGGTTAAACTGTAAATACTTCTTTTCCCCTCAAACTTTACTAAGATACAACTGACATATAACATTGTATAAGTTTAAGTTTGATAAACACTGTGTTTCTCAAACAACATGTTGATTTGATACACATGTATATTGTAAATTGATTATAGTCATAGCATTAGCTAACACCTCAATCAGGTCACATAACTATCATTTTTTTTCTTTCTTTTCTTTTTTATTTTGGTGAAAATATTTAAGATGTACTCTCTTAGCAACTTTCAAGTATATAATACAGTATTATTAAATACAAATACTCTTGAGGAGAGAATACATTATACAATTCAAACTACCCTGTGGAGGAGTTTCAGGATTATTTTGGAATAAGGCATCTGTTGAAGAGTAGGCCCTTTAGGCAATGGAGAACAGGTTAGATAAATGTGAATAAGCCCTGGTATGTGGAGCAACCCCACATGATATGTTACTTAGAGGGGATGTGAAAAGATACAGCAGACAAATTTTATCAACTTTGAAATTTGGACTCAGGATGATTGTGGCCTCAGACTAAGGATCCTGATTGGGGAATTTGGTGTTGAAGATGAAAGTTTTCAAAATTGGAAAGAGACTTGTAACCTTACGGAGTTAGATTTCTATGGTCAGTCCCTATTGAGTTAGCCTATTTTTCTTTAGGCACTAAGCCTGAAATTTCCAAGTCTTGCCCCCAAGTGATCAGTGGCACCTTGGGTAATAGAATATAAACCATGTATTTGGAGTTGCTTCAATAGTGGAAGATTGAGAAAGCAATAAAATATGAATATTTCATACTTGACATATTTTGTTTTAAAGGCAAATTATTAAAATAATAGCACAAATATTGGTTAACTAAACACCTCATTTAAGTTATCACATAGAATAATTTAAAAAGAAATAGAAAACTTAGAGATAAATGTTACCTACTTTTATTATCTAAACACACAGTGATTATTAATCACCTTGACGAAATTGGGACTTTCTTATATATACTATTACAAAAATATGTAACTTTAAAAAATCCATAGGCATTGTCTTTTTTTTTTCAAACATCTTTATTGAAGTATAATTGCCTTACAATAGTGTGTTAGCTTCTGCTTTATAACAAAGTGAATCAGTTATACATATACAATATGTTCCCATTTCTCTTCCCTCTTGCATCTCCCTCCCTCCCACCCTCCCCATCCCACCCCTCTAGGTGGTCACAAAGCACAGAGCTGATCTCCCTGTGCTATGCAGTTGCTTCCCACTAGCTATCTATTTTACGTTTGGTACTGTATATATGTCCATGCCACTCTCTCACTTTGTCCCAGCTTACCCTTCCCCCTCCCCATATCCTCAAGTCCATTCTCTAGTAGGTCTGTGTCTTTATTCCCGTCTTGCCACTAGGTTCTTCATGGCCTTTTTTTTTTTTTTCCCTTAGATTCCGTATATATGTGTTAGCATACTGTATTTGTTTTTCTCTTTCTGACTTACTTCACTCTGTATGACAGACTCTAACTCCATCCACCTCATTACAAATACCTCCATTTCATTTCTTTTTATGGCTGAGTAATATTCCATTGTATATATGTGCCACATCTTCTTTATCCATTCATCTGTCGATGGACATTTAGGTTGCTTCCATGTCCTGGCTATTGTAAATAGAGCTGCAATGAACATTTTGGTACATGACTCTTTTTGACCTATGGTTTTCTCAGGGTATATGCCCAGTAGTGGGATTGCTGGGTCGTATGGTAGTTCTATTTGTAGTTTTTTAAGGAACCTCCATACTGTTCTCCATAGTGGCTGTATCAATTTACATTCCCACCAACAGTGCAAGAGTATTCCCTTTCCTCCACACCCTCTCCAGCATTTATTGTTTCTAGATTTTTTGATGATGGCCATTCTGACTGGTGTGAGATGATATCTCATTGTAGTTTTGATTTGCATTTCTCTAATGATTAATGATGTTGAGCATTCTTTCATGTGTCTGTAGGCCATCTGTATATCTTCTTTGGAGAAATGTCTATTTAGATCTTCTGCCCATTTTTGGATTGGGTTGTTCATTTTTTTGTTATTGAGCTGCATGAGCTGCTTGTAAATCTTGGAGATTAATCCTTTGTCAGTTGCTTCATTTGCAAATATTTTCTCCCATTCTGAGGGTTGTCTTTTGGTCTTATTTATGGTTTCCTTTGCTGTGCAAAAGCTTTTAAGTTTCATTAGGTCCCATTTGTTTATTTGTGTTCTTATTTCCATTTCTCTGGGAGCTGGGTCAAAAAGAATCTTGCTGTGATGTATGTCATAGAGTGTTCTGCCTATGTTTTCCTCTAAGAGTTTGATAGTGTCTGCCCTTACACTTAGGTCTTTAATCCATTTTGAGTTTATTTTTGTGCATGGTGCCAGGGAGTGTTCTAATTTCATACTTTTATATATTCCTGTCCAATTTTCCCAGCACCACTTATTGAAGAGGCTGTCTTTTCTCCACTCTATATGCTTGCCTCCTTTATCAAAGATAAGTTGACCATATGTGTGTGGGTTTATCTCTGGGCTTTCTATCCTGTTCCATTGATCTATATTTCTGTTTTTGTGCCAGTACCAAACTGTCTTGATTACTGAAGCTTTGTAATATAGTCTGAAGTCAGGGAGTCTGATTCCCCCAGCTCCATTTTTCGTTCTCAAGATTGCTTTGGCTATTCGGGGTCTTTTGTGTTTCCATACAAATTGTGAAATTTTTTGTTCTAGTTCTGTGAAAAATGCCAGTGGTAGTTTGATAGGGATTGCATTGAATCTGTAGATTGCTTTGGGTAGTAGAGTCATTTTCACAATGTTGATTCTTCCAATCCAGGAACATGGTATATCTCTCCATCTATTTGTATCATCTTTAATTTCTTTCATCAGTGTCTTATAATTTTCTGCATACAGGTCTTTTGTCTCCTTAGGTAGGTTTATTCCTAGATATTTTATTCTTTTTGTTGCAATGGTAAATGGGAGTGTTTTCTTAATTTCACTTTCAGATTTTTCGTCATTAGTGTATCGAAATGCAAGAGATTTCTGTGCATTAATTTTGTATCCTGCTACTTTACCAAATTCATTGATTAGCTCTAGGAGTTTTCTAGTAGCATCTTTAGGATTCTCTATGTATAGTATCATGTCATCTGCAAATAGTGACAGCTTTACTTCTTCTTTTCCGATTTGGATTCCTTTTATTTCTTTGTCTTCTCTGATTGCTGTGGCTAACACTTCCAAAACTATGTTGAATAATAGTGGTGAGAGTGGGCAACCTTGTCTTGTTCCTGATCTTAGTGGAAATGGTTTCAGTTTTTCACCATTGAGGAGGATGTTGGCTGTGGGTTTGGCATATATGGCCTTTATTATGTTGAGGAAAGTTCCCTCTATGCCTACTTTCTGCAGAGCTTTTATCATAAATGGGTGTTGAATTTTGTCGAAAGCTTTCTCTGCATCTATTGAGATGATCATATGGTTTTTCTCCTTCAATTTGTCAATATGGTGTATCACATTGATTGATTTGCGTATATTGAAGAATCCTTGCATTCCTGGGATAAATCCCACTTGATCATGGTGTATGATCCTTTTAATGTGCTGTTGGATTCTGTTTGCTAGTATTTTGTTGAGGATTTTTGCATCTATGTTCATCAGTGATATTGGCCTGTAGTTTTCTTTCTTTGTGACATCTTTGTCTGGTTTTGGTATCAGGGTGATGGTGGCCTCGTAGAATGAGTTTGGGAGTGTTCCTCCCTCTGCAATATTTTGGAAGAGTTTGAGAAGGATAGGTGTTAGCTCTTCTCTAAATGTTTGATAGAATTCACCTGTGAAGCCATCTGGTCCTGGGCTTTTGTTTGTTGGAAGGTTTTTAATCACAGTTTCAATTTCAGTGCTTGTGATTGGTCTGTTCATATTTTCTATTTCTTCCTGGTTCAGTCTCGGCAGTTTGTGCATTTCTAAGAATCTGTCCATTTCTTCCAGGTTGTCCATTTTATTGGCATATAGTTGCTTGTAGTAATCTCTCATGATCTTTTGTATTTCTGCAGTGTCAGTGGTTACTTCTCCTTTTTCATTTCTAATTCTATTGATCTGAGTCTTCTCCCTTTTTCTCTTGATGAGTCTGGCTAATGGTTTATCAATTTTGTTTATCTTCTCAAAGAACCAGCTTTTAGTTTCATTGATTTTTGCTATTGTTTCCTTCATTTCTTTTTCATTTATTTCTGACCTGATCTTTATAATTTCTTTCCTTCTCCTGGCTTTGGGGTTTTTTTGTTCTTCTTTCTCTAATTGCTTTAGGTGCAAGGTTAGGTTGTTTATTCGAGATGTTTCCTGTTTCTTGAGGTAGGCTTGTATTGCTATAAACTTCCCTCTTAGCACTGCTTTTGCTGCGTCCCATAGGTTTTGGGTCGTCGTGTCTCCATTGTCATTGGTTTCTAGGTATTTTTTGATTTCCCCTTTGATTTCTTCCATAGGCATTGTCTTAACCCACACTAAGTCATTTGTAGCTGTGGAGTTAAAATTCCTTTTAGCTATTGTACTTTCTCCTTTTGCTAGTCTTAGTTGTCCTAGTGAGAGTTTCCTCTTGGTTTGCTTGCTGCACATTCCAGTGTGCCCCCCTTTAGGTAATTTCTGTGGCCTGATACAGATGGTTCTCTGCTTCAAGGTCTCTGCCAACTGATCACAAAAAAGCTCCTAAAATACACAGTCACTCATAATTCTCTAGGCCATGTTTTCCTATGATTATCTCTTTTTTATCCCAACCATCCCACTATGGTTTATTTCTTCTCTAAGGAAGCTCAGATTGAGTGACAGATCTTTTCCATACAATAGCTAAAGGTCACCTATTCACTAAGCTCTGCCATAGACATCCAGGAATGTCTACTAGGAAATTCTGGTTAAAACTGCTTCTTAAGAGTGAAGGGTATTTTTCTTCCTTTGAATTTTTCAGAAAACAATATGCCAGATATCAAAGCACTGTGATACATATTTTCATATGATACATATGAAAATAAAACCAATTTGAGTACAAAGAATACTTCACCCAATTTAAACTTAACAGAACAAAGTTTAAATTCAATAGTATTCCAACAAATGGTGTGAACCCTAATTGAAAATTTTGCAGACATTGAACAAGTACAATAACATACCGAAATTAAGTATTCTAGACATGTATTAGTTAAAGTAACATTAGCTGCAGCAGCAGTTAAACCAAGAAATCTCAATTGCTCATCATAATAAAAATTTCTCACTTATTCAGAGACCCAGGCTCTGCCACCTTCAACACATGGGTTCCAAAGTTACTTTGGGATCCAACATCTAATCAGCAGATGGGGGAATTGAGAGAGAGGACAGAATTGCATGGGAAGTAATGTGCCAGGCCTGGAAGTAAGTTGCATCATCTCCAGAAATCCACTGAAATGGCCACATCTAAGTTAAGGAAGGCTGTGAGTATATTCTAACTATGTGCCAAGGAAGAAAGGGAAACAAATTCAGTGAGTAATTAGACTATCTCTGCCACAAGGCATAATCCTGGGGAAAATGGAAGTGGTATTGGTTACAAAGAAATCCTTGTCACAGGTTTAAGAATACCACTTAACAAATATTTATTGAGTCCCTATTATGAGCTAGGCACTTTGTTAAGCATCAGAACTAAAGAAAAACTAGAATTTACTTACTATCCTTTGTTTATTATGGTACAGTGAGGGATAACACATTTAACTGATTTTTGCCATTCAGAGTGATAAATGTTATGGGAGAGGTAAATACAGGGAATCAAAAATCTTGTCTCTAAAGCGAATACTTCTCATTTACAATTTACCCACCCTTTAGCTCAGGAGAGATGACATTTTTCCCTGCATATTAAGGGAGTATGAGCTGGGTAGTTAGGAAGAAGTCATAACTTTTATCACTTCCTTGCTGCAATGTGGACATTTTTATTTGCAGCCTAGAAGTTACATATACTTCATGAGGCTAAATTCTTGCTTATTTAACATTCACTAAACATTCTGCCTTATATGTCTTAGCAACATTTTTTAAATGAAAAAAAAAGGATAAATTTTTTAAGCTATTGAGGCCTGCTTTTCTGCAGGTCTGCTGTTTTGAGGGACATGAAGGCAGTTGGAGGTGGGGAGTTGTTGTTTCACAGAAATGTCCAGAGATGAAAGAGAAAGAAATTCATGAATATAATAAAATTGCTCTTATCAAAAATGGGACATAGGAGGTTCTTAAAGGCCTCTTTTATCTTCATCATAAAGCAAAAGGGCATCTATAATGCTTTTTCTTTGGAAAATGCATTGATTCTGAGTGATTTTTTTGGCAAGTGCATTGATTCTCTTTCATTCCATTTGCATAAGTGATGCTGTTAGAATACTGCTAATGATAAGCATGTTCAGAGACATAATGGGATCCTGAAATTTTGAGAAAAATGTTCTTTAAGGCAACTTCTCCACTTCTCTTTAAAACTGGAGTAGGTTTGTGGAAAGAAAATTAGGCTAGGTGTCAGAAGAAAATTGTAGTCCCATTCTACCACCACTCACTATAAGAATCTAGATAGCATGCCACTTCATTTCACCTTGCTTCACTTCAGTCTCTGTAAGTACAAAGGATGATGAATAATGCTAGTTATATGTACGTGCGTGTATGTGTGTGTGTGTGTGTATATGTCTGTGTGTATAATAATAAGACATAATAATACCAGTCATATATATATGTGTGTGTTTGTGTATGTGTGTATGAAAGTGTAGCACGAAGATTTTCTAGAATGTAAAACCTACTTTGTTCTTCTTCATAAAATTCATTACAAAAGTGATATAACTTTAATGTATAGAATACAGCTAATCCAAATAAAAATTATCTGTAATCCCACTCTGCAGAGATAACCACTGTTTATGGAATAAACTCCCAAACTTTTCATCCTTTGGTAAACACTACTTCTCAGAATCTTTAACGCTCTTAGTATGTCCTGAGACCACACCCTGCATTAAAAAATTCTCTTCTTTGCACATCTGAAGCACATCCCATTTTCAGAAATAGTCTACAAGCAACCAGGGGAGTATTTTTTCTATTATCAGTGTAAGAGGCATCAGCTATTTCCTGTTTGAAAGACCCTGTGAGCTTGCAACAAAAAGAAAGGGAGTACGCTGATGACTTCATGGTAAGGAACAGGGATTGTATGGATAAGGCTGTAAATAATACTAAAACTAGTGAAATGACCTGAATGGGACAGAAAGATTTATTTCATAGTTTATCTGAACACTCTTGGGAAATAGACAATGGAATATAGCCTTAGTGTTCAATTCCATCCCTTTTTATTGAGTCAGGGGATGTTTAAAGAAATTTATAGAGCTCTTTTTAAGTCAGCATTTTTAGTAAGTGGCACTGAGAAAAGATTATACTGAGGGAGAGCCAGGTGACAATACAGAACGTGAGACATGAGGGAATTTATAATGGCTGAGCTAATTAAGGTGGAGGACACACAGGGAGGTGGCCCCCAGTGAATTATCTGCTCAACATTCTTACTACTGCCTATTCCCCTGCCTCTCTCTCTTTATCAATGACAATTTCAGAGTTCGCAGATCCTATCTTCTGGAACTGAACTGCTATGTAAAAGCCTTTGGTTTGTATAGCAGTGCCACTCTCAGACCCAGAAATCATTCCTGATATAGAAATATGTCTTAGGATAAATCCAAACAAATCTCATAGACTTTGGAACCCAGGAGGAGACCACATTTTTTCTGAGCATACAGAAAAACAACAAAAAAGAATTAAAGAAATGGAAAATGGAGCCTATGAAGAAAGATTTAATAAAGAAGGTGGCCAGAATATCTAGAGCCTAGATTTGGAATTAAGACTAGGATTCTGGATTCTAGAATAGATCTGGATTCTAGGTCCAGATCCACAAATAGATGTGAGCTACAGGAATTAAGAGATGTTACAGGTTGGGTTCTCTGGAAAGAGATACTGAAATGGAATTTATTAGGGCATGCTGGGTGTTTATTAGGGATCAGCACCTGTTGAAGAGAAGAGGAGGAAGTAGGATCATACAGATCAAGAAAAACTGTCGTGCTGGCCAACCCCACAGGGAAGTCTGGAGTATATATGGCTCCCCAGCATGTCTCACATTGGGCTTGGAAGGCTGGGCCTCTCTACTCCCACTGTAATTCATTATTGGATAGGAAGGGTAAGCCCATAGGAAAATTTGCTCTCTGTTGCTGAGACAAACCCTAAAGCAAGTGGCAGCACTCCCATAGATGGACCAACAAGTTCTTCCTTTAAGGGCAGTCTGGGCAACACATATCTCTGTCCACCACAAAAAGGAAGTGAGGTGAAAAAGAGTTAGATTAGATGTTTAAGGTTTCTTTCAGCCCTAAAAAATGATTTTTTTAAAGAATAATAACGTATATCATAATAGACTGGGGTCATTTAAAAAAACCAATCACTGCTGTCAAGAGAAAAGTATAACCACTATATTACAGAGAAAGACATTCCAGTCATTGCTATTAACTTGGTGAATATGACTAATTAGAGAGAGACACACACATATATACACAAACATGCACCTATACATGTCAGGAAATAAGTAAGAAGATACTTTGTGTCAGGGTTTGTAAGATAGTGTACTAACTGCATGTTCTTCATACCCAGAAAGAGCCAAATCCAAGGCACTGAGTTTATTTTATATCATAAATGAAGGACTCAGATTAGATTTTTTGATGATTTTCCTATCCAAAACTCCTTGTGGATAGTTAAAACAGGAAGCCCAGTTAAAACTCACATGTTAAGAATATATTTGGAGGATCATGGCCCAATATGGTTAAGGGAGCAAAAAAGGAATCATACTAATAACTATCATTTAGTCACAATTTACTATGTGTTAGAGATTGTGTTAAGCTCTTTACTTAAGTTATTCTACTTAATTCACATAACAACTCATGAGGTAGCTATTGTAATCTCCATTTTACAGGTTCAGGATCACACAGTAAATGGCAGAGTGTGGGTTCTTATCTAGAAAATCTGATTCTAGAGCCTATACTCTTAACTACTATCTTAAACTGCTATCATATAAAAGAGGGATCTGATTGTTCTCTATGGCTCCAAGAAATAAAATGACAAAACTTCTCAAGGCTCTACACAACTTGTCCGCTGCCTACTTCTTCAAGAGTACTTTCCATTTTACCCCACTATATTGGCTTGGAACAAGTAAAGTTCTTTCCACCTCATAGCCTTTGTATTTGAATATATACTCTGCCTGAAACATTCTTTCCTTTGCTCTTCACCTGTCTACCCTTTATGTCACTCCTTCAAGTAAGCTTTTCCTGACCCCTCTCCCTCAGACTAGTTTAGATACTCATGTTACATGCTTTTATGGTTCCCCTGACTACTTCAAGGCATATATACTTTTTTCAGAATACAATTGTCTCTTTACTTGTTTACTGTTTGTCTCCTCACAGTAAATATAACTTTCATGACAGAAAGGATCACATTTGATCTATTCACTATATTTTTCTATGCTATTTAGTACTTAGCATATTAGGTGCTTGTTTGCTGGCCGGCTGGATAACTGTGTACATAGATAAAAACTACAACCAATGAATGGAAGCTACAAGGAGTCAGAACTGAACTATAATGAAAGAAGCTACTTTGGAATGTACTAACTTCTTTCCATTGGAGATGATCAATCAAAAGATATATAGTCACAATAACAGAATCCATAGACCACTTAATAGCCACAAATTTGTTACATTGTGCTTGCAAGCACTGTGACTTTCCTCTTCCTTGTAAGAAGGAATAGTCTATTTATTCACCCCTGAAGCTAGGCTTGGTCATGTGATGTGCTTTTGTAATGGGACATTAACAGAGTGACAGAAGTAGTGACTTGGAAAGTGTGTGCACATTGAAACTTGTCCTCTCTGGAAACAAGGTTGCCACCATTTGGATTCTGAACTAAACTTGAGAATGAGAGAACAACTGGAAAGAGATGCAGTTGACAGCCAGTAGTAACCACTGGACATATGAGCGAGGCCATATTAGACCACTGCTAGATGATAAAGCCACCATATGACTACAGTCACATAAGTGCACCAGGTAAAACCAGGAAAATAATTGTATAGCTAAGCTTGGCCCAAATTGGTGACTTACAGTATCATGAACAAAAAAAAAATATATATATATATGCTGGTCACTAGATTTTGGAGAGGTTGGTTGGACAGTAATAGCAGAATCAGGGGCCACTGTAGAAGATTTTCCAATAACAGGTAGACGTGTTTACTAGGTGACCTTAAATGACCCTTTCAATCTTAAGAATCTATAATTGTACTGAATGTTTTTTTAAATACTTAAATGTCATTCAAAACAACTGAAAAGTCCCTTTGTGATAAAAATGCACCATAGAGGCTATTCATCCATTTGTTTGGATTTACTGTACATGTCATAATTAAAGAAGCATTTCAGCATTTGATTTGTACTTAAAGCTCACATAATTTTAAATACATTCTCTAAATCCTTCCTAGCAAGCAAAATAACATTTATGCTGAAATCTGTCTCATGGCCTGCTCTATATTTCCATGTATAGACTGCAGGAGTTATAATTCATCCATAAAGACAGCTGAAATACGCACTGCTTTGAATTGTTTTAATCTTGTGCACAAGAGACTGGAGGAGAAAATTAACTGCCGTATGCCACCTCATTCAAAGTATCAGATGGATAATAATAAAACAGAAAACATATAAAATCATTTAGAGCCATTTTAGGACCATATGCTCAACTTCATTGACAACAATCAACTATAATATATTTCAGAAAATAGAAGTGGAGAGAATATAATTCTACTCATTATATTGGGTGTTAGACTCAAAATCATTTGAAAATATCATGGATCTATAGAAATGTAGTTTTTATCTAGAGATAACTAGACTGCTGATTAAGATGAATTTAGTTACTCATGGGGAATGTTTTTCCTCTTTTCTTTTGCCATAACTCAAGCTTCTCTTCCTTCACATGTCACATCCAAGCTCACAGTTTTCAGGGCATCATCCCAGATGCAACAAAATTCATGCGGATTCCTCCTTCCCATTGTACCTATCCAATTCTGTACTTGTCTGTACATATATTAGTAGATAGTGAATATTATTAGCTTTACAAAAACTCACCATAGGTTTCCTTTAAGCAGAAGGAACCCCTAGTGCTACTTTCTTATTTTCCCTTCTCCCTCTCTCCATTTATCTTACTGTATTTTTTTTTGTTTATTTGCAAGAATGTTTTCCTAATTAAATATTAAGTTCCTTGTGGATGTGTGAATTATGTGACTTGAAATATTGGATTAAAATATGGCACATGTTAGGTTCTCAACAAATTAATAGTTGAATGAACAAATGATTGAATTTAAAATACTATGCTACTGACCTTCAAGATGGCGGAGGAGTAAGACGTGATCATCCTCCTCCCTACACATATGTCAGAAATACATCTACATGTGGAACAACTCCTACAGAACACCTACTGAACGCTGGCAGAAGACCTCAGACCGCCCAAAAGGCAAGAAACTCTCCACATACCTGGGTAGGGCAAAAAAGAAAAAACAGAGACAAAAGAATAGGGACGGGACCTGCACCAGTGGGAGGGAGCTGTGAAGGAGGAAAGGTTTCCACACACTAGGAAGCCCCTTTGCGGGCGGAGACTGCGAATGGCGGAGGGGGGAGCTTCGGAGCCACGGAGGAGAGCACAGCAACAGGGGTGCAGTGGGCAAAGCAGAGAGATTCCTGCACAGAGGATTGGTGCCGACCAGCACTCACCAGCCCGAGAGGCTTGTCTGCTCACCCGCTGGGATGGGCGGGGGCTGGGAGCTGAGGCTCAGTCTTCGGTTGGATCGCAGGGAGAGGACTGGGGTTGGCGGCATGAACACAGCCTGAAGGGGTTAGTGCACCACAGCTAGCCGAGGGGGAGTCCGGGAAAGGCTGGAGCTGCCGAAGAGGCAAGAGACTTTTTCTTGCCTCTTTGTTTCCTGGGGCACGAGGAAAGGGGATTAAGAGCGCCGCTTAAAGGAGCTCTGGAGACAGGTGCGAGCCGAGGCTATCAGCGCGGACCCCAGAGACGGGCATGAGATGCTAAGGCTGCTGCTGCCGCCACCAAGAAGCCTGTGTGTGAGCACAGGTCACTCTCCACACCTGCCCTCCCAGAAGCCTGTGCAGCCCGCCACTGCCAGGGTCCCGTGATCCAGGGACAACTACCAAGGGAGAACACACAGCATGCCTCAGGCTGGTGCAACATCACACCAGACTCTGCCGCAGCAGGCTCGCCCTGCATTCCATACCGTTCCCTCCCCCCAGGTCTGAGTGAGCCGGAGCCCCCGAAGCAGCTGCTCCTTTAACCCCATCCTGTCTGAGTGAAGAACAGATGTCCTCAGGTGACCTACACGCAGAGGCAGGGCCAAATCAAAAGCTGAACCCTGGGAGCTGTGCGAACAAAGAAGAGAAAGGGAAATCTCCCCCAGCAGCCTCAGGAGCAGCAGATTAAATCTCCACAATCAACTTGATGTACCCTGAATCTCTGGAATACTTGAATAGACAATGAATCATCCCATAATTGAGGCAGTGCACTTTGGGAGCAACTGTAGACTTGGGGTTTGCTTTCTGCAAATAATTTGTTTCTGGTTTGATGTTTATCTTAGTATTTAGAGTTTATTATCATTGGTAGATATGTTTATTGATTTTGTTGCTCTCTTCCTTTTTTATTTTATATATAGATATATATCTATTTTTTTCCTTTTTCTCTTTTTGTGAGTGTCTATATGTAGATTTCTTTGTGTGAGTTTGTCTGTATAGCTTTGTTTTTACCACTTGTCCTAGGGTTCTCTCTGTCCATTTTCTTTTATTTTACTGTAGTTTTTAGTGCTTGTTATCATTGGTGGATTTGTTTTTGGTTTGGTTCCTCTCTTCTTTCTTTCTTTTTTTATCAATTTTTAATATTTTTTATTTTAATAACTCTTTCTTTCTTTCTTTCTTTCTTTCTTTCTTTCTTTCTTTCTCTCTCTCTTTCTCTCTCTCTCTCCCTCCCTCCCTCCCTCCTTCCCTCATTCTCACTCTCTCTTTCTTTTTTTCTCCCTTTTCTTCTTAGCTGGGTGGCTGACAGGGTCTTGGTGCTCTGGCCGGGTGTTAAGCCTGAACCTCTGAGGTGGGAGAGCCGAGTTGAGGACATTGGTCCACCAGAGACCTCCCAGCTCTATGTAATGTCAAACAGCAAAAGCTTTCTCAGAAATCTCCATCTCAAAGCTAAGACCCAGTCCACTCAACGACCAGCAAGATACAGTGCTAGATACCCTATGCCAAACAAACAGCAGGACAGAAACACAACCTCACCCATTAGCAGAGAGGCTGCCTAAAATCATAATAAGGTCACAGATACCCAAGAACACAACACCGTATGTGGTCCTACCCACCAGAAAAACAAGATCCAGCCTCATCCACCAGAACACAGACAGGAGTCCCCTCCACCAGGAAGCCTAAAGAACCCACTAAACCAACCTTAGCAGTGGGAGCAGACACCAAAAACAAGGGGAACAACGAACCTGCAGCCTGTGAAAAGGAGACCCCAAACACAGTAAGGTAAGCGAAATGAAAAGACAGAGAAACGCACTGCAGATGAAGGACCAAGGTAAAAACCCACCAGACCAAACAAATGAAATGAAAAAAGGCAGTCTACCTGAAAAAGAATTCAGAGCAATGATAGTAAAGATAATCAAAAATCTTGGAAATAGAATGGAGAAAATATAAGAAATGTTTAACAAGGACCTAGAAGAACTAAAGAGCAAACAAACTATGATGAACAACATGATAAATTAAATTTAAAATTCTCTAGAAGGAATCAACAGCAGAATAATGAGGCAGACGAACAGTGAAGTGAGCTGGAAGATAAAATACTGGAAATAGCAACCGCAGAGCAGATTAAAGAAAAAAGAATGAAAAGAATTGAGGACAGTCTCAGAGACCTCTGGAACAATATTAAACATACCAACAGTCGAATTATAGGGATCCCAGAAGAAAAAGCGAAATAGACAAGGACTGAGAAAATATTTGAAGAGATCATAGTTGAAAACTTCCCAAATATGGGAAAGGAAATAGTCAATCAAATCCAGGAAGCTCACAGAGTCCATTACAGGATAAATCCAAGGAGAAACATGCCAAGACACATATTAATCAAACTATCAAAAATTAAATACAAAGAAAAAAATATTAAAAGCAGCAAGGGAAAAACAACTTATAACATACAAGGGAAGCCCCATAAGGTTAACAGCTGATCTTTCAGCAAAAACTCTGCAAGCCAGAAGGGAGTGGCAGGACATATTCAAAGTGATGAAAGGGAAAAACCCACAACCAAGATTACTCTACACAGCAAGGATCTCATTCAGATTTGATGGAGAAATTAAAACCTTTACAAGCAAAAGTTAAGAGATACAGCACCACCAAACCAGCTTTACAACAAATGCTAAAGGAACTTCTCTAGGCAGGAAACACAAGAGAAGGAAAAGACCCAGAATAACAAACCCCAAACAATTAAGAAAATGGGAATAGGAGCATACATATCGATAACTACCTTAACTGTAAATGGATTAAATGCTCCCACCAAAAGACACAGACTGGCTGAATGGATACAAAAACAAGACCTGTATATATGCTGTCTACAAGAGACCCACTTCAGACCTAGGAACACATACAGACTGAAAGTGAGGGGATGGAAAAAGATATTCCATGAAAATGGAAATCAAAAGAAAGCTGGAGGAGCAATTCTCATATCAGAAAAAATAGACTTTAAAATAAAGACCATTATAAGGGACAAAGAAGGACACTACATAATGATCAAGGGAGTAATACAAGAATAAGATATAACAATTCTAAATATTTATGCACCCAACATAGGAGCACCTCAATACAGAAGGCAAATGCTAACAGCCATAAAAGGGGAAATTGCCAGTAGCACAATCATAGTAGGGGACTTTAACACCCCAGTTTCACCAATGGACAGATCATCCTAACTGAAATAAATAAGGAAACACAAGCTTTAAATGATACATTAAACAAGATGGACTTAATTGATATTTATAGGACATTCCATCCAAAAACAACAGAATACACTTTCTTCTTAAGTGTTCATGGAATATTTTCTAGGATAGATCATATCTTGGGACACAAATCAAGCCTTGGTAGATATAAGAAAATTGAAATCACATCAAGTATCTTTTCCGACCACATTGCTATGAGTCTAGATATCAATTACAGGAAAAAATCTGTAAAAAAGAAAAACACATGGAGGCTAAACAATACACTAATTAATAATCAAGAGATCACTGAAGAAATCAAAGAGGAAATCAAAGAATACATTAAAAAATGACAATGAAAACATGATGACCCAAAACTTATGGGATGCAGCAAAAGCAGTTCTAAGAGGGAAGTTTATAGCAATACAAGCCTACCTCAAGAAACAATAAACATCTCAAATAAACAACCTAACCTTACACCTAAAGCAATTAGAGCAAGAAGAACAAAAAAACCCAAAGTTAGCAGAAGGAAAGAAATCATAAAGATCAGATCAGAAATAAATGAAAAATAAATGAAGAAAACAATAGCACAGATTAATAAAACTGAAAGCTGGTTCTTTGAGAAGATAAACAAAATGGACAAACCATTAGCCACACTCATCAAGAAATAAAGGGAGAAGACTCAAATCAATAGAATTAGTAATGAAAAAGGAGAAGTAAAAATTGACACTGCAGAAATACAAAGGATCATAAGATTACTAAAATCAACTATATGCCAATGAAATGGACAGCGTGGAAGAAATGGACAAATTCTTAGAAAAGCACAATGTTCCGAGACTAAACCAGGAAGAAATAGAAAATATGAACAGACAAATCACAAGCACTGAAATTGAGACTGTGATAAAAATCTTCCAACAAACAAAGCCCAGGACCAGATGGCTTCACAGGTGAATTCTCTCAAACATTTAGAGAAGAGTTAACACCTATCCTTCTCAAATTCTTCCAAAATATAGCAGAGGGAGGAACACTCCGAAACTCATTGTATGAGGCCACCATCAACCTGATACCAAAACCATACAAAGATGTCACAAAGAAAGAAAACTACGAGGAGCTTCAAGATGGCAGAAGAGTAAGATGCAGAGATCAACTTCCTCTCCACAAATACATCAGAAATACATCTACATGTGGAACAGCTCCTATAGAACACCCACTGAAGGCTGGCAGAAGACCTCAGAGCACCCAAAAGGCAAGAAACTCCCCATGTACCTGGGTAGGGCAAAAGAAAAAAGAAAAAAACAGAGACAAAAGAATAGGGACAGGATCTGCACCACTGGGAGGGAGCTATGAAGGAGGAAAGGTTTCAACACACTAGGAAGCCCCTTCATGGGCGGAGACTGTGGGTGGCGGAGGGGGGAGCTTCGGAGCCACAGAAGAGAGCGCAACAACAGGGATGAGGAGGGCGAAGCAGGGAGATTCACCCACAGAGGAATGGTGCCAACCAGCACTCACCAGCCCGAGAGGCTTGTCTGCTCACCTGCCGGGGTGGGCGGGGCCTGGGAGCTGAGGCTCGGGCTTCAGAGGTCAGATCCCAGGGAGAGGACTGGGGTTGGCTGTGTGAACAGAGCCTGATGGACTAGTGTGCCAGAGCTAGCCGGGAGGGAGTCCGGGAAAATGTCTGTACCTGCCGAAGAGGCAAGAGACTTTTTCTTCCTTCTTTGTTTCCTGGTGCGCGAGGAGAGGGGATTAAGAGCGCCGCTTAAAGGAGCTCCAGAGACGGACGCGAGCCGCGGCTATCAGCGCGGACCACAGAGACGGGCATGGGACGCTAAGGCTGTTGCTGCCACCACCAAGAAGCCTGTGAGCAAGCACAGGTCACCCTCCACACCTCCCCTCCAAGGAGCCTGTGCAACCCGCCACTGCCAGGGTCCCGTGATCCAGGGACAACTTCCCCAGGAGGACACATCGCGAGCCTCAAGCTGTTGCAACATCATGCTGGCCTCTGCCACTGCAGGCTTGCCCCGCATCCATACCCCTCCCTCCCCATGGCCTGAGTGAGCCAGAGCCTCCGAATCAGCTGCTCCTTTAACCAGATCCTGTCTGAGTGAAGAACAGATGCCCTCAGGCCACCTACATGCAGAGGCGGGTACAAATCCAAAGCTGAACACCGGGAGCTGTGCAAACAAAGAAGAGAAAGGGAAATTTCCCCCAGCAGACTCAGGAGCAGCAGATTAAATCTCCACAATCAACTTGATGTACCCTGCATCTGTGGAATACCTGAATAGACAACGAATCATCCCAAGTTGAGGAGGTGGACACTGGTAGCAAAGATATATATTTTTTTCCCTTTTTCTCTTTTTGTGAGTGGGTATGTGTATGCTTCTGTGTGTGATTTTGTCTGTATAATTTTGCTTTTACCATTTGTCCTAGGGTTCTGTCCATCTGTTTTGTTTTTGTTTGTTTAGTTTTTACTTAAAATTTTTTTTTCTAAATAAATATTTTTTATTTTAAAAACTTTATTTTACTTTATTTTATTTTATCTTTTCCTTCTTTCTTTCTTTCTTTCTTTCTTTCTTTCCTACCTTCCTTCCATCTTTCTTTCTTTCTTTCCTTCCTTCCTTCCTTCCTTCTTTCTTTCGTTCTTCCTTCCTTCCTTCCTTTCTTTCTCTTCTTTCTTTCTATTTTTTATCCCTTTTATTCTGAGCCATGTGGATGAAAGGCTCTTGCTGCTCCAGCCAGGTGTCAGGGCTGTGCCTCTGAGGTAGGAGAGCCAAGTTCAGGACACTGGTCCACAAGAGACCTCCTAGCTCCACGTAATATCAAACAGTGAAAATGTCCCAGAGATCTACATCTCAATGCCAAGACCCAGCTTCACTCAACAACCAGCAAGATACAGTGCTGGACACCCTATGCAAAACATCTAGCAAGACAGGAACACAACCCCATCCATTAGCAGAGAGACTGCCTAAAATCATAATAAGGCCACAGACACCTCAAAACACACCACCGGAAGTGGACCTGCCCACCAGAAAGACAAGATCTAGCCTCATCCACTAGAACACAGGCACTAGTCCCCTCCACCAGGAAGCCTACACAACCAACTGAACCAACCTTAGCCACTGGGGACAGACACCAAAAACAACGGGAACTAGGAACCTGCAGCCTGAGAAAAGGAGACCCCAAACACAGTAAGTTAAGCAAAATGAGACAACAGAAAAACACACAGCAGATGAAAGAGCAAGGTAAAAACCCACCACACCTAACAAACTAAGAGGAAATAGGCAGTCTACCTGAAAAAGAATTCAGAATAATGATAGGAAAGATGATCCGAAATCTTGGAAATAGAATACAGAAAATTCAAGAAACGTTTAACAAGGACCTAGAAGAACTAAAGAGCAAACAAGCAATGGTGAACAACACAATAAATGAAATTAAAAATTCTCTAGA
The DNA here is from genome assembly GCF_949987535.1 of Balaenoptera acutorostrata. Taxonomy (NCBI): domain Eukaryota; kingdom Metazoa; phylum Chordata; class Mammalia; order Artiodactyla; family Balaenopteridae; genus Balaenoptera; species Balaenoptera acutorostrata. The sequence continues at coordinate 93,028,873 of NC_080085.1, read as the reverse complement.
AGGGATCAATAGCAGAATAACTGAGGCAGAAGAACGGATAAGTGACCTGGAAGATAAAATAGTGGAAATAACTACTGAAGAGCAGAATAAAGAAAAAAGAATGAAAAGAACTGAGGACAGTCTAGAGACCTCTGGGAAAACATTAAATGCACCAACATTTGAATTATAGGGGTCCCAGAAGAAAAAGAGAAAAAGAAAGGGACTGAGAAAATATTTGAAGAGATTATAGTTGAAAACTTCCCTAATATGGGAAAGGAAATAGTTAATCAAGTCCTGGAAGCACAGAGAGTCCCATACAGGAAATATCCAAGGAGAAACATGCCAAGACACATATTAATCAAACTATCAAAAATTAAATACAAAGAACAAATATTAAAAGCAGCAAGGGAAAAACAACTTATAACATACAAGGGAAGCCCCATAAGGTTAACAGCTGAACTTTCAGCAGAAACTCTGCAAGCCAGAAGGGAGTTGCAGGACATATTTAAAGTGATGAAGGAGAAAAATCTACAACCAAGATTACTCTACTCAGCAAGGATCTCATTCAGATCTGATGGAGAAATTAAAACCTTTACAGACAAGCAAAAGCTGAGAGAGTTCAGCACCACCAAACCAGCTTTACAACAAATGCTAAAGGAACTTCTCTAGGCAAGAAACACAACAGAAGGAAAACACCTACAATAACAAACACAAAACATTTAAGAAAATGGAAATAGAAACATACATATCGATAATTACCTTAAATGTAAATGGATTAAATGCTCCCACCAAAAGACACAGACTGGCTGAACGGATACAAAAACAAGACCCGTATATATGCTGTCTACAACAGACCCACTTCAGACCTAGGGACACATACAGACTGAAAGCGAGGGGATGGAAAAAGATATTCCATGCAAATGGAAATCAAAATAAAGATAGAGGAGCAATTCTCATATCAGACAAAATAGACTTTATAATAAAGACTATTACAAGAGACAAAGAAGGACACTACATAATGATCAAGGGATAAATCCAAGAAGAAGATATAACAATTGTAAATATTTATGCACCCAACATACGAGCACCTCAATACATAAGGCAAATGCTAACAGTCATAAAAGGGGAAATCGACAGTAACACAATCATAGTAGGGGACTTTAACACCCTACTTTCATCAATGGACAGATCATCCTAAAGAAAATAAATAAGGAAACACAAGCTTTAAATGATACATTAAACAAGATGGACTTAATTGATATTTATAGGACATTCCATACAAAAACAACAGAATACACATTCTTCTCAAGTGCTCATGGAACATTCTCCAGGATAGATCATATCTTGGGTCGGAAATCAAGCCTTGGTAAATTTAAGAAAATTGAAATCATGTCAACTATCCTTTCTGACCACAACGCTAGGAGACTATATATCAATTACAGGAAAAAGTCTAACAACAAAGAGATAACTGAAGAAATCAAAGAGGAAATCCAAAAATACCTAGAAAGAAATGAAAATGAAAACATGATGACACAAAACCTATGGGAGGCAGCAAAAGCAGTTCTAAGAGGGAAGTTTATAGCAATACAATCCTACATTAAGAAAAAATAAATATCTCAAATAAACTACCTAACATTACACGTAAAGCAATTAGAGAAAGAAGACCAAAAAACCCCCAAAGTTAGCAGAAGAAAATAAATCATAAAGATCAGATCAGAAATAAATGAAAAAGAAATGAAGGAAACGATAGCAAAGATCAATAAAACTAAAAGGTGGTTCTTTGAGAAGATAAACAAAATTGATAAACCATTAGCCAGACTCATCAAGAAAAAAAGGGAGAAGACAAATCAGTAGAATTAGAAATGAAAAATGAGAAGTAACAACTGACGCTGCAGAAATACAAAGGATCATGAGAGTTTACTACAAGCAACTATATGCCAATAAAATGGACAACCTGGAAGAAATGGACAAATTCTTAGAAACGCACAACATGCCAAGATGGAACCAAGAAGTAATAGAAAATATGAACAGACCAATCACAAGCACTGAAATGGAAACTGTGATTAAATATCTTCCAACAAACAAAAGCCCAGGACCAGATGGCTTCACAGGCCAATTCTATCAAACATTTAGAGAAGAGCTAACACCTATCCTTCTCAAACTCTTCCAAAATATTGCAGAGGGAGGAACACTCTCAAACACATTCTACGAGGCCACCATCACCCTGATACCAAAACCAGACAAAGATGTCACAAAGAAAGAAAACTACAGGCCAATATCACTGATGCACATAGATGCAAAAATCCTCAACAAAATACTAGCAACCAGAATCCAACTGCACATTAAAAGGATCATACACCATGATTAAGTGGGGTTTATCCCAGGAATGCAAGGATTCTTCAATATACGCAAATCAATCAATGTGATACACCATATTAAAAACTGAGGGAGAAAAACCATATGATCATCTCAATCGATGCAGAGAAAGCTTTTGACAAAATTCAACACCCATTTATGATAAAAACCCTGCAGAAAGTAGGCATAGATGGAACGTTCGTCAACATAATAAAGGCCATATATGACAAACCCACAGCCAACATCGTCCTCAATGGTGAAAATGTGAAACCATTTCCACTAAGATCAGAACAAAATAAGGTTGCCCACTCTCACCACTGTATTCAACATAGTTTTGGAAGTTTTAGCCACAACAATCTGAGAATAAAAAGAAATAAAAGGAATCCAAATCAGAAAAGAATTAAAGCTGTCACTGTTTGCAGATGACATGATACTATATGTAGAGAATCCTAAAGATGCTACCAGAAAACTACTAGAGCTAATCAATGAATTTGGTAAACTAGCAGGATACAAAATTAATGCAGAGAAATCTCTAGCATTCCTACACATTAATGATGAAAAATCTGAAAGTGAAATTAAGAAAACACTTCCATTTACCATTACAACAAAAAGAATAAAATATCTAGGAATAAACCTACCTAAGGAGACAAAAGACCTGTATTCAGAAAACTATAAGACACTGATGAAAGAAATTAAAGATGATACAAACAGATGGAGAGATATATTATGTTTTTGGATTGGAAGAATCAATATTGCAAAAATGACTCTACTACCCAAAGCAATCTACAGATTCAACGCAATCCCTATCAAACTACCTCTGGCATTTATCACAGAACTAGAACAAAAAATTTCACAATTTGTATGGAAATACAAAAGACCCCGAAGAGGCAAAGCAATCTTGAGAAAGAAAAACGGAGCTGGAGAAATCAGGTTTCCTGACTTCAGACTATACTACAAAGCTACAGTAAGCAAGACAGTATGGTACTGGCACAAAAACAGAAATATAGATCAATGGAACAGGATAGAAAGCCCAGAGATAAACCCACGCACATATGGTCACCATATCTTTGATAAAGGAGGCAAGAATATACAGTGGAGCAAAGACAGCCTCTTCAATAAGTGGTGCTGGGAAAACTGGACAGCTATATGTAAAAGTATGAAATTAGAACACTCCCTAACACTATACACAAAAATAAACTCAAAATGGATTAAAGACCTAAATGTAAGGCCAGACACTATCAAGCTCTTAGTGGAAAACAGGCAGAACACTCTATGACGTAAATCACAGCAAGATCCTTTTGACCCACCTCTTAGAGAAATGGAAATAAAAACAAAAATAAACAAATGGGACCTAACGAAACTTAAAAGCTTTTGAATATCAAAAGGAAACCATAAACAAGACCAAAAGACAACCCTCATAATGGGAGAAAATATTTGCAAATGAAGCAACTGACAAAGGATTAATCTCCAAAATTTACAAGCAGCTCATGCAGCTCAATATCAAAAGAACAAACAAACCAATATATAAATGGGCAGAAGACCTAAACAGACATTTCTCCAAAGAAGATACACAGATTGCCAACAAACACATGAAAGAATGCTCAACATCATTAATCATTAGAGAAATACAAATCAAAACTACAGTGAGATATCATCTCACACTGGTCAGAATGGCCATCATCAAAAAATCTACAAAAAATAAATGCTGGAGAGGGTGTGGAGAAAAGGGAACACCTTGCACTGTTCGTGGGAATGTAAATTGATACAGCCACTATGGAGAACAGCATGGAGGTTCCTTAGAAAACTAAAAATAGAACTACCATGCGATCCAGCAATCCCACTACTGGGCATATAGTTTGAGAAAACCATAATTCAAAAAGAGTCGTGAACCACAATGTTCACTGCAGCTCTATTTACAATAGCCAGGACATGGAAGCAACCTAGGTGTCCATCAACAGATGAATGGATAAAGAAGATGTGGCACATATATACAATGGAATATTACTCAGCCATAAAAAGAAATGAAATTGAGTTATTTGTAGTGAGGTGGATGGACCTAGAGTTTGTCATACAGACTGAAGAAGTCAGAAAGAGAAAAACAAATACCATATGCTAACACATATATATGGAATCTAAGAAAAAAAAAAAAGAAAGAAAACTACAGGCCAGTATCCCTGATGAACACAGATACAAAAATCCTCAACAAAATACTAGCAAACAGAATCCCACAGCACATTAAAAGGATCATACACCATGATCAAGTGGGGTTTATCCCAGGAATGCAAGGATTCTTCAATATATACAAATCAATCAATGTGACACGCCATATTAACAAACTGAAGGAGAAAAGCCATATGATCATCTCAATAGATGCAGAAAAAGCTTTTGACAAAATTCAACATCCATTTATGATAAAAACCCTCCAAAAAGTAGGCACAGTGGACCTTACCTCAACATAATAAAGGCCATGTATGACAAACCCACAGCTAACATCATTCTCAATGGTGAAAAACTGAAATCATTTCCTCTTAGATGAAGTAAAAGGCAAGGCTGCCCATTCTCACCACTATTATTCAACACAGTTTTGGAAGTTTTAGCCACAGCCATCACAGAAGGAATCCAAATCAAAAAAAGAAGAAGTAAAGCTGTCACCGTTTGCAGATGACATGATACTACATATAGAGAATCCTAAAGATGCTACCAGAAAACTACTAGAGCTAATCAATGAATTTGGTAATGTAGCAGGATACAGAATTTATGCACAGAAGTCTCTTGCATTCCTATACACTAATGATGAAAAATCTGAAAGAAAAATTAAGGAAACACTCCCATATACCACTGCAACAAAAAGAATAAAATACCTAGGAATAAACCTACCTAAGGGGACAAAAGACCTGTATGCAGAAAACTATAAGACACTGATGAAAGAAATTAAAGATGATACAAAGAGATGGAGAGATATACCATGTTCTTGGATTGGAAGAATCAACATTGTGAAAATGACTATACCACCCAAAGCAATCTACAGATTTAATGCAATCCCTATCAATCTACCAATGGCATTTTTCAGAGAACTAGAACAATAAATTTCACAATTTGTATGGAAACAAAAAAGACCATGAATAGCCAGAGCAACCTTGATAAAGAAAAACGGAGCTGGAGAAATCAGGCTCCCTGACTTCAGACTATACTACAAAGCTACAGTAATCAAGAGATTATGGTACTGGCACAAAAACAGAAATATAGATCAATGGAACAGGATAGAAAGCCCAGAGATAAACCCACGCACATATGGTCACCTTATTTTTGACAAAGGAGGCAAGAGTATACAATGGAGAAAAGACAGCCTCTTGAATAAGTTGTGCTGGGAAAACTGGACAGCTACATATAAACGAATGAAATTAGAACACTTCCGAACACCATGCACAAAAAGAAACTCAAAATGAATTAAAGACCTAAATGGAAGGCCAGATACTATAAAACTCTTAGAGGAAAACATAGACAGAACACTCTATGACATATATCACAGCAAAATCCTTTTTGACCCACGTCCTACAGAAATGGAAATAAAAACAAAAGTAAACAAATGGGACCTAATGAAACTTAAAGGCTTTTCACAGCAAAGGAAACCATAAACAAGACAAAAAGACAACCCTCAGAATGGGAGAATATATTTGCAAACAAAGTAACTGACAAAGGATTAATCTCCAAAATATACAAGCAGCTCATGCAGCTCAATATCAAAAACCAAACAATGAAATACCAAAATGGGCAGAAGACCTAAACAGACATTTCTCCAAAGAAAATATTCAGATTGCCAACAAACACATGAAAGGATGCTCAACATCATTAATCATTAGAGGAATGCAAATCAAAACTACAATGTGGTATCAGCTCACACCAGTCAGAATGGGCATCTTTAGCAAATCTACAAACAATAAATGCTGGAGAGGGTGTGGAGAAAAGGGAACCCTCTTGCACTGTTGGTGGGGATGTAAATTGATACAGCCACTATGGAGGTTCCTTCAAAAACTAAAATGAGAATTACCATATGACCCAGCGATCCCACTACTGTGCATATACCCTGAGAAAACTATAACTCAGAAAGAGTCATGTATCACAATATTCATTGCAGCTCTATTTACAATAGCAGGACATGGAAGCAACCTAAGTGTCCATCGACAGATGAATAGATAAGGAAGATGTGGCACTTATTTACATTGGACTATTAGTTCGCCATTAAAAGAAATGAAATTGAGTTATTTGTAGTGAGGTGGATTTACCTAGAGTCTGTCATACAGAGTGAAGTAAGTCAGAAAGAGAAAAACAAATACCGTATGCTAACACATATATATGGAATCTTAAAAAAAGAAAAAAATTGTTCTGAAGAACCAAGAGGCAGGACAGGAATAAAGACACAGACGTAGAGAATGGACTTGAGGACATGGGGAGGGGGAAGGGTAAGCTGGGACGAAGTGAGTGAGTGGCATCGACATATATACACTACCATTTGTAAAATCAATATCTAGTGTTAAGCAGCCGCATAGCACAGGGAGATCAGCTCGGTGCTTTGTGACCACCTAGAGGGGTGGGATAAGGATGGTGGGAGGGAGACGCAGGAGGGAGACCCAAGAGGGAGGAGATGTGGGGATATATGTATATGTATGGCTGATTCACTTTGTTATAAAGCAGAAACTAACACAGGATTGTAGAGCAATTATACTCCAATAAAGATGTTAAAAAAAAAGAAATTATTCTAGAACAATTGGACATTCAGATGTCCAATTGAAACTCAACCGTTATGTACACCTTACAAAAAAGCTAACTCTAAGTGGATCATAGACCTAGATGTAAAATGCAAAACTATAAACCTTTTAGAAGAAAATAGAAAATAAAATAAAATAAAATACTATGCTAATTAGAACATTCAAATTACAGTAAACAAATATTCTGTGAAAAGCAAGGTACTGTACATCTATTTATTCATTGAGATTCATGGGATGCTTTGTTTATTTCTTTAGTTTATTCCTTGTTTACATTATCCAATATTCCATTTAAGAATTTAGTCACCTAAAAAGCAAACAGGCGATGCAGGAGATGCAAGTTAGGGCTACAGCTGAATAAAGTAATTGGTAAATACTCTCCCAGCAAAGCAACTGTAATGATGGGCAAATTGAGAAAAATAACCATTCAAGCAATCTGGAAATTGACAAAAGTTGTACAACATTTATGCATGAAAAAAATGATGAACTTTGGGTAAGAAAAGTGGGAATCTATGGTGAGGCTTCTCTCATCCTTAAGACCTCTTGTCACCATCACCCTGCATAGCCAAAGCAGAGATTCTGTCAGGGGGTGGTGGGCCATGAGAACTGGCAAGTTCTCTGCCACTATCAATGGTGGCTCACTTGATTTGGAAAGGTGAGCACTGGCAACACTCATGTATAACAGTGTAGTCAGTGGAAGTGATAATCTCGGAGGCTGGTGAGTGAGAAGGACCAACAGCTCTATTAAATCAAGGCTGAAGTCATGGCTTGGACAAATCTATCCCCGAATGAGGGCCCAAGCTAGTTAAACACGTCTGGCCAACCCTGAGGCTGCACACATGTACATACTTATCAGAAGTAGATTCTGATAAGATGTAAAGAGCCCAGAAGGAAGTAAAATCTACAAAGCACCACACACACTGATACATCAGCAAAGGCTTATGGGTCTGAGGTGCTAAGTACAACCTATGAGAAATCATTGGCTAACAACAGAGCTATGTTGACCCAGGAGCAACCTCTATGAAACCAGGCTTAAAAATAAGAACAAGGAAGAAAAACTTAGCAGTGATTTCATAGGCCACAAACTGTGGCAAAATAGACTTCATGGACTTAGTTCAGTCGAGTCACTAAACAAAGAAAAAAACAAACACAAAATAGCAACAACAATAAGCCACAGTGGTGGAGGAGAGATCAAAACCCAGAGTTGCTACAATATTTTATCTAGAATGCTCAGTTTTCAACAGCAACAAAAAATACATAAAACATGCAAAAAAATATGAAAGTATGGCCTAAATACAGGAAAAAAATAAGTCAATAAAACTGATAAAATTGTCCCCTATAGGAAACGATGTTCAACATCACTAATCATCAGGTAAATGCCAATCAAAACCACAGTGAGATATCACCTCACACCTGTTAGAATGGCTATCAGCAAAAAGACAAGAAATGACAAGTGTCAGCAAGGATGTGGAGAAAAAGAACCCTTATGTATAGTTGGTGGGAATGTAAATTGGTGCAGCCTCTATAGAAAACAGCATGAGATTCTTCAAAAAATTAAAAATAGAACTATCATATGTTCCAGCAATTCCACTTCTGTGTATTTATCCAAAGGAAACTAAAATACTAATGCAAAAAGACATCTGCAAACCCATGTTCACTGCAGCATTATTTACAATAGCCAAGACATGGAAACAACCTATGTTTCCATTGATGGATAAATGGAGAAAGAAAACAAGGTATAAATATACAATGGAATATTAATCAGTCATAAAAAAAGAAGGAAATCTCATCATTTGCAACAACAAGAATAGTCCTTGAGGCCATTATGCTAAGTGAAAAGTGAAATAAGTCAGACAGATAAAGACAAATACTATATTATCTCACTTAGATGTGGAATCTAAAAAAACAAACAAAAAATGGACTCATAGATACAAAGGGCAGATTGGTGATTGTCAGAGGGAGGGATGGGGGGTGGGTGGGCAAAGTGGATAAAGGTGGTCAAAAGGTGCAACTTTCAGTTATAAAATAAATAAGTCCTGGAGATTATCATACTAAGCGAAATAAGTCAGACAGAGAAAGACAAGTATCATATTATATCACTTATATATGGAATCTAAAAAAATTGATACAAATGAACCTATTTACAAAAGAGAAACAGACTCACAGACTTAGAGAAGGAACTTATGGTTACCAGGGGGAAGGGTGGAGGGGAGGGATAGATTGGGAGTTTGGGATTGACATGTACAAACTGCTATATTTAAAATAAAATGCCTTTCCATGAAATAAAATAAAATAAATAACTCCTGGAGGTTCAACATGCAGCAAGGTGACTATAGTTAATCTATATATCTGAGAAGTTCAACAAGCACCAGTTAGGAAAAACACAAAGCAATCCACATCTAGATATATCATAAGCAAACCATTAAAAGTTAAAAACAAAGACAAAATCTTGAGAGCAGCAAGGGAAAAATAACTCATTACATATAGGAAAGCATTAATATGATAAATGTTGACCTCATAAGCATGAAGGCTAGAATGCCATATTAAAAGTGCTAGAATTAAATATATGTCTGTAGCTATATCTATATCTGAACAAATAATTCTATATCCAGTGAAACTATCCTTCAAAAATGAAGATTAAATAAGGATGTTCCTAGATTAACAAAGACTGAGAGAACAAGTTGCTAGCCAGAATGTCATATAAGAAATACTAAAGGAAGACCTTCAAAGCTGAAAGGAAATGACACTATACCCAGAGCCACAAGAGGAAATGTAGAATACCAGTGAAGGTTTTAGGTAGGTTAATATAAAACACTCTTTACTTCTTTAAAAGACAAGGTTACATGAAGCAATAATTATAATAGTATTATTATGTTGATCATACATAGATATACATATGACAGTAATAGCACAAGGAAGGAAGGAAATGGAACTTTATAGTTATTAAGTTCCTATATTTTTCTAGAATCATACTGGTATTAATCTGAAGGAGATTCTTTAAATTAAGATGCATATTGTAATCCCTAGAGGAACCACTAAGGAAATAACGTTTAAAATTAGATAAAAATATACAGAGAAATTAAGACAGTACATGAAAAAAAAAATTAACCCAAAAAGAAGCAGTCAAGGGAAACTTAAGAACATAAGAAGACATATAAAATAACAAGGTAAATTATAAATGTTAATCCAACCAAATCAATAATTATCTTAAATGTGGATTGTCTAAATGCCCAAATTGAAAGGCAAAGATTTTCAGAGTGGATTAAAAAAAAAACAAGATACAATTATCTGCTCTTTACAAGAGACACACCCTAATTAAAATACATAAATAAATTGAATGTAGAATGATGTGAAAATACATACCATGAAAACAGTAGCCATAAAAGAGTTGAGGTGGTTACATCAATACCCCCCCCAAAAAAAAGAGACAAAGATGAATATTTTATGACAAAATACATCAGGGAGATATAACAATAACAAGTTTATATGCACCTAACCATAAAGCCACAAACACAAAAAACAAAACCAGAAAGAATTGAAAAGAAAAATCACAATTCAGTAAGACTTGGGGAGCTTTCAGTATTTTGCTCTCAATAATAGATAAAAACAAATAGATAGAACATTGGAAGAAAACAGAAGATGTAAATAACACTATCAAATTACTCAACATAACTGACATATATAGAACTGTATACTCAATGACTACAAAATACAGAATCTTTTCAAGCATACATGAAATATTCTCCAGGGTAGATTATATATGAGCCCATAAAACAAATCAATAAATTTCAAAAGATAAGAATCATACAAAATATATTCCTGAGCCTAACTGAATTAAAGAAAAACACAGACCCAGATGGCTTCCTTGGTGAATTCTATTAAATATTTAAAGAATTGTTATCAACCCTTCAAAACCTGTTTTGAAAAAAATAGAAGAGGAGGAAATACTTCCAAATTTGTCTTCTGAAGCCTGTACTAGCCTGATTCCAAACCAAAAACATCATAAGAAAACTACATATTTTATATATAGTAGTGTGTATATGTTAAACCCAAACTCCTAATTTATTTCTCCCACCCCACCCTCGCTATCCACTATCCCCATTGGTAAACATTAATTTATTTTCTATGTCTGTGAGTCTATTTCTGTTTTTTGAATAAGTTCATTTGCATCATTTTTTAAAGATTCCACATATATAAGTGATATCATATGACATCTATCTCTGTCTGACTTACTTCACTTAATATGATAATCTCTAGGTCCATCCATGTTGCTACAAATGTCATTATTTCATTCTTTTTTATGGCTGAGTAATATTCCATTATATATATATATATTCCACATCTTCTTTATCCATTCCTCTGTCAATGAACATTTAGGTTGTTTTCATGTCTTGGATATTGTAAATAGTGCTGCTATGAACATTGGGGTGCATGTATCTTTTTGAATTACAATTTTCTCCAGATATATGCCGAGGAGTGAGATTGCAGGATCATATGGTAACTCTATTTTTAGCTTTTTTAAGGAACCTCCATACTGTTCTCCACAGTGGCTACACCAATTTACATTCCCATCAATAGTGTAGGAGGGTTCTTTTTTTCTCCACACCTCCTCCAGCATTTATTATTTGTAGACATTTTAGTGATGGCCATTCTGACTGGTGTGAGGTGACACCTAATTGTAGTTTTGATTTGCATTTCTCTAATAATTAATGATGTTGAGCATCTTTTCATGTGCTTTTTAGCCATCTGTATGTCTTCTTTGGAGAAATGTCTATTTAGGTCTTCTGCCCCTTTTTTGATTGGGTTGTTTGTTTTTTGATATTAAGCTGTATGAGCTATTTGTATATTTTTGAAATTAATCCCTTTTTGGTACCATAGTTCGCAAATATTTTCTCCCAGTCCATAGGTTGTCTTTTCATTTTGTTTATGGTTTCCTTTGCTGTGCAAAAGGTTTTAAGTTTAATTAGGTCCCATTTGTTTATTTTTGTTTTTATTTCTATTACTCTAGGAGACGGATCCAAAAAATATTGCTGCAATTTATGTCAAAGAGTGTTCTGCCTATGTTTTCTTCTAGGAGTTTTAGAGTATCCAGTCTTAGATTTAGGTCTTTAATCCATTTTGAGTTTATTTTTGTATATGGTGTTAGAGAATGTTCTAATTTCATTCTTTTACATGTAGTTGTCCAGTTTTCCCAGCACCATTTACTGAAGAGGCTGTCTTTTCTCCACTGCATATTCTTGCCTCCTTTATCAAAGATAAGGTGACCATATTTGTGTGGGTTTATCTCTGGGCTTCCCATCCTGTTCCATTCATCTATATTTCTGTTTTTGTACTAGTACCATACAGTGTTGATTACTGTAGCTTTGTAGTATAGTCTGAAGTCAGGGAGCATGATTCCTCCAGCTCTGTTTTTCTTTCTCAAGATTGTTTTGGCTATTCAGGGTCTTTTGTGTTTCCATACCACTTGTAAAATTTTTTTGTTCTAGTTCTGTGAAAAATGCCATTGGTAATTTGTTAGGGATTGCACTGAATCTGTAGATTGCCTTGGATAGTATGGTCATTTTAACAATATTGATTCTTCCAATCCAAGAACACGGTATGTCTTTCCATCCGTTTGTGTCATCTTCAATTTCTTCCTTCAGCGTCTTATAGTTTTCTGAGTACAGGTCTTTTGCCTCCTTAGGTAGGTTTATTCTTAGGTGTTTTGTTCTTTTTGATGTGATGGTAAATGGGATTGTTTCCTTAATTTCTTTTTCTGAAATTTTGTTGTTCGTGTATAGGAATACAACAGATTTCTGTGTATTAATTTTGTATCCTGCAACTTTACTGAATTCATTGACGATCTCTAGTAGTTTTCTGGTAGTGTCTTTAGGATTTTCTACGTATAGCATCATGTCATCTGCAAACAGTGACAGTTTTACTTCTTTTCCAATTTGGATTCCTTTTCTTTCTTTTTCTTCTCTGATTGCTGTGGCTAGGACTTCCAAAACTATGTTGAATAAAAGTGGTGAGAGTGGCATCCTTGTCTTGTTCCTGATCTTAGAGGAAATGCTTTCAGCTTTTCACTGTTGAGTATAATGTTAGCTGTGAATTTATTATATATGGCCTTTATTATGTTGAGGTAGGTTCCCTCTATGCCCACTTTCTGAAGAGTTATTATTATTTTTTTTAAAAAATTATTTATTTATTTTTGACTGTGTTGGGTCTTCGTTTCTGTGCGAGGGCTTTCTCTAGTTGTGGCAAGCGGGATCCACTCTTCATCGCGGTGCATGGGCCTCTCACTATCGTGGTCTCTCTTGTTGCGGAGCACAGGCTCCAGACACACAGGCTCAGTAGTTGTGGCTCACGGGCCCAGTTGCTCCGTGGCACGTGGGATCTTCCCAGACCAGGGCTCGAACCCGTGTCCCCTGCACTGGCAGGCAGACTCTCAACCACTGCGTCACCAGGGAAGCCCAAGAGTTATTTTTTTTATCATAAATGGATATTGAATTTTATCAAAAGCTTTTTCTGCATGTATTGAGATGATCATATGGTTTTTATTATTCAATTTGTTAATATGGTGTATCACATTGATTGATTTGCAGATATTGAAAAATCCTTGCATCCCTGGGATAAATCCCACTTGATCATGGTGTACGATCCTTTTCATGTATTGTTGGAGTCCGTTTGCCAGTATTTTGTTGATGATTTTTGGTAAGACACAACATATGGAAAAAAATGGAGCTCTTAAAATAACTTAGTAAAATAATTTGGAAAATGAAATGGTATAAAATGCTGTAACCAGAGTATATAAGTAATATACCTTCCAATAACCATTAAAGATGTAGTTATAACCAGAAGAAAATAAGAAAACTACAGACCACAATGTCCCTTATGAATATAGACACAAAAATCATCAACAAAATACTATCAAATCAAATCCATCAACACATGTAAAAAGAATTATACACCAGAAATAAGTGGGATTTATACCATAAATGAAAGGTTTAGCGTAACATCTGAAAATCAATTCATATAATATACCATATTAATAGAATAAACAATTAAAAAACCACATGATCATCCCAATAGATGCAGAAAAAGCATCTGACAAGATCTAACACTCTTGTGACAAAACTCAACAAACTAGGAACATAAGGGAACAACCTCAAATTGCTAATGTACATCTACAAATAACCCACAACTAACATAATACTAATAGTGAAGGACTGAATGTTTTCCTCCTAAGATCAAGAATGAGGCAGTTGTTTGCTTTAGTCATGTCTACTTGACACTTTACAAGAGGTTTTGGCTAGATCAATGAAGGGAAGCAAACAAACAAAAAAAGAAAAAAGAAAAAGAGAAAGAAAAGAAAAGAAAAGAAAAGAAAAGAAAAGAATGTAAAGCATCTAAGTTAGAAATGAAAAACTTAAACTGTCTTTAATCTGGAAATAAAACATCTATAAGAGACTTGGGATCTATTAAAAATGTGCAAAAACAAATGTAGCAAAATTGCAAGATGCAAGATTAATATACAGAAAGAAATTTTGTATCTACATAATTCCAATGAATAATTCAAAAATAAAATTTTAAAAATATTTTATTCACAATATTATCAAAAAGAATAAAATACTCAGGTATAAATACATCAAATGTAGTGTAATTTTTATATACTGAATAAACTACAGAACATTGTTGAGAGAGATTAAAGAAAATATAAATAAATGGAAATACATTCTATGTTCATGAGTTTTAAGACTGACAAAAAAAAAATGACAATTATCCCCAAATTGATCTATAAATTCGATGCAAACACTATTAATATTCCAGCTAGCTCTTTTTTCTCTCTCTCCTCCAGATTTATTGAGGTATAATTGACAAATAAAATTGTATATATTTAAAGTGTACAATGTGATGATTTGATGCACATATATGTTGTGAAATATTTACCACAATCGAGTTAATATATCTATCACCTCACATATTACCTATTATTCTCCTTAGTGAGAACACTTAAGATACACTCTCAGCAAATTTCAAATTTACAAGACAGATAGTATTATTAACAATAGTCACCAGTAACCTTTTTATTGAAATGGACATGCTGATCCTAAATTTTATGAGGTAATACAATAGACCCAGAATAGTTAAAACAGTCTTGAAAAAGAATAGTTATGGAGTATTCACACTTCCTGATTTAAAAACTTATTATAAACCACCAGTGTGGTATTAGCACAATAATGAACATATAGATTCAATGGAACAGAAATGAGAGTCCAGAAATGAAGCCTTACATTTATCATCAATTACATTTTGACTAGGGTGCCACAACAAGCACTAAAAGTCACTCAAAATGGATCATAAGTGTAAGCATAGAAGTAAATCTATTAATTTTCTAGACAAAAACATTAAAAAAAAAACTTTGTGATCCTGACTTGGGAAAAACATCTTTAGGGAAAAAGAGCTTTCTAGAAAAGAAAGCACAATCCATAAAAAAAATTTTGATACATTGAACTTTATCAAAAAAATTTTAATTGCACTTCAAAAGAAACCATTAATAAAATGAAAAGACAAGATGCAGACTGGGAGAACATATGTGCAAATCTTACATCTGTTAAATAACTGTCTCTAGGTTATATAAAGGACCTTTACAACTCAATAATAAAAAGATAAGTGATGTAATTTTAAGGAACAAAATAGTTGAATAGACATTTCTCCAAAGAAGATATAGAAATGGTCAATAAGCACATGAAAAAATGCTCAACACCATTTGTCTTAGGGAAATGCAAACCAAAGTTACAATGAGATACCACTATATGCAAACTAGGATGACTATAATAAAAAAATGTCAGTTAATAATGTATCAGTAAGGATGTGAAGAAATTGGAAGACTCATGGATTACTGGTGGGATTTTAAAATCTGACAAATTCCTCAGTTATACATAGCATTACCTAATGACCCACCCAGCAATTCTACTTTAAGATATATACCCAAGATAAAAGAAAACATGTCCACATAAAAAGTTGTACGTGAATGTTCATAGCAGTATTATTTATAGTATTCAAAAAGTGAAAAATACACAAATGTCCATCAGTTGATGAATGGGTAAACACCTGGTATATTCATACAAGGGAATGTTATTCAGCCATGAAAAGGAACAAAGTAGTGATGCATGCTACAAAGGATGATCATCAAAAGTAGTATACTAAGTGAAGAAAGCTAGTCATATGGGACCATACATTGTATAATTCCATAGGAAGTGAACTATGCTTAACTCATAGTAGGTGGTCAGTCACCACTATGATCTTTGTTGTCTTCAGATGTCTCATGCTGATTCTCCAGGAATGTTCATAGTCTCAGCCTCAGCCAGCCCTCCATGTTATGTGAGCATCAATGCCATCCAGAAGAAACCTTGCAAATGAACTCAGCATATCTCACACTCAGTGCATTTGCATAGCTCCAATGTGCTATCCAGGGAAGAAGGAGCCACTGTATGGTATGGAAAAAGACCAGAAGTGTTTATATTTGGATTTTTCTCCAACTGTACAGCACTCATTCAAAAAAAAGTTTAACCCATTCAATGCAGTGCTCCTGATATTGCTGAATATTTTTGTGTAACCATATTTCTTTTCTCTTATTCCTTATAGGATTGGGCCACATGGTATGTACTCAAGAATTACTATTGATTGATTGGTTGAACTCTGTGAGTCTACTGTTTTCACAGGATTTAGATGAAAGAAGATGCCAGGTCACTTCCTTGGAAATATATTTGCATAAGGAGTTATTGTCTCATGGTACCATAAAAGAGCAGTGTTTTCTTACAAAGAGACCAATGTTACAAATTCTTCTCAGAAGTCTGAAGAGGTTGCCTCCCCAATGAACTAACATATTTATTTCTGCTAAACAGTGGTACCTATGAGTGTAGCATGGTGGTTAAGTAGTAGACACTATGGGGCCAGACTGTATGGATTTTAATCCCAACTTCTCCAGTTCCTAGACTGAATTTGAATCCTGATTTATTCACTTACTCTATGCTTCAGTTACTGCATATATAAATGAACATAATAGGATCTATTTTATAGGATTGTTTTGAGGATTAAACAACACACAGGAAGCATTCAATAAATGTTGCTGACCCCACTCTTTCTCTTCCACAACACCTGCATTAAAGGAGAAAGAAAAAACACAGTGCTATTAGTGGCATAGAGATGATATATAGTCTAATTTCTCCAATGAAAGCCAGTTGTGTAGCCTATTTTCCATAGAGGCCAAGAGGGAGGTTTGTTCTATCAGTACATTCTTTGGAGAGAGTTAATCAAACTAGACTGGCTGACTGCAATGGGTTGCATCACCCATCCTCCTATATTCTTGATCTTTAAAATGTAGTATAGTATAAATAATAATGTAAGACTGTGTCTTATACACCTTTGTATCCTCAATGGCTGATACAATGTTCCTTACAAGAGAGGTACAGGTGAAATATTATGGAGATTCAGAGGAGGGAAATTACTAACAACCTGGGAGGGTGGAAAAGCAGTAAAAGCTTGGTAGAAAAGATGTTTAAGCTGCTCAGGATTCAGACATATCCAGCTTGAGAGAAAAGGAGCTGGGAGAATGTACTATAGGGGGAGGCAACTATGTGCAAAGGGAGAGAGGGAAAAAAAGCATAGGATGTGCAGAGAGGACAGTGTGAGGTAAGATTCATGAAGTGTGGGTGAAGGATACAAAGACTGGAAATGTAGTTTAAATTGCGTAATATGTGTGAAAAGGGAGTTCAGAGGAGTGAAGCTTGAACTACACTACTATGGAGTTTGGATTTTATCTTGTAGCCAACACAGAATGACAGAAGTTCCCTGAAGAAGGAAATGATATGACCAGAGCTGTGTATTAGAAAGATTGAACTGGTAAGAAGGTTAAGAGAAGAAGAGGAGGGTCCAATTTGTAAGTTGTTTGAATAGTCCAGGCAAGAGGTAACTTGGGTTAGAAACAGGGAAAAGGTAATGGGTAATGTAAAGGAGAGGATAGATTAAAGAGAAATTTCAGGAGAAAACATAAATGAGGATTTGACAATCTATCACATTCCTACTCTGCTTAGGCTATGTCACAGTTCAGCATTCAGTACTCTCCACAATCTGTTCCAACTACTTTCTTCAGATTTATCTTTCACTAAGCAAGCCACACGCTCATTCTCCAAGCTGTAGTGGATTGAATTCCTTTATTAAAGCATACCCTGCACTTATCCATTTACTCTCCTTATCTCCACATGTATAAATTCTATCCATCCTTGAAACTTCAGTTCAAATGTCATCTCTTCCATCAACCTCTCCTGATTCTCCTTCAACCAGAATTAACTCCCTCTTCTATTCTTTCCTAGCATTTTATTTTTACCTCTGGTTTAGCATGCACTCCACTTTGTACATACAGTCCACAGTATTTTATCACCAAGAGACTAAAGTTCAAAAGCCTTACCATGGCATCCAAGGTCTCTAACACAAAGAAGTATTTATTTGGTCATTGATTAATTCACTAATTAATTCATCCAAAAATATTTGCGTACCTAATTATGCCAGGCACTTTGCTGAACCCTGCAGATACAATAGGGAAGAAGACAGATATAGTGCTTAAGCTTATGGAACACATATTCTACTGGAAGAAGCAGGCAAAAACAAATAAGTAAATAAACTGATTGAGAGTTATAGTCAGTGATATAAAGGACATGCTCAAGGGGCTGATATTGAGAATGATGTAGATCGAGAGGAAGTTCTATGTCAACAAAGGCTTGACTGAGGATATAATATTTAAGACCTAAAGGATAGGAAGGAGGGAGTTTTGTGGAGGGTATGGAGAAGGGCATTCTAGGCAAAAAGAATAGCATACGCACAGGCACTGAGATAAGAAAGGCCTTGGTACAATACATTCAAAGAACTGAAAGAAAATTGATGTGGGGTTGAGCACAGTGAAAGGTATAAGATGAGGCTGGAGGCTTTGTGTGACATAAATAGACTGGAGAAAATTATTTCAGAATTGGATGAGATTACTTAGAATGCAGAGAGAGAAGAGGACAAAACACTCAGTCCTGAGGCATTCTACCATTTAGAAGGTAGAGAAGAAGAAACCTACACATAAGATTTATTCAAAGCAGCTATTGGGGTAGAAAAAACAACATGACAGAGCGTGATGTTGATGAAAGCAAAGAATATTTCAAGACAAATAGTGAGGTAAATTGTGCCATATGCTACTCAGCTCAAGTAAGATGATGACAGAGAAAGGTCCATTGGATTTTGCATTATGGAAGTTGTTGGTGACTGTGTCAAGAGTATTTTCATTTGAGTTGTAGAGAAAGAAGCCAGAATGGAGTGGGTTGAAGGGTAAATGGAAGCTCATAAATTAAAGAAAGTAAGTGTGGATAAATCTTCCAATGAGTTTGACTAGGATGAATAGCAGAGAAATAGAGAGATAGTTAGAGTAGAGGTGGGGTCAAGAAAGGTTGTTTCTTTTTACAAAATGAGAGACTGGGAAGTAGGAAGGCATGTTAATGTTGTTGGGATTGATCCAGTAAAGAAGGAAAAATTAATGATGTAGAACACGGAGAAGATAAATGAAGTAGCAAAATTTTTGAATAGGAGAAAAAGGATGGGAAATAAAGAGCAGATGAAAGAATTTGCCTGTGACAGAAGGAGGGCTACATCCTCATCTAGAAACTGTGGGAAAGGGGAAGAATATGAATGTGGACAAAGGTAGTATTGTATTGATAGATTTGGGCATGGGAAGATGAGGGAGTGTCTAGATGATGATGATGATGATAACAAACACTTACAGACACGTATTATTTTCCAGGCATTACACACCCACATCCACACCCACCCACATACTTAATCAAAACTATCAGTCAAGTACTATTATTATCTTCATTTTGTAGATGAAGAAACTGAAACACAGAAAGGTTAATAAACTTGCTCAATGTTATGCAGCTGGTATTCACATACAGCTGCAATTCATGCCTAGTCAGTATAGATTCAAAGTTCATGCTTTTAACCATATGTTACTTTTTCAGTGAGGTAAGAGATAAAGTAATCAGATATAAGCAAAGGTTGAAAAGCTTGGATGAAAGAGGAAAAGATATGAAATAGTCATTTTGACAAATGGAAAGGCGAGCATAAAGAGGAATATAGTACAATTACTATGTAGCATTACATGCCTATTTTAGGTTTGAGATTTAATTTAAACAGAATCTAGGCAGCTATAATTAACAGCAGGTTCAGGAAAGTGATGTATAGGTCTCTGTTTCCCAAGAAATTATGGATTCCTTGAGATGAGGAATGTGCTATTTTTGTCTGTATATTCACCAGAGCTTCCTGCAAATAATAGGTACCTAATGTCTATTTAATTGAGTTTGATCTATTGCTCCCAATTAAAATCATATGAGAGGATTGTTAAACAATCGCTCTATGATTCAAAGTCCAGATGCAATAAAATATTGGAAAATTTGATTACATAAAATTTTCTGCAGGGCAAAATAAAAAATCATAGCAAGCAAAAATACAAATTACAAACTAGTTCAAAATGTTACTTGCAACATGCATCACAAAAAAGGACTAATATCCCTCATATAGAGATATGTATTCTTCAAAATAGATGAAAACAAAAGATCAAAATTGGGTAAGAAATATAGGCAAAAACCATGGACAGTTAACAAAAAATATATAAACAATTATTCTTAAATATATAAAAAACAGAGCTCAAGTTTGCTTGTAATAAGAGAAATGCAAATCAAAACCACAATGAGAAAAACTTTCTAATCCATAAGTTTGAAAAACTTCAAAAGTTTGACAATACACTATTGGTGAGGCTGTGGGGGAAACAGGCACTCTCATATATTTCTGGTAAAAGTGCAGAATGGCATTAGTTCTTCAACGGGAATTTCAAAATACACAATGGTGTGGTAGTAAATGTTTGACAGCTGGTTCTCTGGAAACAAACCCAAACCCAAACCAAAAAGCTCTGAGGTATAGCATTTGTTGATTTCCTTGGTGAAAATAGTCTCACCATGGCCAATTTCAAGCTACTAAGTTAACGTCGCTGAACACCGATTGGAAAGAGATGCACATTAGCATACATTTATATAGATTTCCTACCATATAGTTATAATTAACATGAATATCTGAGAGAACATAGCAAATAGCAAAATGTAGTTTAAAAGAATTAGGATTAGTGATGAATTTAGAGTATTCATTGCCTTACTTTAAAATTTTTTTTAAATGGTGAGTTTATAGGATTTAATTTTTACTACTAGCTATGTTTTACAACTAGCTCACAAAATTCCTGAAAATGTAAAAATTTATTCTGAAAAGCCACTATGAACCACTTTGAGCACACTACTGAAATAGCTGAAAAGCTAAATGCACATTTATCCTTTGACCCAACAGTCCTACTTCTAGGAATTTACTTGAAGATATATCTTCAACATACAAAAATGAATATGTACAAGATTATTCACTGCAGGATTGTTTATAATCTCAAAATTTTGGAAACAATCTATGTGCCCATACATTAGAAATCCACACAATGAAGTTTTATGTGGCTGCAAAAATGAATGAGGATAAAGGAACTTGTACATGAATGTTCAGAGCAGCTTTATTTATTCATTATAGCTAAAAACTGGGAACTACCCAAATGTCCTTTAGTGGGTGAATAGTTAAACTGTGGTACATCTATTCCATAGTATACTGCTCAGCAATAACAAAGAACAAACTACTAATACACATAACTTGGATAAAACTCAAGGAAATTTTACTGAGTGAAGGAAAATATCCAGTCTCAGAAGGATACATATTGTATGATGCCATTCATGTAACATTTGTGAAATAGCATAATTATAGAGACAAAAAATAGATTAGTGGCTCTCTAGCATTAAGGATAGTGGGAGAGAGGAAGGGTATGTCTATAAAGAGGTAACTTGAGGGAGTCTTTTTTCTTCCAGCTTTATTGAGATTTAATTGAGATATTAATATGGCATCAATTTAAAGTGTACAATGCGATGATTTGATATATGTATATATTGTGAAATGATTACTAAAAGGTCAGTTAACACTTCCATCACCTCACACAGTTATCATGTGAATGTGTGTGTGGTGAGAACTTTTAAGATCTACTCTCTTTATATACTTTCAAATATATAAAGTTTTATCACATATATAGACTTGTATAACTACAAGTTATAGTCACCATGGTGTATATTAGATACCCAGAACTTATTCATCTTATAACTGAAAGTTTGTACCCTTTGACCAGCATCTCCTCATCACTCCCCGACCTGTCCCTAGCAACTACCAGTCTACTCTCTGTTTCTACAATGATATCATACAGTATTTGTCTTCCTCTGTCTGACTTATTTCACTTATTAGCATAATGCTCTCAAGGGTCATCCACGTTGAAAATGGTAGTATTACTTCTTTTTATGGCTGAATAATATTCCACTGTATGTATGTATGTGTATATATATATATATATATATATATATATATATATATATACAATTTTTTTGTCTATTCACCCATTGATAGATATTCTGGCTGTTTTCATGTTTTGGCTATTGTGAATAATGTTACAACGAACATGGGTGAGTGGATATCTCTTTGAGATAGTGATTTCATATCCTTTGGATATATACTCAGAGGTAGAATTGCTAGATCATATGGTACTTCCACTTTTAATTTTTGAGGAAACTTCATACTATTTTTCATAGTGTCTGTACCTATTTACATGCCCACCAACAGCACAAGTGTTCACTTTTCTCCATACCTTTGAGGAAATCTTGTGATATTACAGTTCAATATCTTGATTGTTGTGGTAGTTATACAAGTCCACATATGTGATAAAACTTCCAAAACCTGAACACACACAAATACAAATGAGTATATATGTAAGTGGTGAAATCTGAATAAGCTCTGTGGATTGTAACAATGTCAAATTCCTGGGTATCGATATTGAACTGCAGTTGTATAAGATGTTAACAGGAAGGCTGGGGGAATGAAATAAAGGACTTTCCTATACATTCTTTGCAACCACCTGTGAATCTATAATTATTTCAAAGTTAAATTTTAAAAAGAATGAGGTTTTCCATGAGCTGATATGAGCTGAAATATATGGAGTAATTTTCCAGGATATATTGTCAGGATATATATTTTCCAGGATATATTGTCAAGTGAAAAAAAATACAAAAGAGAATGCACATTTAATATACTATATTTCATGAAAGAAAGAAGGTGAAAATGTGAAAAAAGAAAAATATGTATATGTATAACTGATTCACTTTGTTATAAAGCAGAAACTAACACACCATTGTAAAGAAATTATACTCTAATAAAGATGTTAAAAAAATGTAATTATATATTTGCTTTTGCAAAATGTGACAAAGGAATAATGATGCAGAAATAAATGAAATTGTTTCCATAAAAGGGCAAAATTAACTGCACAGAAATTCTGAGCTTTAATTATAAGATTTATTGTGGATGTTTCAATGGGTGTAGAAATTCCAAAACTGTGTGTGTGTGTGTGTGTGTGTGTGTGTGTATAAATGCTTTAGGGAATCAGGGTTCACACTTTGGGTGGAGAGTACAAATATAAAATGGAGGAAAGAGAGAATGAAATCTGTGGTTTTGAGTGGAATTAGAGATATTGGTATCAACTCATTTACCTACTGAAAATGTCTAAAATCAATGACACCTCAATAGAAATGAGCACAGGGCTTCCCTGGTGGCGCAGTGGTTGAGAATCTGCCTGCTAATGCAGGGGACACGGGTTCGAGCCCTGGTCTGGGAAGATCCCACATGCCACGGAGCAGCTGGGCCCGTGAGCCACAATTGCTGAGCCTGCGCGTCTGGAGCCTGTGCCCCGCGACGGGAGGGGCCGCGATAGAGAAAGGCCCGCGCACCGCGATGAAGAGCGGTCCCCGCACCGCGATGAAGAGTGGCCCCCGCTTGCCGCAACTGGAGAAAGCCCTCGCACGAACCGAAGACCCAACACAGCCAAAAAAAAAAAAAAAAAAAAAAAAATAAATAAATAAATAAAATAAATAAATAAGAAAAATCCTTTAAAAAAAAAAAAAAAAAAAAAAAAGGTTCCTTTTAAAAAAAAAAAAAAAAAAAAAAGAAATGAGCACAACTGATGCCTAGACATCTTGGTTTCAAAGGGCCATCCCCCACTAAAATGAACCAGTGCTCCTTCCAGGGCTGGGAAAGGGAAAGTACACAGCGAGTCTAGAACACTATGTGCCAGATCATAAGGAAATATTAAAAAACTGATGGAGATATTTCAAAAGAACACAGAAGCTAGCTTGAAGTGTTTCCCACTGGCCTAATTTAGGAAAAAGGTGAGTATTGAAAAAGAATAATATGGACTTATCAAACTTCAAAACTTCTGTTCATCAAAAGAACATGATTAAGAAAGTGAAAAGACAAGCCACAAACTGGGTGAAAATATCCAATCTCAGTCTCTAGCTATATTTTTCTCTCTCTCATCCAGAAAATATAAAGAACTCCTAAAACTCAATGAGGAAAACAAATAATTTAAAAAACTGTATAAAAACTAGTCAAAAGCCCTGAAAAGGCAGCCCCCAAAGAAGATATCTGAATGGCCAATAAGCATATGAAAAAGTGGTCAATATCATGTGCAATCAAGGAAATGCAAATTAAAATCACCAAGAGATACCACCACACACACCAGAAAGGACAAAATGACAAAGAATTATAATACCAAGATCTTACAACTACTTTGAAAAATGATTTAGCAATTCCTTTTAAAGTTGAACATATACTTACCATATAACCTAGTTATTCCACACCTATGTATTTATCCAAGAAAAATGAGTCTATATGTTTACCAAAGACCTTAACAAGAATGTTGATATTAGCTTTATTTACAGAAGCAAAAACCTGGAAATACCCAAATGCCCATTAACAAGAGAATGGATAAACAAAATTTGGCATATTCATGCCATAGAATCTCTACAGCAATAAAATAATGAATTGCTGAACCAGGGACAATATGAATGCATCTCAAAAACGTATTGAGCACAACATACCTCTGCCTGTCCACCACTGGACTGAAAGACATCCAGCTACACTCTGGCAAAACTGACACCCCTACAGTTCTCCAAATGAGCCCAGCATGTCCAGGACCACAAAAGCCATATTATTGATCCAAGGCTGTCCATCCAGTTCAGTTTGCATCTGCTTTATACTACCACTTCAAGTGGTGGTAAGTTCTTTCTTTTATTAAACCTTAAGTTCCTTGAAGGTAGGGACTCTGTGTCATATTTCTGTGTATTCTTGACATGTTTACTTGACAAAATGTAGGCACTGAATAAACTTGTGTTCATTAAAAAAAAATGAGCAATAGGGTGTATACTGTTTGTATCTATTATATGAAGTTCAAACACTTGCCAATTAAATCTATGGTAATAGACACCACAATAGTTCTTAGGGAGTTTTAACTAGAAAGGAACATGAAAGAATTTTCTGGGATGATGGAAAAGTTCTAATCTTGATGTGTTGATTACATGGGTACATTTATATTTAAAAATTCACTGAGCTGGATAAAAATCAATACAAAAAATCAATTGTGTTTCTACATATTAACAATGAATAATCCAAAAAGGAAATTAAGAAAACAATTCCCTTTCCAATATCATCAAAAATAATAAAATACTTAGGAATAAACTTAACCAAAGAGGTGAAAGACTTGTGCACTGAAAAGTACAAATGTTGCTGAAATAAATTAAATACACAAATAAATAAAAAGACATCCTGCATTCATGGATTGGAAGAATTAATATTGTTAATATGGGAATAATACTCAAAGCAATCTACAGCTTCAATGAAATCCCTATCAAAATCCCAATGAGTTTTTTTTTTTTCATAAACAGGAAAATCCATCCTAAAACCCCATATGGAATATGGTACTCTCAGGGAACCCTGAATAGCCAAATCAATCTTGAAAAATAATAAAGTTGAAGGCCTCATACTTTCTGATTTCAAAAGTTACTACAAAGCTCAAGTAATCAAAACAGTACAGTACTATTATAAAGAGAGACATTTAAACCAATGGAATAGAATACAGAGCCCAGAAATAAAACTTCACATATGCAGTCAAATTATTTTGGTAAGGGTGCCAAGGCCACTTAATGGGGGAAAAGACAGTCTTTTGAATGATTGATATTGGGAAAACTGGATATCCACATGAAAAAGAACAAAGTTGGACCTTTACCTTACACCATATACAAAAATTCAGTCAAAATGGATCAAAAATCTAAACATAAGAGGAAGAATTATAAAACTCTTACAAGAAAATAAAGGGGGAAATTTCATGACACTGAACTTGACCATGATTTCTTGGGTACAGAAAGCACAGGCAACAAAAGGAAAAAAAAGATAAATTGGGATTTCATCAAAATTTAAAACTTTTGTGCATCAATGGACACTATCAACAGAGTGAAAATGTAACCCGCAGGAGAAAATATTTGCAAATCATATATCTGATAAGGGATTAATATCCAAAATATATAAAGAACTCCTGTAACTCAACAACAAATAAACAAACCCAATTTTTAAATGGACACAGGACTTGAGTAGAAATTTCTGCAAAGAAGATATACAAATGGCCAATAAATAAGTACTTGAAAAGATGCTCAATGTCACTAATCATCAGAGAAACATAAATCAAAACCATAATGAGATACAATTTCATATCCATTAGAATGACTATTGTGTGTGTGTGTGTGTGTGTGTGTGTGTGTGTAAACAACAGAAAAATGTGTGTGGCAAGGATGTGGAAAAATTGTAACCCTTGCATATTACTGGTAGGAATGTAAAATGGTGCAGCTGCTACAGAAAACGATGTGACAGTTCTACAGAAAATTAAAATTAAGTATATAAGTACTATATGATCCAGTTCTACTTCTAGGCATATACCCCCAAAAATTAAAAGCAGGAACTCAAACAGATATTTGTACACCAATATTTACAGAAACATTATTTATAATAGCCAAAAAGTGGAAGCGACCCAAGTGTCCATATAAAGATAAATGGATAAACAAAAAGAGATATATACAAAAATGGAATATTATTCAGCCTTAAAAAGAAATTCTGATGCTACAACATGGTTGGATCTTGAAGACACTATGCTAAGTGAAATAAGCCATTCCACTTATATGAGGTACCTAGAATAGTTAAATTTGTAGAGTCAGAAAGTAGAATGGTGGTTGCCAGGAGCTTGGGATAGGGGGAAATGGGGAGCTACTGTTTAATGGGTATGTAGTTTCAGTTTGGGAAGATGAAAATGTTCTGGTGATGGTTTTTTAAAAATGTGAATGTTCTAAATGTCCTGAAATGGAAACTTAAATATGGTTAAAATTGTAATAAAAATAATTCTCTGAGATTACATTGAAGATTTGTGCATTTCAGAATGGACAGAATTGGATGAAAAAGAGTCTATGAGTCCACAGTAATACTAATAAAAGAGGGAAGAGCTCCTTCTTATATAAGAATACCAACTAATATATGGAGAAGGACTTAGAAATCACCAGTTGGCCATCACCATTGTAATAGCTGATTCAGGAAAGAATCATCAATGAAAAGTTTTGTGAAACAGGGTATTTAAATTGGCTCAAGGTATCACCCAACAGATTATTCATTAGTTATAATCTGTTGGATTATAATTAATTACAGTGGATTAATCTGTCAGATACTTCCTCAAATAAATGATCAAACTCAGAATAATCAATAATGAGACAAAGTAAATCACATACCTACCTCTTGAAGTTAGGCACAGAGAAGGACACAAAAATCATGCAAGTCGTATTCTAGTCAAAAATGTATAATGTGAATCTAATCATGAGGAAACAATCAGATGAATTCAAATTGAAGATAATTCTACAAAACAATTGGCCTAGTTGCTTCAAAGATGTCAATGTCATGAAATCAATTTTAAATAAATTTAAATTTAAAAAGCTAGGGAACTGTTCTACATTAAAGGAGAAAGACATGATAAAAAATGTAATGCATAATTTTTTATTGGATTCTGGATCAGAAAAATACCATAAAGGACAGTATTGGGACAAATGGGGAGATTTGAATATAGAATATACATTAGATATAGTATTGTATCAAAGTTAAGTTTACTGAATGTGATAATTGTATTGCAGCTATGTAGGAGAAGGTCCTTATTCTTAAAAGGCACATGCTAAATTATTTAGGGGTGAAGTATCATATCTGCAGTTAACTTTCAAATGGTTCAGGAAAAAAACATACTGAGGCACATATGAATACATAGAAATAATACAAATGTGGCACCATGTTAACAATTGGTGAATTTAGATAAAAGGTAATTTTCTCACAATTTTCCCATTTGAAATGTTTGAAATGAACATTTTAAAATGTTTCCAAATAAATAAAGCTATAAAAAATAAAATAAAAATCTCTAAAAAGATATTCACTCTCTCTCCTTAAAGTCATCTACTATGCTGAGGCTGAAGCTGCTATATTTGAAGGAAGAAAGGAATGGCTGGATGACTGGATAAATAGAGTCAGATGCCCTAAATTCTAGTCCAGGTACTGTCATTAACTTGTCATTTCACTTGGGTTTTCTCATGGGTCAAATAGGGGGTGATAATACCTCTTTGCCATGCCTACTTTATAGGGCTGTTGTGAGGATTAAATGAGATAACAGATGGGAAAGTACACTGACAAGGGGAAAAAGTGCTATCCAAATTCAGAACACTCACTGTTATGTCATCTTAGTCAGAATATTTTTACATTGTCTACTACCAAATTCATTTCTGGAAACTGACAATTACTGATTTGCACATTTTCAATGATGTGCATTTACCCCTTTGCTTTTGAAATTCCTGTATCCTATGATGGGTATTCCCTAAAATGATTGATGGCCCTTGCATGCTATCATTAGCACTGAATGACACCACTGGCATCCAAGAGGATTCTGTCACATGCCTGCTTTCTGGGCAGCAGTTCTGCATATTTTCCATTTGAGTCAGTGGTAGTAGTTCTGGTTAAATCAAGTGTAACCAGAGAAGATGGTGAACAGAAGAGAGGTTGGTGGAAGGAAAGAGGAAGGAAAGGTGGCAGTGTCATGAAGAGACTCCTTGGTACATTTTAAGGGAGAGGACCAGAAAGTCTTGACACTGTTATATACAGGTATCTATCTCCCTGGGGTGTTCTTACGTTTCACTAGAACAATCACTTACTGCTGCTCACAAATTTGCCATATGGTTAGTGGCGGGAAGACTGTCCAAAAGTCAATGTCTCATTCACACTGTTTGGAAATACCCAAGTTAATTCTTTTTCAATAATCATTACATGAGGCAGGACTCATTTTTCACTTAATTAATGATTCAATATCCTTGGCATACAAAATGTGCCATAGATAATCTAAGGGTAACTTTTGGTTAAAAAAAAATTAAGATCTTCAAACTATTTCAGAAAGGATAATCAGACATATGCATGCACTTACATTCACTGAATGCCCTCTTTCTCTTGTAGGCTCTGGGAAGAAAGCCACATTTATGACCCATAATTGGCCATTATTTACTTGATAGAGACCTCGATCAACATGGGGACCTAAATAATAGAGACTTAGAAATACAGGTCCATTCAACTGTACCATCTTATGAATAAACGTTACTGGTCAATCTTCTCTAAATTATATCTGCTGCCATTCATTCATTCAATTCTTACAGCTGACTCTAGAACCTACTCTCCTGGCTTATAGTTAAGTGCCCTTTGTCAAATTCTCATTAATAGGAAAAACAAGTTAGATTACGAGGCAGCACATTACACTTGGCCACAGTTCAAGAGAGCTGGGCTCTCTTCCTGGCCTTTATGATCTCAGGAAATTAAAATTAAAAATGTTCTTAACATGCTCACCTATAAAATGGACCTATTAGTTCTTGCTCAACTTTAGTGTTATGATGATGATCAAATCTAGAAATGCATTTAAGGTGATCCATACTAGCAAACATGAACATAGTACTTTGCATCAAATTTTGACTTATGTGAAATACATATCTCCTTCCCAGAAAGCACTAAACCAGGAAAAAGAACCAGACAACACAAAGACAACTTAGTGTATTTTTCAGTTATGACTAATTCAACAGCCAAGATGTCAAATAGCACTCCTAAAATCTCTGTGCATCCAACTTGTAAAGCTTAGAAGAAAGTTTAGAGCCTGGCAAAGAGCAACTGCTAAAATGCCAGAGTCCCTTTTTCCTGGCAGCATTAATGGAGCCCATAATAGCAAAGAGTGACAGCAATCCTGTCAGTAACTATGAGCATGGGAATAAGAGCTGTACAGTGCTTGTCTAGGCATGATGGAACCCATGCTATTTCTAAATGTGATGTTTTGTCCAAGATTAAATATTTGACTCAAGATTTAATCTCTAATACATGGGAGAACACAATCAAGGAAGAATAAATTGAGGAAAACATTGATGAAAGATGTTATTAAATAATTAGGTGGATTTTCCATGTGGTGAAGCATTATTTTGGCCTGAGTTCCCCCAGAGAAGAATGATGTGATTAAATCATGTATTTCTTTAAAGAAACAAAACAACAAAACAAAAAGCAAAAAACAGGCAAAACCTCAAATGGACAATAAACTGATCACATATGATAAAATTCAAGGGGGTTTCATATCACTAGTATGCAGAGAATTATTCAATATTTTCCAAAATGATGAAAGAATTTTACAAAGCTAGAAAGGAAGGAGATGAAAATATTCTCTGTGGGAAAGGTGGGCAGAGATTGGGGCTAGTGGTTAACCTGGCTTGTCTTAGTGCTGTTAGAGTTGATATAGTAACAATTTTAATTATTACTAACACAGTTCATTTCAACTGTGGGATTAAGATAGCTCAGGGTATATATTGCAACTTCCAGCCATGAATCACAAATTATCTAACAAACATTAACTACCACAGTTCGTGAGAAGTCAGTGATTTTTGCAAGTGGGGAAAGAGTTATTAACTTGCCTACAGATGCAGGGTGCCAATGGGGAGGGGCAACCTGTATGAATTTACAGAGGGAGAGGAATTTAATTTGCCTCCATTCTTTTCTCTCTTGATGATTTGGGGAGGGGCAGGAATGAGGGAACAAGAGCAGCAGAGAAGGGTTTTCTACCTTTTTTGTTCTGGAGGAAAGAACTGAGCAAATACAATAAAACTGCATTAAGCAATTAAATGACTAGGCACTTCATGAGGATGCACTGAGCACATATACCCATTTCTGTGTCAGTCACTGAGATAAAGAATAGCAGAAGCCCCTATCCCTGCCCTTCAAGGAGTCCGTAGTCTTTTAAAATGCACTAATTCATATTGTTAATTTTGTCAGTTGTTTTAATAATGCTATAGTTACAAAAGAAAATGTCCTTATTTTTTAAGACATGCATGCTGAAGTATTTAGAGGTGAAACACCATGTATTTTTAATTACCATAAAATATATATGGAAAAATAAAGAGGTAGCAAATGTGGCAGAATATTAATAATTGTAAAATCTAGGTACTTGATAAATGGGTGTTCATTAGATTATTTTATTTGCTTTTCTGCATGTCTTCAAACTTTTATAATAAAGGTTACTTTTTTTTTTTTTTTTTTTTTTTAATTTTATAACTACTTTATTTATTTATTTCTTTATTTTTGGCTGTGTTGGGTCTTCAGTTCGTGCGAGGGCTTTCTCTAGCTACGGCAAGTGGGGGCCACTCTTCATCGCGGTGCAGGGACCGCTCTTCATCGCGGTGCGCGGGCCTCCCACTATCGCGGCCCCTCCCGTTGCGGGGCCCAGGCTCCAGACGCGCAGGCTCAGTAGTTGTGGCTCACGGGCCCAGCTGCTCCGTGGCATGTGGGATCTTCCCAGACCAGGGCTCGAACCCGTGTCCCCTGCATTAGCAGGCAGATTCTCAACCACTGCGCCACCAGGGAAGCCCCAAAGGTTACTTTTTTTACCAATCAGATTAATGGGGAAAAGCCAATTTCAATCATAAGAAAGTTTTTTTTGGCCACACCGCACGACATGCAGGATCTTAGTTCCCCGACCAGGGATCGAACCTGTGACCCCTGCAGTGGAAGGACAGAGTCTTAACCACTGGACCGCCAGAGAAGTCATGACAACAACTTTTGAAAGAGACTTTTAACTTTGATTCTTCATAGTAGCTGAAGCTAAGCTAATATGCCTTGTTTAAAAAGGAATTACAGAGGTTCAAGCAATTTAACAAAGTCAAATAGATTTAAAATAATAGTAAAAATGTAATAAGGAATCACAACGTGCAAGTTTTTATCCTTGTGTGAAGTGGGCCACAAAGTGAACCTTAAGCTGTCTGGCAGCAACATAAAGAGGGAAATATTCAATACAGTGTTTATTTGAAAAAAAATAAACTGGTTACTAAGAAAACATTATGATACTATTAGAGCTAACATTTATTGAGCATTTAACATGTTTGTCAGGAATAGTTCTAAGCACTTTTCACGTATAAATTCATTGAATCCTCACCATAGGGGCTACTTTTTTCCCCAATTTTACAGGTGAGGAAATTGAGGCTCATAGAAGTTAAGTGACTTGTCAAAGTTCACACAGCCAGGAGGTGAAAGAGTTAGGATTTAACCACAGCTAGTCTGGACTAGAAGACTTTAATCTCTCATTAATTCTATTACATTAAAACTATCACATTTTAATCTCTAATTAATACTGTCTCTTTTCCTGGTAAGCGTAACTTTTTCTAATAATGAAACCAGAGAGAAGCATATATTCCAGGAGTTTTTGTAGAGCAAATAATGAATAACATCCTCAGAAAACATCTTTACTGTAAACACAGTGACAAGTTTCATCGAGCTTGTCACGATGATTTATAATTATCCTATCTAGTATTTGTAGCAAATAACTTCTTAGGTACTTACAAGCAATGTGTTTTAAGTAGCTTAAACACACCTCCCTTCATCTGCTAATACTATTAATCTGCCAAGAATAATTGCACCCCTTTTTTTCAGAGAAGTCTTATTCACCACAAATTCTGAATTACTAGAGCCCGAACCTCTGAAACGTTAAAAGTGGTAAGGCTCATTTAGACTTAATTTATACTTATTCTAGATAGGCTCATGCATGTATGGCAGTCTTTGAATGTTGTGATAGATTAAATAATGAGGTCAGATGGTGGGAAATGATTGCTGAGCAGCCTGACAATGCTAAATTCAGCTATGATAGCATACTGTGAATTTGGTCTTGAACAAATCAACCAAGTATTCCACCACCTACATACCTCTATATCCTTTCCTCTACTTATTTCTTATTCACCCCTCTAAGTGGAACCTTTAAACCTAGAACTTCTGTTTAGAGAATATCTCAATGATGAATGTGCAATAAACATGATAAGCAGGACATGGATCTTTTCTTAAAATCTAGAATTATCTGATTATGTAAAATGCAAAATTGAGATAAGCTGCCATTAAATTACAGCATTATAGCACTTCAAAGTCTGGGTTTGTTCACTTCAGGAACACTAGTCATTCATGCACTGAACTGGGAAGGAGGCAGGGGAAACAGGTGGCCTATTAACTAGATCCATTAAACAAGAGATTTATGCATTATATATCCATCTTGAGGCAATTAGGCTGATCTTTTTTTTTTCTTTTATGGCTTCACTGAAAACTCCCGGCAGTAAAGTAATTATTATGTCAGTATCCTAGCATTTATCTATGATATCAAAGGCAATGGACTTTTCATGCATTAGAAGTAAAGTGGACCTCTATTCACTTTTCCCCTGTGAAATTCAGTACTTCCAAGGCAAAGTCACTCTTCTGAAAGATGTGTAAATATGAGAGGTCTAGTGTATGAATGGTAAATAAGATGGATGAGGTAATTTGTTTCAACTGCCAAATCATTGTTTGTTAATTTTAAACAAACTTTAATTATTACCTGTCAAATTTTCATTTGAAAACAGAGTTGCTAACATGGATTTAAACACGTAATATGTACCCGGCTCTGTGTGAAACATGTTATGGGTATTATTTAACTTAATGATCACAACCCTAATAATTATGATCATTATCTATATTGTATAGATGTGAAAATTGAGGCTAGGAGAGGTTACGTTAGTAATCCAAGGTCATCTAGTTAGAAAATGGTGGAACCAGGATTTAATTTCAGACAGCCTAACTCTGAATTCACTACCATGCTATACCATTTGTGATAGGATGATATCAAAATATTTGGGGGGAAAGGAAGAAACAATTCATAATCATTTAGATACCGATGTAAATCAATTTCTAGTGGTAAGTTGGGGCAGACTGCACAGGATCAGGACTCAAAAATCTAGTAAGATCTCTAGATTTGATTAAAGGTCAGGGGTCAGAACATAGGGAAAAGGAACAATATTCTGGAAAATAGGAAACCTGTCAACAAAGAACCAGGTTCCAAGACCTACTGTTTCTAGCAGGGCTGGACCAAGCATGTGATTGAATTTTAAGTGAAAAGAATTTGGTAGGAGTCCAAGTAGGGAGGTTACTGATAAGAGATAAATAATTTTCAGGGACACAGTCATTGAGAAACACTGGGGAATTGATGTACTAAATAGGAAATTGATTATTGGAGAAGTATTGAAGTACCAAGGGCAGCATAGAACCAGTAAGTGAATGAACTAGATCAGTGGTTCTTAACCTTACCTCTACATTAAAACTACCTAGCAAACTTCTAAAAAATTCTGATACCTACAGTATACTCCAGGCCAACTACATCAGAATCTCTGGGAGGTGACATCAGGTATCAATACTTTTCAAAGCTGCTCACTGACTATAATATCCAGACAAAATTTAGAACCACTAAACTAGGTACCAAGTCATGGAGTAACTAGAGCTCTTTATTTTCCCCTATGTAGACACATAAATTATCCCAGAAACTTGGATAGGATTGAACCTACAGGTATGTAATTACTGATCTCAACACTGAAAATTAGAGTAATGCACGCAGGCAAGCATGTCATGTTACTTGTTTCTAAATAATGTCAAATGTCCAGATGGTAGTAAATTTGATTGATGCATGGTTCTAAATATCCAGATGCTTGACATCATGTAGGAAATTATCTTGATGACTAAATAAAATTCAATTTTTTACCTAATGTGTTGATATATACACATTAGGTTGATACACATTAGTACTAACTAATATAGCTATGAGATTTATCATTAAGACTCAGATATACTTTATGTCAAATCACCTCTTTCAAACCAAATAATTCCATATAGCAAAGCTTCATGACACTACCTTCAAGCTTGCCATATTCATAGAATAAATTTCCGACTCTTGAAACCTTAGTTTTGAATTCAATTAAAATTCGTTGATGGTGCACCATGTACCAAATACTTGATTTAATATGTATTGATATATTAGGGATGTATGATATTAAGACCGCATAATTGCCAAGTCAAGAGTTTTTGAGAGGATCAATTGAAATAACATATGTGAAAGAGCTGGTCAATATTAAGTGCTAGAAAATGTTAAAAATTAAAACTGATTTAATGAAATTTCCACAAACCATGTATGTACCCTGTGGACCAGTGGGCTGTAGTTGTCTATACAACTATTACTAAGTGACTTCTTATATTACTTGGTGGTGAGGATGATTTACATCACCAAGACACATGCAGCTTCATGATGAGCACCTAAACATCAGAAGACGGACCTTTCTCTTTAAATTTCTTGGCGTCATATAACTGCAGTTAAAGAGTAAGTAAGTCACAGTCTATTTGCTCTTCCCTGGTTCCATTTTGTTGTTGTTGTTGTTACCCTCCAAATCTCCATGTGAGTTCCTGACCCATTTAATGCAGCTGGCAAAACCCAGATGCTCCAAACTTGAATTCCCTTGCTCTGTTAGAAATAGCTCTAATAGAGGAACTACCTGGTTAACATCACATGATCAGCTAAATGAAATCTAATGGAGGAGTCTAAGCAGTTGCAATTTTAGCAAGTACAGCATTCTAGCCGCATTCCTGATCTGTGAATTTCCCTTCAATTCATTTGGGTTCACCTTTGGACTCATTGAGTCTTTTCCCACTTAAGGTTCTGCATGAATTTGTAACTAAATATCTGTATGTGTTGGAGTAATTTAGGGAAATGGGTTGGCCATAAACTGTTGCTTCAAGAAGAAAAAAATATGGCACAATTTTAAGTTAAAAAGAGGAAAAAAAAAGTCTTGACTCTGTTGTGGTTTAAAATTGAATAAAGAAGAATTTAAGGCTTTGGGGATAGTTTTCTTATGCAGCTGACAGAACTCAAAATTGTATCATTTTTATAAATCAAACTTGACAGGTGATTAATATCTAATAAGTACTAATTAAAGTGGTTTGGAAAACAATTTATAAAACTCTATTAAAACACAGCCAAAAAGCAATATCTGAAAATCACCTGAGCATGATCATCTATCTCAAAATGCAAATGATGACACCAACTCATTGACAAATGTGGTGTAAGCTATATGGGTAGAAAGAAAGATTATTCTGGTCCAACCTGATGAAAAGGTAAATAGAATGATCCATTCCAGACACTTAATTCTTGTAGCACTAATGGGTCCTCAATTAAAACCTTTACAAGTCAAGAAGTTCTTATCAGGGAGAGCAATCATTATGTAGCATATAATAGAAGGAGCCTAGTCAATTAGACCAGCCATCAAAACAACTGCTAATACTGGATAAAGAAACTTGGTACCTTCCATTTAATGTTTTTAGACAATTCATAACTGATCAACTTCTGAATAAGTCCCCCAAAGTATGAATTTTAGGACAACAAATAGAATCCAGTTTTCTAGAATGTGCTTAAAGTAAAAACAAGGATTCTGTAGTCAGGTAGATGTTGAAAAAGTCTGGGTTAAATAAAGTAAAACAATTTTAATTAATGCAGGACTTCTTTGAGGCTTTAATATACATTGTAAATTGAAAACCAAACTGTTTACTTTCACACTCAGTCTGGACACTGAGAATCAAAACCACACCTTACTGTCTATATTAACATGACTTTGCTATTTCATTTTCTTTATTAGCATTTCTTCACTCTTCCAGGATTATCCTGTCCATGCAAATAGTTTGATTATTTATTATAGGAAATTCCTGAAAGACTCACTAACTCTTCAGTGGAAAGCATCCAACAGTTTGAGCCCTAAGATTCTTTGAATCCTATCTTCAAAATCCTTACCTTGCTGCTTACACCAATCCTGGACTGTTGTATCACAATTCTTAGTCAATACTAGTCAAACTCCCACATTTAAATACCCACCATAAACCAAATTTCCAGTTCTTAATAAATTCTGTCCTCACTTTCCCCACTCTGAAACACAGCCCAAGTTCTGTGAAGGTATTTAAGAAATAAACACAACTTTGTTTTATCCACAAGTTGTGTTGGTGATATTCCAGGAGACTTCATAACAGAATCTTCAAGAGGATGGCATAGCACACATAACTTTCTAAATTTGTTTGACTTTCCCCAACATATATATGCATGTACATGTACATGAATGTGTGTGCATGTGCACGTGTGTCTGTGTGTGTATATAACACTTTGCACATTCATACATTTTGAGAAAGGCTGATGTAGTGGAAAGGATCTTGGACTAACATCAGGAAATCTGCGTTCCTGCTTCTAACTACTTGTGGTTTTGGGTAGGTCCCTCCCCTTATCTGGGCCATAACTTTCCTCACCTGTAAATGAAATGATAGGACTAACTGATCTCTCAAGATGTGGTTGAGTATTAATCTTTTTGTTCTACCAGGGAACTCATGGTGAAAGAAATACAGATGTCTGAGTTGTAGCATAAGGCAGGTTGTGGATTATAAACAATTCCTGTCATACTAGCCTTTCTTTCTCATTCAAGAATTAAGATAGGGAACGGCTTCAAGATGGCGGAAGGGTAAGACGCGGAAATCAGCTTCCTCCCCACAAATACATCAGAAATACATCTACATGTGGAACAACCCCTACAGAACACCTACTGAACGCTGTCAGAAGACCTCAGACTTCCCAAAATGCAAGAAACTCCCCAGGTACCTGGGTAAGGCAAAAGAAAAAAGAAAAAACAGAGACAAAAGAATAGGGACTGGACCTGCACCAGTGGGAGGGAGCCGTGAAGGAGGAAAGGTTTCCACACACTAGGAAGCCCCTTCACGGGCGGAGACTGCGGGTGGCAGAGGGGGGATCTTCAGAGCCACAGAGGAGAGCACAGCAACAGGGGTGAGGAGGGCAAAGCGGAGAGATTCCTGCACAGAGGAGCGGTGCCGACCAGCACTCACCAGCCCGAGAGGCTTGTCTGCTCAGCCGCCAGGGTGGGCGGGGGCTGGGGGCTGAGGCTTGGGCTTCGGTCGGATCCCAGGGAGAGGACTGGGGTTGGCGGCGTGAACACAGCCCGAAGGGGGCTAGCGCGCCACGGCTAGCCGGGAGGGAGTCCCGGAAAAAGTCTGGAGCTGCCGAAGAGGCACGAGACTTTTTCTTGCCTCTTTGTTTCCTGGTGCGCGAGGAGATGGGATTGAGTGCCGCCTAAATGAGCTCTAGAGACGGACACAAGCTGCGGCTATCAGCGCGGACCAGAAACGGGCATGAGAGGCTAAGGCTGCTGCTGCAGCCACCAAGAATCTTGTGTGCAAGCACAGGTCACTATCCACACCTCCCCTCCTGGGAGCCTGTGCAGCCCGCCACTGCCAGGGTCCTGTGATCCGGGGACAACTTCCCCGGGAGAACACACAGCGTGCCTCAGGTTGGTGCAACGTCACGCTGGCCTCTGCCACTGCAGGCTCGCCCCGCTTCCATACCCCTACCTCCCCCCGCCTCAGTGAGCCAGAACCACCAAATCAGCTGTTCCTTTAACCCCGTCCTGTCTGAGCAAAGAACAGACACCCTCAGGCGACCTACACGCAGAGGCAGGTCCAAATCCAAAGCTGAAACCCGGGAGCTGTGCGAACAAAGAAAAGAAAGGGAAGTCTCTCCCAGCAGCCTCAGAAGCAGCAGATTAAACCTCCACAATCAACTTGTACCCTGCATCTGTGGAATACCTGAATAGAAAACGAATCATCCCAAATTGAGGAGGTGGACTTTGGGAGCAATGATATATATATATATACTTTCCCCTTTTTCTCTTTTTGTGAGTGTGTATGTGTATGCGTCCGTGTATGATTTTGTCTGTATAGCGTTGCTTTTACCATCTGTCCTAGGGTTCTGTCTATCCATTATTTTTTTCTTTTTTTTTACATAAAATTTTTTTTTTCTTAATAATAATTTTTTATATTTTATTTTATTTTACTTTATTTTATTTTATTTTATTTAATTTATCTTCTTCTTTCTTTCTTTCTTTTCTCCCTTTTATTCTGAGCTGTGTGGAGGACAGGCTCTTGGTGCTCCAGCCAGGCATCAGGGCTGTGCAACTGAGGTGGGAGAGCCAAGTTCAGGACACTGGTCCACAAGAGACCTCCTAGTTCCACGTAATATCAAACAGCGAAAATCCCCCAGAGATCTCCATCTCATGCCAAGACCCAGCTCCACTCAACGGCCAGCAAGCTACAGTGCAGGACACCCTACGCCAAACATCTAGCAAGACAGGAACATAAACCCATCCATTAGCAGAGAGGCTGCCTAAAATCATAATAAGGTCACAGACACCCCAAAACACACCACCAGACGTGGACCTGTCCACAAGAAAGACAAGATCCAGCCTCATCCACCAGAACACAGGCACTAGTCCCCTCCACCAGGAAGCATACACAACCAACTGAACCAACCTTAGCCACTGGGGACAGATACCAAAAACAATGGAAACTAAGAACCTGTAACCTGCAAAAAGGACACCCCAAATACAGAAAGTTAAGCAAAATGAAAAGACAGAGAAACACAGAACAGATGAAAGAGCAAGGCAAAAACCCACCAGACCTAACAAATTAGGAGGAAATAGGCAGTCTACCTGAAAAAGAATACAGAATAATGATAGTAAAGATGATCCAAAATCGTGGAAATAGAATGGAAAAAATACAAGAAACATTTAAGAAGGACCTAGAAGAACTAAAGAACAAACAAACTGTGATGAACAACACAATAAATGAAATTTAAAATTCTCTAGAAGGGATCAATAGCAGAATAACTGAGGCAGAAGAACGGATAAGTGACCTGGAAGATAAAACAGTGGAAATAACTACAGCAGAGCAGAATAAAGAAAAAAGAATGAAAAGAATTGAGGACAGTCTCAGAGACCTCTGGAACAACATTAAATGCACCAACATTTGAATTATACGGGTCCCAGAAGAAGAAGAGAAAAAGAAAGGGACTGAGAAAATATTTGAAGAGATTATAGTTGAAAACTTCCCTAATATGGGAAAGGAAATAGTGAATCAAATCCAGGAAGCACAGAGAGTCCTATACAGGATAAATCCAAGGAGAAACACGCCAAGACACATATTAATCAAACTATCAAAAATTAAATACAAAGAAGAAATATTAAAAGCAGCAAGGGAAAAACAACAAATAACACATAAGTGAATCCCCATAAGGTTAACAGCTGATCTTTCAGCAGAAACTCTGCAAGCCAGAAGGGAGTGGCAGGACATATTTAAAGTGATGAAGGAGAAAAATCTACAACCAAGATTACTCTACTCAGCAAGGATCTCATTCAGATCTGATGGAGAAATTAAAACCTTTACAGACAAGCAAAAGCTGAGAGAGTTCAGCACGACCAAACCAGCTTTACAACAAATGCTAAAGGAACTTCTCTAGGCAGGAAACACAAGAGAAGGAAAAGACCTACAATAATAAACCAAAAACAATTAAGAAAATGGTAATGGGAACATACACATTGATAATTACCTTAAATGTAAATGGATTAAATGCTCCAACCAAAAGACATAGACTGGCTGAATGGACACAAAAACAAGACCCATATATATGCTGTCTACAAGAAACCCACTTCAGACCTGGGACACATACAGAGTGAAAGTGAGGGGATGGAAAAAGATATTCCATGCAAATGGAAATCAAAAGAAAGCTGGAGGAGCAATTCTCATATCAGAGGAAACAGACTTCAAAACAAAGTCTATTACAAGAGACAAAGAAGGACACTACATAATGATCAAGGGATCAATCCAAGAAGAAGATATAACAATTGTAAATATTGATGCACCCAACATAGGAGCACCTCAATACATAAGGCAAATACTAACAGCCATAAAAGGGGAAATCGACAGTAACACAATCATAGTAGGGGACTTTAACACCCCACTTTCACCAATGGGCAGATCATCCTAAATGAAAATAAATAAGGAAACACAAGCTTTAAATGATACATTTAACAAGATGGACTTAATTGATATTTATAGGACATTCCATCCAAAAACAACAGAATACACATTCTTCTCAAGTGATCATGGAACATTCTTCAGGATAGATCATATCTTGGGTCACAAATCAAGCCTTGGTAAATTTAAGAAAATTGAAATCACATCAACTATCTTTTCCGACCACAATGCTATGAGACTAGATATCAATTATAGGAAAAAATCTGTAAGAAATACAAACACATGGAGGCTAAACAACACACTACTTAATAACCAAGAGATCACTGAAGAAATCAAAGAGGAAATCAAAAAATACCTAGAAACAAATGACAATGAAAACACAACCACACAAAACCTATGGGATTCGGCAAAAGCAGTTCTAAGAGGGAAGTTTATAGCTATACAAGCCTACCTTAAGAAACAAGAAACATCTCAAATAAACAACCTAACCTTACACCTAAAGCAATTAGGGAAAGTAGAACAAAAAATCCCAAAAGTTAGCAGAAAGAAAGAAATCATAAAGATCAGATCAGAAAGAAATGAAGGAAATGATAGCAAAGATCAATAAAGCTAAAAGCTGCTTCTTTGAGAAGAGAAACAAAATTGATAAACCATTAGCCAGACTTATCAAGAAAAAAAGGGAGAAGACTCAAATCAATAGAACTAGAAATGAAAAAGGAGAAGTAACAACTGACACTACAGAAATACAAAGGATCATGACAGATTACTACAAGCAACTAGGCCAATAAAATGGACAACCTGGAAGAAATGGACAAATTCTTAGAAATGCACAACTTTCTGAGACTGAACCAAGAAGAAATAGAAAATATGAACAGACCAATCACAAGCAGTGAAATGGAAACTGTGATTAAAAATCTTCCAACAAACAAAAACCCAGGACTAGATGGTTTCACAGGAGAATTCTATCAAACATTTAGAGAAGAGCTAACACCTATCCTTCTCAAACTCTTCCAAAATATAGCAGAGGGAGGAACACTCCCAAACACATTCTACAAGGCCACCATCACCCTGATACCAAAACCAGACAAAGATGTCACAAAGAAAGAAAACTACAGGCCAATATCACTGATGAACATATATGCAAAAATCCTCAACAAAATACTAGCAAACAGAATCCAACTGCACATTAAAAGGATCATACACCATGATCAAGTGTGGTTTATCCCAGGAATGCAAGGAATCTTCAACATATGCAAATCAATCAATGTGATACACCATATTAACAAATTGAAGGAGAAAAACCATATGATCCTCTCAATAGATGCAGAGAAAGCTTTTGACAAATTTCAACACCCATTTATGATAAAAACTATCCAGAAAGTAGGCATAGAGGGAACCTACTTCAACATAATAAAGGCCATATACGACAAACCCACAGCCAACATCGTCCTCAATGGTGAAAAACTGAAACCATTCCCACTATGATCAGGAACAAGAAAAGGATGCTCACACTCACCATTATTATTCATCATAGATTTGGAAGTTTTAGGCACAGCAATCAGAGAAGAAAAAGAAATAAAAGGAATCCAAATTGGAAAAGAAGACATAAAGCTGTCACTGTTTGCAGATGACATGATACTATACATAGAGAATCCTAAAGATGCTACCAGAAAACTACTAGAGCTAATCAATGAGTTTGGTAAAGTAGAAGGATACAAAATTAATGCACAGAAATCTTTTGCATTCCTACACACTAATGATGAAAAATCTGAAGGTGAAATTAAGAAAACACTTCCATTTACCATTGCAACAAAAAGAATAAAATATCTAGGAATAAACTTACCTAAGGAGACAAAAGACCTGTATGCAGAAAATTATAAGACACTGATGAAAGAAATTAAAGATGATACAAACAGATGGAGTGATATACCATGTTTTTGGATTGGAAGAATCAACATTGCAAAAATGACTATACTACCCAAAGCAATCTACAGATTCAATGCAATCCCTATCAAACTACCACTGGCATTTTTCACAGAACTAGAACAAAAAATTTCACAATTTGTATGGAAACACAAAAGATCCCAAATAGCCAAAGCAATCTTGAGAAAGAAAAACGGAGCTGGAGGAATCAGGCTCCCTGACTTCAGGCTACACTACAAAGCTACAGTAATCAAGACAGTATGGTACTGGCACAAAAAGAGAAATATAGATCAATGGAACAGGATAGAAATCCCAGAGATAAACCCACGCACATATGGTCACCTTATCTTTGATAAAGGAGGCAAGAATATAGAGTGGAGAAAAGATAGCCTCTTCAATAATTGAAGCTGGGAAAACTGGACAGGTACATGTCAAAGTATGAATTTAGAACACTACCTAACACCATACACAAAAATAAACTCAAAATGGATTAAAGACCTAAATGTAAGGCCAGGCACCATCAAACTCTTAAAGGAAAACATAGGCAGAACACTGTATGACATACATCACAGCAAGATCCTTTTTGACCCATCTCCTAGAGAAATGGAAATAAAAACAAAAATAAACAAATGGGAACTAATGAAACTTAAAAGCTTTTGCACAGCAAAGGAAAACATAAACAAGCTGAAAAGACAACAACTCAGAATGGCAGAAAATACTTGCAAATGAAGCAACTGACAAAGGATTAATCTCCAAAACATACAAGCACCACATGCAGCTCAATATCAAAAAAGCAAACAACCCAATCCAAAAATGGGCAGAAGACCTAAATAGACATTTCTCCAAAGAATATATACAGATTGCCAACAAACACATGAAAGAATGCTCAACATCATTAATCATTAGAGAAATGCAAATCAAAACTACAATGAGATATCATCTCACATCGGTCAGAATTGCCATCATCAAAAAATCTACAAACAATAAATTCTGGAGAGGGTGTGGAGAAAAGGGAACACTCTTGCACTGTTGGTGGGAATGTAAATTGATACAGCCACTATGGAGAACAGTATGGAGGTTCCTTAAAAAACTAAAAATAGAACTACCATACGACCGAGCAATCCCACTACTGGGCATATACCCTGAGAAAACCATAATTCAAAAAGAGTCATGTACCAAAGTATTCATTGCAGCTCTATTTACAATAGCCAGGACATGGAAGCAACCTAAGTGTCCATCATCGGATGAATGGATA
This sequence comes from Balaenoptera acutorostrata, assembly GCF_949987535.1. Lineage (NCBI taxonomy): Eukaryota > Metazoa > Chordata > Mammalia > Artiodactyla > Balaenopteridae > Balaenoptera > Balaenoptera acutorostrata. Next base: position 92,984,305 of record NC_080085.1, on the reverse strand, counting down.
AAGAAGATGTGGCACATATATACAATGGAATATTACTCAGCCATAAAAAGAAATGAAATGGAGGTATTTGTAGTGAGGTGGATGGAGTTAGAGTCTGTCATACAGAGTGAAGTAAGTCAGAAAGAGAAAAACAAATATAGTATACTAACACATATATATGGAATCTAAGGGAAAATAAAGGTCATGAAGAACCTAGTGGCAAGATGGGAATAAAGACACAGACCTACTAGAGAATGGTCTTGAGGATATGGGGATGGGGAAGGGTAAGCTGGGACAAAGTGAGAGAGTGGCATGGATATATATACAGTACCAAACGTAAAATAGATAGCTAGTGGGAAGCAGCCACATAGCACAGGGAGATCAGCTCGGTGCTTTGTGACCATCTAGAGGGCTGGGATAGGGAGGGTGGGAGGCAGGGAGATGCAAGAGGGAAGAGATATGGGGACATATGTATAACTGATTCACTTTGTTATAAAGCAGAAGTTAACACACCATTGTAAAGCAACTGTACTCTAATAAAGATGTTAAAAAAAAAAGAATTAAGATAGGGTTTGTGACCACCTAGAGCAGTGGGATAGGGAGGATGGGAGGGAGACGCAAGAGAGAGGAGATATGGGGATATAGGTATATGTATAGCTGATTCACTTTGTTATAAAGTAGAAATTAACACACCATTGTAAAGCAATTATACTCCAATAAAGATGTTTAAAAAAATAATAAAAAAATAAAGTAAAGGGCCTCCCTGGTGGTGCAGTGGTTGAGAGTCCGCCTGCCAATGCAGGGGACACGGGTTCGAGCCCTGGTCTGGGAAGATCCCACATGCCGCGGAGCAGCTGGGCCCGTGAGCCACAATTACTGAGCCTGCGCGTCTGGAGCCTGTGCTCCGCAACAAGAGAGGCCGCGATAGTGAGAGGCCCGCGCACCGCGATGAGGAGTGGCCCCCGCTTGCCGCAATTAGAGAAAGCCCTCGCACAGAAACGAAGACTCAACACAGCCATAAATAAATAAAAATAAATAAATAAATAAAATTTAAAAAAATAAAAAAATAAAGTAAAATTGCAAAAAAAAGAATTAAGATAGAAATGTAAGCCAGTGAATGATATTATTATAGGGCTGTACTTGGATCTGTTCACAAGTTTTACTTGTTAGCAAGTACTTGAAATATGTCACTAGTAAATAGTAACCTGGAGGATGAAAGTAAAATCAAATTCATACAATACCTGGTACTGAGCTCAATCCCAGCAGATGCACAGCAAGTCATGACAACTGTTAACTGGAGGTCTGCAAACTCTTGCCCCTAATATTTTTCTGGACTGGTGATTGAATGCCTCCTCATTTGTAGAGCACTTTAAAATGATGCTAATTATATTATCTTACATTTGTATAGAACTTTACATTTTGCTGGTCTCTTTTGCTCACATTCTTACTGAACCCATATGATAAAGCTGAGATGTAGATGAAGGAGTGGTTATTGCTCTCTTTTTGGAGATGGGGAAGGAGTTTCACAAAAATTAACTTGCTTAAGGTTATGCAGTAGAAGACCCAGTAGTCCAGTACAGATCTGCAGATTCCATTTCTTTCTTTCTTTTTTTCATGAAAATAATTTTTTCCTTTTTATTACTCATATTAATATCAGAACCTGGCATACTGGGGGCATACATAAATCTTTTTATTCCTTTCTTATTTAGTAAATTTGACATGTTATATTTTATAAATTTAAGGTGTACAGCATAATTACTTTGATACATTTACATATTGTAATACAATTGCCATTGAAGCAATATTTATCACATTACCTCATTGGGGACAACACGGATGGACCTTGAGCACATTATGCTAAGCAAGATAAGTCAGACAAATTCCAATTCTTTATCTTTTCTCCTGCCCTCAAAGTTTCTCCATATCGTCACTCTTTCCCCACCAAAGCCCTATTAAATCCAATGGTCTCTTTATCTGTTCTTTCTTCATCTTTCCATTCGTTCAACAGATATTCATTGTTCATTCCTCTTTCTTGATTTTTCTATCTTCTTCAACACTGTTAAGCATCCCGTTCACCTTGTTCTCTCTCACTGCTTTGCTACTTATCTGTCCCCTTCTCTGGCGCCTTTTCCCCTCAGGTCCCCTAAAATGTGTTTCCCTAAACTCTGACCTTGACATTTTTCTATTACCTCTTTGTACTTTGTCCTTTGGCAATTCCATTTTACTTTAAGATATCAATTATTATATCTGTATGGATGACACCCAAATCTCTCTTTCTAGTATGAGAGAAATACAGATAAAATGCTATAAAAGCTTGAACAAAGAAGTCACTTTCAGATTTTATTTTGTTTTTTAAGGGATGATAAAGTGGGAATCAGAAATTTCCTGGTGGGGATACAGGTTTCCAGTGGGGCCTTAAAGTCTGGAGTAAAATATGGATAAGCAGAAATGGTAGAAAAAGCTTTGCAATAGAGAAAGCAGGGTGGACAAAAGCACATTGGTGGGAAACGATAGAGAATGTGTGGGAAACAGCAAACATTTCAGTTTGCATTATAAAATGATTACAGTAGTGAGAATTAATGTTTGCTGAGATGTGGGGGGAAGTCTTAAGTGATAGACATGGGATTTTGACTATATTTGAACTTAAGGTACTAGCAGGATGACCAGGTTGAATCATCCAGTAGGGAGCTGCATAGGTGAAATTGGAATTAGGAAGAAAATTCACTACTACATTTACAGCATTATACCTGGTTGTTTTTTAGTTTCTTGAGAAAATGATCTGTGGACACTTCATATTGATTACCTACCCCATTATCAGCATTTAGTGTTGATATCTTGGAGTTAATAAAAGAATAAATGATGCCTACTTCATTACTGGCAACATTGCCTTTTAAAACACTCCTGGTCTTTGATTTTCTGACCTTACACAACATATTTCTTGTGTCTAGTGGAAAGGACTCTAGTCTGAAAATCTGGAGCCCAATTTCAAGTGTTCTACTAATACCATCCTAATTTCACTGTATCTCCTCTGTGCCTGGAGTCCTGTTCAACTCTCCAATCTGGGTCAGGTGCCCCTCTTCTGAAATATTTTAGGACTGTGTGCACATCTCTATCACACCACTACTCACTATGCACTTGGGCTGTGGGATCCTTCTAGAAAAGGACTATGTGTTTTATTTCTGTATTACCAGGCATATGCCTAGGACACAGTGGACACTAAAAACAGCATCCAGTGAATGTAGGAATGATTGTTGTTCCAAAGTCTTTTTTAAATATCACTACTTATTCTTGCATTATTGCATTTATTGTTTTCTAAGTGCATGATATTCCAATTAATATAGTGTGGTATCAGATGAATTCTGTCCTCAAATAGCTTTTCATCTACTAGGGGAGATGTGACCTGTATAAATAAATATATATATACATTATATATACACACACAAACTAAAAAGGTCAACCATTTCCAAACAGGTGATTTCACTGTCCCCTAAAAGTCTTTCATTGTAGCCAGGTGTTTGAGATCCTGGATACCCAACACCTGGATGATTCCTGACTTCTCCTCCAGATGTCATGCCATCTTGTAATTATAGGCTAAGTCTCCCCTGTGTTCTGGGGCTGCTGTCAAAGTCGACTCTGAGTGACTTGCTGTGACTTTTGAAAACAGTGCAGTAAGTTCAGAATGATGGATTAAATGAAAAATCTCTGCCCAGTGCAAGAGGAATAAAGTTCTGTCTTGCCAAATCACTGCTGTAAGAGTTACTTGCTGTCTAAATAAACAATATGCACTCGATGAGAACTTGGTCTGGCTTGGGAAAACCAGACAGACTACCAGCTGTCTCCAGACCCTGAATCACATATTCAAAAGAAAATGTTTGAATATGTGATAATATTTATTCAAATCCATTCCTGACTCCTTCCCCTGACTTTTGGGCTTTGAACTCCTCTCAGAAACACATTCTTACACCTTACAAATTTCTAAATCCTACTGCCAACCCAGCAAATTCTCTAGGAATAGATTTTCTGTGAATCCAAGCACAGCTCAGAAACTGTTGTTGTCACATATACTAAAACAAGTCACAAGGATAAAGGTGCAATACTTACAGGTTTATATTTTCCCATTTACTTTTATCAGGTAAGCTAGATCCACTTCCCTGATGCCAGGTCACAAAGCAGATGTCAAGGGATTCAGATCATAGCTGTTCCACCCTCCACTCCTCCTGGTCATGAGTTCCTGGTTTTCGTTTCTACCACACCCCTAGCAGTAATCTTTGCCCAGTCAAGACAGTCTTATGTAATAAATTGAGCAAGTCTTTTCTTCTCTCTCCTACTTTAAATGTTCCAAGGACAGCTCAGATCCTTGGGACTCACTGAAGAGTCCCTTGATCACTCAAGCCTGCAATGAACTCTCAAAACACTTATCAGCTATTGCATTCCAGTCACGCTCCATCCTGCTAATCCCTGACCTGTCAGTTGATTCAAATTTTAAGACCTAAATGTCCAAGTCAGAAAATACTCTAAAATCCTCACTGATTTTTCTTCTCAGTGGTAGAGCTGGCAAATGAGCATACAAGAAGATCCTAGAGTAGTCCAATGATAAACAGAGGTCTCTAAACTGGGTTGCAAGGCACTATGAACTTCCTGATATTACATGCACAATTTTCAGCTTACAGATTATTATTTTCTCTGCAAAGTTTGTACAGTTTTCATTAGATTCTCAAAATGATCTGTAATTGACAAATAGTTAAGAACTATAGGAGGTTTTGTCTTGTGGCCTTATCAGGAAAGTCTTAGTCTGAGGTTCTGTCTTCAGCTGAAAGGATGTTGTGATCAGTGAATGTACTTCCTCTCTGACTTCCCAGGGACTGTGAAGGAGGGAATGGCTACAAATCTATAGATGCCCCTAAAGAAAAGAACTCTGTGCTCAGAGCCTAGGAGCAGCATTATTATTACCATTCATATTTATTTTTTTCTGGGATGTTCATAGTGCTGGACAATTTACAAAGCTCTTCTTATGTACTGCCTCCATTCCTATCTTAACTCTGTCCTTTCTCCCACTTCTCCTTCTCCTCAACCTTGATTTGACTGGTTTGCTCTAGCAGGATCTGCCCTGGAGGCTGACAAAAGTTAATGTTTTAAACAAATTAAAGAAAGCAGGACTTTTGTTTAGTGGCATACTGGTGCGGCTGGTCTTTAAGGAACTTGATTAGGTAGAACTGTATAGCAAAACTTCTATTAACTCTTTCTTCCTTTTGGTGGGTACCACCATCCCACTACACAACAGAAGTTTCTCCTCAAAACCAGCCTTTTATTGCCCACCTTTGATTCTGGGTATACTTCTTATATACTTCTGGGAAATTTCTGCCCATATTTCTTAGTTACACTTAGTGTTGTGGGTTACAATGCAATGTCTATTTCTAACAACATTCTGTTTTTGGACTTTTATAGTATCTATTTCAAAGGTTTACTACATATATGACTTTTTTTTTTTACTTGCTCTGGCAGGCATCTTTCCTTTCATTTGGTAAATGAATAAACCAAGGCACAGAAGGTTCTAGGAAGTTGCTGAAGCAGAGTTGGAAGCAATCTCTTGTTGTCCCACCTGCCTCCAGATTACACTGGATCATATTGCTTCTCCTGCATTGGAAATATTAAACACAGGTGTTCCAGTGGTTATTGCTTCTAAATGATAAACTGGGATAGGCAACTTTTCAAAGTGTTGTCTGGTGAGAGAATCTGGTTATTTTGTCAAAGCCTGAAAGTAGAAAATGTACCAGACATCAAATTCTTCTTAGGAAATACCCACTGAGAGTAGATTGATGTTTGTTAAAACCAGATTGTTTTTGACTCATCACTTTTCTGACAACCCACAGACATGCAGTTAGTGACACTAGCCTTCCCTATTTTACTGTCATTTAATATGATTTGATAGAGAATCTAAATCAATTTGATGGACTCATCTTAAACTTTTAAACATTGCCGGTTTCAATCTAGAGTACAGCTAGATATTAAAAGTTTATACACATGCCTGCCAGCTGTTCTGTTGCCCCCTACTTAATTCCATAATCATCTGTTACTGTCAACAGGAAAGTCAGATATCTTTGTTTACTTTTTTCTAAAATTTTTATGAATTTTTGAGAGAATACCCAACACACAACAACAAAAAAAATGACAGAATTGTTAGGAGGCCAGATGCTTCAATGAAACTTTTTTTTTAGGGACTTTTTTTTTTTTCAACATATTTATTGGAGTATAACTGCTTTACAACGTTGTGTTAGTTTCTGTTTTATAACAAAGTGAATCAGCTATACATATACCTATATCCTCAAATCTCCTCCCTTTTGTGTCTCCTTCCCATCCTCCGTATCCCACACCTGTAGGTCGGCACAAAGCACCGAGCTGATCTCCCTGTGCTATGCAGCTGCTTCCCACTAGCTATCTAGTTTACATTTGGTAGTGTATATATGTCCATGTCACTCTCTCATTTTGTACCAGCTTACCCTTCCCCCTCCCTGTGTCCTCAAGTCCATTCTCTACGTCTGCGTCTTTATTCCTGTCCAGCCCCGAGGTTCTTCAGAAGCTTTTTTTTTTTTTTTAGATTCCATACATATGTGATAGCATATGGTATTTGTTTTTCTCTTTCTGACTTACTTCACTCTGTATGACAGACTCTAGGTCCATCCACCTCACTACACATAACTCAATTTCGTTTGTTTTTATGGCTGAGTAATATTCCATTGTATGTATGTGCCACAACTTCTTTATCCATTCATCTGTCGATGGACACTTAGGTTGTTTCCATGTCCTGGCTATTGTAAATAGAGCTTCAATGAACATTTTGGTACATGACTCTTTTTGAATTATGGTTTTCTGAGGGTATATGCCCAGTAGTGGGATTGCTGGGTCGAATGGTAGTTCTATTTATCGTTTTTTAAGGAACCTCCATACTGTTCTCCATAGTGGCTGTATCAGCTTACATTCCTACCAACAGTGCAAGAGGGTTCCCTTTTCTCCACACCCTCTCCAGCATTTATTGGTTGTAGATTTGCTGACGATGCCCATTTTGACTGGTGTGAGCTGATACCTCATTGTAGTTTTGATTTGCATTTCTCTAATGATTAGTGACGTTGAGCATTCTTTCATGTGTTTGTTGGCAATCTGTATATATTCTTTGTAGAAATGTCTATTTAGGTCTTCTGCTCATTTATGGATTGGGTGGTTTGTTTTTTGGATATTGAGCTGCATGAACTGCTTGTAAATTGGAGATTAATCCTTTGTCAGTTGCTTCATGTGCAAATATATTCTCCCATTCTGAGGGTTGTCTTTTCGTCTTGTTTATGTTTTCCTTTACTGTGCAAAAGTTTTTAAGTCTCATTAGGTCCCATTTGTTTATTTTTGTTTTTATTTCCATTTCTCTAGGAGCTGGGTCAAGAAGGATCTTTCTGTGATTTATGTCATAGAGTGTTCTGCCTATGTTTTCCTCTAACAGTTTAATAGCGTCTGGCCTTACATTTAGGTCTTTAATCCACTTTGAGTTTACTTTTGTGTATGGTGTTAGGGAGTGTTCTAATTTCATTCTTTTACATGTAGCAGTCCAGTATTCCCACTACTTATTGAAGAGGCTGTCTTTCCTCCATTGTATATTCTTTCCTCCTTTATCAAAAATAAGGTGACCATATGTGCATGGGTTTATCTCTGGGCTTTCTATCCTGTTCCATTAATGTATATTTCAGTTTTTTGTGCCAGTACCATACTGTCTTGACTACTGTAGCTTTGTAGTATAGTCTGAAGTCAGGGAGCTTGATTCCTCCAGCTTCGTTTTTCTTTCTCAAGATTACTTTGGCTATTCGGGACCTTTTGTGTTTCCATTAAATTGTGAAATTTTTTTGTTCTAGTTCTGTGAAAAATGCCATTGGTAGTTAGATAGGGATTGCATTGAATCTGTAGATTGCTTTGGGTAGTAGAGTCATTTTTCACAATGTTGATTCTTCCAATCCAAGACCATGGTATATCTCTCCATCTGTTTGTATCATCTTTAATTTCTTTCATCAGTGTCTTATAGTTTTCTGCATACAGGTCTTTTGTCTCCTTAGGTAGGTTTACTCCTAGGTATTTTATTCTTTTTTTCGCAGTGGTAAAAGGGAATATTTCCTTAATTTCTCTTTCAGAATTTTCATCATTAGTGTATAGGAATGCAAGAGATTTCTGTGCATTAATTCTGTATCCTGCTACTTTATCATATTCATTGATTAGCTCTAGTAGTTTTCTGGTAGCATCTTTAGGATTCTCTATGTAGAGTATCATGCCATCTGCAAACAGTGACACCTTTATTTCTTCTTTTCCGATTTGGACTCTTTTTCTTTCTTTTTCTACTCTGATTGCTGTGTGTAAAAATTCCAAAACCATGTTGAATAATAGTGGTGAGGGTGGACAACCTTGTCTTGTCCTGATCTTAGAGGAAATGGTTTCAGTTTTTCACCATTGATAACAATGTTTGCTGTGGGTTTGTTGTATATGGCCTTTATTATGTTGAGTTAGGTTCCCTCTATGCCCACTTTCTGGAGTTTTTATCATAAATGGGTGTTGAATTTTGTCGAAAGCTTTTTTGCCTCTATTGAGATGATCATATGGTTTTTCTCCTTCAATTTGTTAATATGGTTTATCACACTGATGGATTTGCATATACTGAAGAAACCTTGCATTCCTGGGATAAACCTGACTTGATCATGGTGTATGATCCTTTTAATGTGCTGTTTGGATTCTGTTTGCTAGTATTTTTTGAGGATTTTTGCAACGATTTTCATTAGTGATATTGGCCTATAATTTTCTTTCTTTGTGACATCTTTGTCTGGTTTGGCTGTCAGGGTGATGGTGGCCTCATAGAACGAGTTTGGGTGTGTTCCACCCTCTGCTATATGTTGGAAGAGTTTGAGAAGGAAAGGTGTTAGCTCTTCTCTAAATGTTTGATAGAATTTGCCTGTGAGGCCATCTGGTCATGGGCTTTTGTTTGTTGGAAGAGATTTAATCACAGTCTCCATTTCAGTGCTTGTGCTTGGTCTGTTTATATTTTCTATTTCTTCCTGGTTCACAGTCAGAAGGCTGGGCTTTTCTAAGAATTTGTCCATTTCTTCCAGTTTGTCCATTTTATTGGCATATACTTGCTTGTACTTATAACTCATGATCTGTTGTATTTCTGTAGTGTCTGTTGTTACTTCTCCTTTTTCATTTCTAATTCTATTGATTTGAGTCTTCTCCCTTTTTTTCTTGATGAGTCTGGCTAATGGTTTATCAATTTTATTTGTCTTGTCAAAGTACCAGCTTTTAGCTTTATTCATCTTTGCTATTGTTTCCTTCATCTCTTTTTCATTTATTTCTGATCTGATCTTTATGATTTCTTCCTTCTGCTAACTTTGGGGATTTTTTGTTCTTCTGTCTCTAATTGTTTTAGGTGTAAGGTTAGGTTGTTTATTTGAGATGTTTCTTGTTTCTTCAGGTAGGATTTTATTGCTATAAACTTCCCTCTTAGAACTGCTTTTGCTGATTCCCATAGGCTTTGTGTTATCATGTTTTCATTGTCATTTGTTTCTAGGTATTTTGGATTTCCTCTTTGATTTCTTCAGTGATCTCTTCATTATTTAGTAGTGTATTGTTTAGCCTCCATGTTTTTGTATTTTTTACAGATTTTGTCCTGTAATTGATATCTAGTCTCATAGCGTTGTGGTTGGAAAAGACACTTGATATGATTTCAATTTTCTTAAATTTACCATGGCTTGATTTGTGACCCATGATATGATCTCTTCTGGAGAATGTTCCATGAGCACTTGAAAAGAAAGTGTAATCTGTTGTTTTTGGATGGAATGTCCTATAAATATCAAATAAATCTATCTTGTTTAATGTATCATTTAAAGCTTGTGTTTCCTTATTTATTTCATTTTGGATGATCTGTCCATTGGTGAAAGTGGGATGTTAAAGTCCCCTAGTATGATTGTGTTACTGCCAATTTTCCCTTTTATGGCTGTTAGCAGTTGCCTTATGTATTGCGGTGTTCCTATGTTGGGGGCATAAATATTTACAATTGTTATATCTTCTTCTTGGATTGATCCCTTGATCATTATGTAGTGTCCTTCTTTGTCTCTTGTAATAGTCTTTATTTTAAAGTCTATTTCATCTGATATGAGAATTGCTCCTCCATCTTCCTTTTGATTTCCATTTGCATGGAATATCTTTTTCCATCCCCTCACTTTCAGTCTGTATGTGTCCCTAGGTCTGAAATGGTTCTCTTGTAGACAGCATATATATGGGTCTTGTTTTTGTATCCATTCAGCCAGTCTATGTCTTTTGGTTGGAGCATTTAATCCATTTACAGTTAAGGTAGTTATTGATATGTTTGCTCCTATTACCATTTTCTTAATTGTTTTGGGTTTGTTATTGTAGGTGTTTTCCTTCTCTTGTGTTTCCTGCCTAGAGAAGTTCCTTTAGCATTTGTTTGAAACCTGGTGTGTTGGTGCTGAATTCTCTTAGCTTTTGCTTGTCTGTAAAGGTTTTAATTTCTCCATCAAATCTGAATGAGATCCTTGCTGGGTAAAGTCATCTTGGTTGTAGGTTTTTCCCTTTCATCACTTTGAATATGTCCTGCCACTCCCTTCTGGCTTGCAGAGTTTCTGCTGAAAGATCAGCTGTTAACCTTATGGGGATTCCCTTGTATATTAATTGTTGCTTTTCCCTTGCTGCTTTTAATATTTTTTCTTTGCATTTAACTTTTGATCATTTGATTAATATGTGTCTTGGCATGTTTCTCCTTGAATTTATCCTGTATAGGACTCTGTGCACTTCCTGGACTTGATTGACTGTTTCCTTACCTATTTAGGGAAGTTTTCAACCATAATCTCTTCAAATATTTTCTCAGTCCCTTTCTTTTTCTCTTCCTCTTCGTGGACCCCTATAGTTTGAATGTTGGTGCGTTTAATGTTGTCCCAGAGGTTTCTGAGGTTGTCCTCAATTATTTTCTTTCTTTTTTCTTTATTCTGCTCTGTGGTAATTATTTCCACTATTTTATCTTCCAGGTCATTTATTCGTTCTTCTGCCTCAGTTATTCTGCTATTGATTCCTTCTAGAGAATTTTTAATTTCATTTATTGTGTTGTTCATCATTGTTTGTTTGCTCTTTAGTTCTTCTAGGTCCTTGTTAAAATTTTCTTGTATTTTTCTCCATTCTATTTCCAAGATTTTAGATCACATTTACTATCATTACTCTGAATTCTTTTTCAGATAGACTGCCTATTTCCTCTTCATATTTTTGGTCTGGTCGGTTTTTACCTTGCTCCTTCATCTGCTGTGTATTTCTCTGTCTTCTCATTTTGCTTAACTTACTGTGTTTGGGGTTTCTGTTTCACAGGTTGCCTGTTTGTAATTCCCGTTGTTTTTGGTGTCTGCTCCCAGTGGGTAAGGTTGGTTCAGTGGGTTGTGTAGGCTTCCTGGTGGAGGGGACTGCTGCCTGTGTCCTGGTGGATGGGCCTGGATCTTGTCTTTCTGGTGTGAAGGATCGCATCTGGTGGTGTGTTTTGGGGTGTCTGTGACCTTATTATGATTTTAGGCAGCCTCTCTGCTAATGGGTGGGGGTGTGTTCCTGTTTTGCTAGTTGTTTGGCATAGGGAGTTGAGAACTGTAGCTTGCTGGTCGTTGAGTGGAGCTGGGTCTTAGCATTGAGATGGAGATCTCTGGGAGAGCTTTCACCTTTTGATATTATGTGGAGCAGGAGGACTCTGGTGGACCAATGTCCTGATCTCAGCTCTCCCCCCTCAGAGGCACAAGCCTGACACCTGGCCAGAGCACCAAGACCCTGTCAGCCACATGGCTCAGAAGAAAAGGGAGAAAGAAAGAAAGAAAGAAAGAAAGAAGGAAGGAAGGAAGGAAAGAAAGAAAGAAAGAAAGAAAGAAAGAAAGAAAGAAAATAAAGTTATTAAAATAAAAACTAAAAAAAACTAAAAAATATATTAAAAATTTTAAAAATTAAATAGTAATTAAAAAAAGAAAGAAGAGAGCAATCAAAGTGAAAAACAAATCCACCAATGATAACAATTACTAAAAACTATACTAAAAAAACCCCACAAAAAAACAAAAATGCAGACAGACAGAACCCTAGGACAAAGAGTAAATGCAAAGCTATACAGACAAAATCACACAAAGAAGCATACACATACACACTCACAAAAAGAGAAAAAGGAAAAAATATACATATATCTATATATTTAAAAAAAAAGGAGAGCAACCAAATCAATAAACAAATCCAGCAATGACAATAAACTCTAAATACTAAACTAAGATAAATATAAGACCAGAAACAATATAGATGCAGAAAGCAAACCCCAAGTCTACAGTTGCTCCCAAAGTCCACTGCCTCAATTTTGGGATTATTCATTGTCTCTTCACATATTCCAGAGATGCTGGGTACATCAAGTTGATTGTGGAGATTTAATCTGCTTCTCCTGAGGCTGCTGGGAGAGATTTCCCTTTCTCTTCTTTGTTCACACATCTCCTGGGGTTCAGCTTTGGATTTGGCCCCGCCTCTGTGTGTAGGTTGCCTTAAGGTGTCTGTTCTTCGCTCAGACAGGATGGGGTTAAAGTAGCAGCTGATTAGGGGGCTCTGGCTCACTCAGGCCGGGGGGAGGCAGGGGTACGGAATGCGGGGAGAGCCTGCAGCGGCAGAGGCCGGTGTGACATTTCAACAGCCTGAGGCGCACTGTGTGTTCTCTAGGGAAGTTGTCCCTGGATCACGGGACCCTGGCAGTGGTGCGCTGCACAGGCTCCCAGGAGGGGAGGTGTGGATAGTGACCTGTGCTCGCACACAGGCTTCTTGGTGGCTGCAGCAGCAGCCTTAGCATCTCATGCCTGTCTCTGGGGTCCACTCTGATAGCCTCAGCTCGCGCCCATGTCTGGAGCTAGTTTAGGCAGTGCTCTGAATCCCCTCTCTTCGTGCACCCCGAACAATGGTCTCTTGCCTCTTAGGCAGTTCCAGACATTTTCCTGGACTCCCTCCTGGCTAGCTGTGGTGCACTAGCCCCCTTCAGGCTGTGTTCACACATCCAACCCCAGTCCTCTCCCTGGGATCTGACCTCTGAAGCTGGAGCCTCTGCTCCCAGCCCCCACCCACCCCGGTGGTTGAGCAGACAAGCCCCTCAGGCTGGTGAGTGCTGGTTGGCACCAATCCTCTGTGCGGGAATCTCTCTGCTTTGCCCTCTGTACCCCTATTGCTGTGCTCTCCTCCATAGTTCTGAAGCTTCTCCCCACCCCCCCATCTCTACCAGTGAAGGGACTTCCTAGTGTGTGGAAACTTTTCCTCCTTCACTGTTCCCTCCCTGAGTTGCAGGTTCTGTCCTTATTCTTTTGTCTCTCTTTTTTCCTTTTTCTTTTGCCCTAACCAGGTACGTGGGGAGTTGCTTGCCTTTTGGGAAGTCTGAGGTCTTCTGCCAGCGTTCAATAGGTGTTCTGTAGGAGTTGTTCCACATGTAGATGTATTTCTGATGTATTTGTGGGGAGGAAGGTGATCTGCACGTCTTACTCCTCCGCCATCTTGAAGGTCTCGCTTCAATGAAACTTTGAGGGAAAAGACTAGAAAAGTGCTGGATTGGTGCTCCTGGCAAGAAGTAGACTTATAGGTAATAATCTCACCTTGCATGTCAACTGACTCAAATCCTAAAGGAAAATAGTGTCATCAGGTCCTGAATGAATTCGTGTAAATTTAGAAACTATTCACAGAACAGTTTAGGAAAAAAGAGATGCTACAGTTTCAGAGGAGAGCAATTCCCAGTCAAGAATAATATTCAGTCTTGGGTAGGCCTTCCTCTAAAGGCAATTTTCCTGGGAAATCCATTTTTTTGCAATTGATAGAATTTAGTAGATTTTTTTAAAAGTTAAAACATTGAGTACTCTTGTTTGTTTTGTTTTCTGTGCCCACGTGTTTTCAGAAAAGTCCTATAAACCAATATAGCGTTGGCTAAAAAGTTTTTCTTTAAATTCAGTCATCTGTTTCTTTTGGCAATATGTTAGTATAAAGAGAAAAAGATCTGTAACTGCTGAATTTTTAAAAATCTGATGTGTTTGTGTATACTATCTGACCCTAGTTTGGAAAAAGACTCTTACTTGAATTTTCTAAAACTGTTCTCATCTCATGAATTTTATTTTTTTCAGTAAACTTGGTGTGTTAAATATATAACCAAATGTGAGTTTCTTTTTATACCTTTATAGGACTTTCTACGTAAGTAAATTCACAAATCAGAAAAAGAAAAACGATGCTAGATAATGCATTCTGTTTTTTGGTTCAGAAAATATGGGTATTAACACTTCATTGGGCTTGATGAGAGGAAGAAAAGCCATAATTGAAGTACAACTTTGTCCTCTCTGTTGCCAAAATATATAGATAAAGTGTCTTATCTGTAGAAAAACACCAGGAAAATATCTTGCGGACTCAGAGAGACAGCTCTGTTGTAATGGAACCTACCAAAAGAGTCTAGAGCTACTTCTTACCACTGACTTAAAGTCAATAAGAAACCACCAAGAGAGTCAACCAAGACAGCAAAGAAAAGTCCGGGACCAGATGGCTTCACTGGTGAAGTCTACCAAACATTTAAAGAAAAACTAATATCAATCCTTCCCAAATTCTTCCAAAAAATAGAAAAGGAGCGAACACTTCAAAACTCATTTTATGAGGCCAGCACTACCCTGATAGCAAAGCCAGAGGAGGACATTACTAGAAAAGAAAATTACAGGTAATACCCCTGATGAATATAAATGCAAACTGAATTCAACAATACATTAAAAGGATCATACAGCACGATCAAGTAAGATTTATTCCAGGGGTACTAAGCTGGTTCAACAGCCACAAATCAATGATTGTGATACACCACATTAACAAAATGAAGAATAAAAATCATATGATTACCTCAATAGATGTAGAAAAAGCATTGGACAAAATTCAACATTCATTTATGATTAAGAAAACTCTCCAGAAAGTGGGCATAGAGGGAACATACCTCAACATAATAAAGGCCATATATGACATGCCTACAGCAAACAACATTCTCAATGGTGAAAAACTAAAACCTTTTCCTCTAAGGTCAGGAACAAGACAAGGATGCCCACTCTCACCACTTTTATTCAACATACTATTAGAAGTCCTAGCCAGAGAAATTAGGCTAATAATAATAATAATAATAAGTAAATGGCAACCAAATCAGAAAGGAGGAAGCAAAGTTGTCTCTATTTGCAAATGACATGATACTATACATAGAAAATCCTAAAGACTCCACCAAAAAACTAATAAACAAATTTAGTAAAATTGCAGGGTACAAAATCAAAAAAGTAACCATCTTCCTATACACTAACAATGAATGATCAGAAAGAAAACAATTCTATTTACAACAGTATCAAAAAATAAACTACTTAGAAATAACAGAAACCAAAGATGTGAAAGATCTGTACACTGAAAACTATAAGACTTTGATGAAAGAAACTGAAGAAGACATAAATAAGTGAAAAGATATCCTCTGTTCATGGACTGGAAGAATTAATATTGTTAAAATGCTGATATTACCCCAAATGATCTATAGATTCAATGCAATCCCTATCAAAATTCCAATGCCATTTTTTACAGAAGTAGTGTAAACAATCCTAAAATTTGTAAAGAACCAAAATTGTCAAATAGTCAAAACAATTTTGAGAAAGAAGAACAAAGATGGAGGCATCACAATTCCTTATTTCAAACTATATTACAAAGCTACAGTAGTCAAAGCAGTATGGCATTGCTGTAAAAGACACATAGGTCAATGGAACAATATAGAGAAACCTAGAAATAAACCTATGCTTATATGATCAATTAATTTACAACAAAGGAGCCAAGAATATACAATGAGGAAAGAATAGTCTCTTAAATAAATGGTGCTGGGAAATCTGTAGAGCCACATGCAAAAGAATGAAACTGGATCCCTATCTTACACCATACACAAAAATCAACTCAAAATGGATTAAAGGCTTGAATGTTAGACCTGAGTCATAAAACTAGAAGAAAACATAAGTGGTAAGCTTCCTGACACTGGCCTTGGCCAAAGGAAGGGCAACAAAAGCAAAGATAATTAAGTGGGACTACATCAAATTAAAAGATTTATACACAGCAAAGGAAACTATCAACAAAATGAAAAAAAAAAGTTATGAAATGGTAGAAATATTTGCAAATTATACATCTGATAAGAAGTTAATATCCAAAATGTTCAAGAAACTCATATAATTCAATAACAAATATATCCAATAACCCAGTTAATAAATGGGAAAAGGATCTGAATAGATATTTTTCCAAAGAAAACATACAAATGGCCATCAGGTACATGAAAAAGTGCTTGACATTACCAATCATCAGGGAAATGCAAAATCACAAAGAGATATCACCTCACATCTCTTAGGATGTATGTGATCAAAAAGACAAAAGATAACAAATGCTGGCAAGGATATGGAGAAAAGCAAACCCTTGTGCACTGTTGGTGGGGATGTAAACTGGTGCAGCCACTATGTAAAACAGTATGGATGTTCCTCAAGAAATTAAATATAGAACTACCATAGGATCCAACAATTCCAATTCTGGGTATATATCCAAAGGAAATGAAATCATTATCTCAGAGAGACATCTGTACTTACATGTCTATCGCAGCATTACTCACATTAGCCAAAGTATAGAAACAACCTAAGTGTTTGTGGACAGATGAATGGATAAAGAAAATATAATCAGTATAATGTGTATATACACACACAAACAGGAATATTATTCAGCTTTAAAAAAGAAGGAAATCCTGCCATTTGTGACAACGTAGATGAACCTGGAGGGCATTATGCTAAGTGAAATAAGTCAGAGAAAGACAAATACTGCATGCTATCACTTATACGTGGAACCGAAAAGAAGTTGAAGTCATAGAAACAGAGAGGAAAACAGTGGTTGCTGGGGCTGGAGGGCAGGGAAAATAAGGAGAGTTTGGTGAAAGAGTAAAAACTTTCAGTTGTAAGATGTATAAAGACTGAGGATATAATGTATAGTTGATAACACTATATTATATAATTGCTAAGAGGGTAGAACTTAGATGTTTTAACTAAAAAAAAGAAGGTAAATATGTGAGGTGATAGATGTATTAATGAACTTGATGGGGAGAATTCTCTTACAATGTATATGCATATCAAATCATCATGTTGTACACTTTAAAAATCTTATCACTGTGTTTGTCAGTTATACCTCAATAATTTTTGTTTAATATCACATGCCAAAAAAAAAAAGAAAGAAAGAAATAAAGAAAAGAAGCCACAGAGAACAGGTGAAAGGCCCATGTCGAACTACAATATCTACCTTGAGAACTGTTTGATTGGAGCAAATTTAATTACCCATGAAAACAAAAGCTGCCTGTGACAATTTTTCACCCAGAAATGCCATATGGTTGTACTGAGATTAAGGAGAATAACTTTAAAAGTTTGGAATTAGAATCTTGAAGTATTTGCATCACATATATTATTTTAAACTTGGTTTCAGTCAAATTTCCTGTTCCTCTGTTAGCTGTTACTGTAGGAGCCAACCACCTGAAAAAAGGACTTGTATACATGTGGTATATAGTATATAAATATACAAGAGTTCAATTTAAAAAACAAAATATATCCTTTGTAAAACATTCAGTTCAGCATGAGATATTAACAGTCTCATCTACTTGGATGTTTATTTTAAGATGTTTGATACAAAGAAGAGATAGCCTTTTGCTCAATACTGTGCTAAACAGAAGATGCTAAGATAATAATTCTCAAAGCTGAAGTTGAAATATTATTCTTTTTTCTGTTAGTTCACCTGGCTACTAATGAGACAAGTTCAGGGGTCCAGGTGTTATAAAGGCCAATCAATTTCTCTCTAGTTCATCCACACAATCATTGTCTCAGTCTACATTTTGATCTTGGCCAATGAAATGCTGGCTGTTTATTTTGGACAGAACACTTGTGGTTAGGTGGGTAGACGGTTCAGGAAAATTCTTTATGGCTAGAAAAACAACTCAAAACATATGCCCTAGTGAGGCTAGGTGCATAAAGCTTGTTTTGTGTATACAGGACAGCACAAAATAGCCTATTGAAAAGAATTTTTCTAGAAAATTCCTTCCAGCTTTCAAGAAGCAGGACCCAAGAATACTTGGTGCAGAAATGAAATTAGTAAAAATAGACATCATTCATACTCATGACAATATGATGCTTTGTGGACCTGGAGCTAGTGCAATGGAAAACAGTTATCTCAAAATGCCCAATGATCTTTTCTAAGATCCTCAAGAGCTGGTTAAACAGAACCAGTGAAAAACATGAAAAATGCTTATAAGTGAAATGATCTCTAAGATTGCCATGCCTTATAAAGCTCAATCAGATCTTGATCTGCATCCACTCTCTCTATATATGTGAGTGGTCAACTTCAGTACTGTATCTAGTCAGTGTGGTTGAGGGAACTGCATTATTTTTTTTATTGAAGTATAGTTGACTTACAATATTGTGTTAGTTTCAGGTGTTCAGCAAAGTGATTCTGGAACTACATTCTTTATGTCATATCAACAGAATAATCTACTAAATGTGCCCTCTATATGGTGTTGGTAACACAGTACAATCTTACCCTAAGGTAAGGTGTATTTGTTATCTACTGTTGCTGTAACAAGTTATCACAAACTTGATGGCTTAAAATCACAAAAATTTATTATCTTTTTAGCTTTATTGAGGTATATTTGATATACAAAAATTGCTTATATTTAATGTATACATCTTGTTGAGTTTAGACATATGCATACACTCTTGGTACTATCACCACACAAGATACTAAACATATCCATCACCTCCAAAAGTTTCCTATGATCTTTTATGTTTTGTTTGTTTGTTGTGGTAAGAACAGTTAACATAAGATCTCTCCTCAACGTATTTTAAAATTCACAATACTGTGTTGTTAACTACAGGTACTTTATTATATAGCAAGCCAACCTCTAGAACTTATTCATCTTGCATAACAGAAACTTTATACCCAATGAGCAACAACTCCTCAATTTCTTCTTTCCCCATCCCCTGGCAACCACTATTTTATTCTCTGCTTCTATGAGTTTGACTGGTTTAGATATCAAATATAAATGAAATCATACATCATTTTTCATTATGTGATTAGCTTATTTTACTTAGCGTAAAGTCTTCTAGGTTCATCCATGTTGTTGCAAATGGCAGGATTTCCTTCTTTTAAATATTGAATAATATTCCATTGTATGTATTTCCACATTTTAAAATCTATTCACCAATGGTATTTGGGTTGTTTCCATATCTTGGCTATTGTGAACAATGTTGCAATGAACATGGGAGTGCAGGTATCTATTTGAGATCATGATTACAATTATTTTGAATATACACTCAGAAGTGGGATTACTGGATCATATGGTAGTTTTATTTTTAATTTTTTGAGGAACATCCATATTGTTTTCCATAATGGCCACACCATTCTATATTCTCACTGACAGTGTACAAGCATCCAGTTTTTCCACACCCTTACCAACACTTGCTGTTATCTTTTGAGTTTTTAAAAAATATAATAGCCATTCTAACAAGTGTGAGATGATATCTCATTGTAGTTTTGATCTGCATTTCCCTGATAATTAGTGAAGTTGAACACTTTTTCATATACTGGAGGCCATTTGTATGTCTTGTTTGGAGAAATGTCTGTTCAAGTCCTTGGCTGAATTTTAAAATCAGGGTTTTGCTTTTGTTTTTGCTATTTAGTTGTAGGCAGTTCTTATATATTTTAGATAATTAACTCGTTATCTTCAGATACATGGTTTGCAAATATTTTCCCCTATTCCGTAGGTTGCAAATTTATTATATTGTAGTTCTGTAGTTCACAAGTCTGACATGGGTCTCATTTGGGCTAAAATCAACGTGTTGGCAGGACTGCATATCTTTCTTGATACTATGGGGGACAATCTGTTTCCTTGCCTTTTCTAGCTTCTAGCACCTGTCACGTTCCTTAGCTAGTGGCCTCTTTTCTCCATTGTCAAAGCCAACAACAGTGAGTTGAACCCATCTCACATTAAATCACATCACTCTGACCTATTCTGCCTCCATCTTCCACTTGTTAGGACTCTTGTAATTACAATGAGCCCACCAGATAATATAGGATAATTCCAGCTGCAAACTTAATTTCCCTTTTTCATGTAAAATAACACCATCACAGGTTTAAGGGATTAGGATATGTACATCTTTTGAGGGAGCATTATTCTATCTACCACATGGGGTACAGTTCAGCACTACCAAACAGAATCCATTTGGTTTTCGTACAAAACTCATATCTAGATTGTTCTAAGGTGTGTTCAGTGGGATGTGTGTGGGTGCAATGCACACACATACATAAATACATGCATCATACCCACACATATATACACAAAACACACACATTCCCACAAAAATTATTCCATGGTGAAATATGTTACGCAAATGATAGATTAACCAAAATTCAATAGGTTTCCTTATTACATGATATTGCAGAGATTTTGATGGACTAATTAATATTCACTATACAATTCCAAGATGGGGAGAGGGTATGGGGCCATTCCCAATCTCAGCTGATTATAAAACTCTTGTTTGTGAGTGTATCACACTGGACTTTTGGGAAACACTACCCTAAGGTTTTTGACATCTGATTCCAGTTGCTTACAGAGACTGGAACTAAGGTGACTGGATAACAGCCCAACTGGTCTATTCTGTGGCTACAAACTACACTTACTAATTGATCATCCCCTTTGAAATTTTTATTCATTGGTTTTCACTGGTTACTGACTCACTGCTCACTGTCAGTAGAACTTGGAGGCATAGCACATACAAATATACATGTGCTAATATCTCTTACTTTATGAAATTAAACATAATTTATGTATTTTCAAACTTGTTAACTCATGAGAAAATTCTGTTACTTTTGTCAGCCAGAGGCTACAAATGAGACCCCGATTTTATAAAGGCCAATCATCTTCTCTCCAGTTTATGTCCACAGTCATTGTCCAAGTCTATAATTCTCATGTTGGCCAGTGAAAAGCTGGCTTTTTGTCATAGTTGCTCAAACTTTTTCCATGGTTGGCTCATTCATTTCCTTTAGTTTTCAGCCTAAAAGTCACTTCTTCAGTGAGGTCTTTTTTGATTACTCCATATGAAGCAGCCTTTCCCAGTTAGTTTATATCACATTATCTTGTTATTTTCCTTCATAGAAATTATCAGAATCTGTGAACATATTGTATACATATTTTTCTTACCTAATAATTGTCTCTTTCCCCAATGAAAATGTAAGCCCCATGAGGAAAGGGGCTTTATTGGTCTTGTTTACTGCTGTATCTCCAGTGCCTAGAATTGAACCTGACACAAATCAAGTGATCAATAAGTATATGATGACTGAATCACTGAATTCCTATTATATGTATTAGGAAGAAGAAGCTATTTACCGAGGCAAAATTATTTGCCTAATATCACCAAGCCTCTTTGTGACACAGCTAGGACCATATGCCTTGTCTGCTAATGCTTAGAGAATTGTTCTTTGCTTTATAGAACATGATTTGCTAATTACTGGTTTACTAATTACTGTAGATTTACTGTGATTTAGTTGGTAGTTACTAGTCAGTACTTTCTCACATTGCTTTGAGAATGAATCAGTAAGCACTGGTGCTTAATGTGTGAATAAATCTCCCAGGGCTGGACACAGGTAGAGAGGAATGGGAAAGTTCACATTTCTTCCTTTTTAGAAGTCATCAGTAAAGAAATGCTTTCCCTTTTTTTCTTTTCTGACAGCACCTGAGGGACCTCCTATGGGTTGCTCTACAACAATTGTTTCTAAATTCTGGAACCTAAGAACATCTACTGACGACTTTTTTTTTTTTTCTTTCAGAGCTGGCAAACATTAGCTACTTGAAGTAAACCTTATGATATGCAAGTAGTAATGTGAAATTCAAACACAGGTTTTCATTAATTTTGATGAAAGAGAAAGGGTTGAATGAATAAAGCAAAGTGATGTGAATAATGCAGCACTATGCCTATGACTTATGGCTGCATTCGTTTTGGTTACTGTTTCAGAAATCAGTTATTTATGCTTATCTTGGCAATATGATCTCTGAAAAGGACCCTAATGTTGACGATAGTCCCAGATATTGAATAGAATCTAACTGTGGGCCTAGTACTGTCAAGGTTGCTATATGGGGTCTTAAAGAAATAAAAAAATAACCCTCTCCTGCACGCAGGGAGTTTCTGAGTCTCATCTTTCCTTGGGACAAAATGATGACAGTTTGCTTTATAGAAGGTCAGTGGCTGTTTCAGGCAGCAGCACATTGCAATAGAACAGAGGTTTTCAGAAGCCACTCTTCAGAGCAAAGGGGATCTATGACAGTGTCTGGGCTTCAGTGGGATTGGGACCTCATTAGGAATTTCCTTCTTCACTAAAGTTGCCTCCTCTTAATATATTTTTATATTGAGATTCAATTTTAAATTGTTTTTCTAGAAATGGTTCCACTACTAAAAGGGGAATTCAACTGAAAGAGATAATAATTTTTAACTTTTGTGAAGTCCAAACACTACCAATTTGACTTCATACCCTGTGCTTCTTTCAAATATGTGCTAAATGTTCTTTTCAATGTTAACATTAAAATAAATTAAAATTAAATTTCTAATCAAAACTTTAGAAAATTGAGATAGTTAGAGATCCCTAAGGAAGTTTTAAATTAGGGTTGATAAGTGTAGCACTATCAAAGCCATTTCTGAAATGGATCTAAAGACTGCCCATACTCAGTAAAATTCCTTTTCAAAAATTCAACACCTATTTATGATAAAAACCCTGCAGAAAGTAGGCATAGAGGGAACTTTCCTCAACATAATAAAGGCCATATATGACAAACCCACAGCCAACATCCTCCTCAATGGTGAAAAACTGAAAACATTTCCACTAAGATCAAGAACAAGACAAGGTTGCCCACTCTCACCACTATTATTCAACATAGTTTTGGAAGTCTTAGCCACAGCAATCAGAGAAGAAAAAGAAATAAAAGGAATCCAAACCAGAAAAGAAGAAGTAAAGCTGTCACTGTTTGCAGATGACATGATACTCTACATAGAGAATCCTAAAGATGCTACCAGAAAACTACTAGAGCTAATCAATGCATTTGGTAAAGTAGCAGGATACAAAATTAATGCACAGAAATCTCTTGCATTCCTATACACTAATGATGAAAAATCTGAAAGTGAAATTAAGAAAACACTCCCATTTACCATTGCAACAAAAAGAATAAAATATCTAGGAATAAACCTACCTAAGGAGACAAAAGACCTGTATGCAGAAAATTATAAGACACTGATGAAAGAAATCAAAGATGATACAAACAGATGGAGAGATATACCATGTTCTTGGATTGGAAGAATCAACATTGTGAAAATGACTCTACTACCCAAAGCAATCTACAGATTCAATGCAATCCCTATCAAACTACCACTGGCATTTTTCACAGAACTGGAACAAAAAATTTGACAATTTGTATGGAAACACAAAAGACCCCGAAGAGCCAAAGCAATCTTGAGAACGAAAAATGGAGCTGGGGGAATCAGGCTCCCTGACTTCAGACTATATTACAAAGCTACAGTAATCAAGACCGTATGGTACTGGCACAAAAACAGAAATAGAGATCAATGGAACAGGATAGAAAACCCAGAGATAAACCCATGCACATATGGTCACCTTATCTTTGATAAAGGAGGCAAGAATATACAGTGGAGAAAAGACAGCCTTTCAATAAGTGTTGCTGGGAAAACTGGACAGGTACATGTAAAAGTATGAAATTAGAACACTCCCTAACACCATACACAAAAATAAACTCAAAATGGATTAAAGACCTAAATGTAAGGCCAGACACTATCAAACTCTTAGAGGAAAACATAGGCAGACACTCTATGACATAACTCATAGCAAGATCCTTTTTGACCCACCTCCTAGAGAAATGGAAATAAAAACAAAAATAAACAAATGGGACCTAATGAAACTTAAACGCTTTTGCACAGCAAAGGAAACCATACATAAGACCAAAAGACAACCCTCAGAATGGGAGAAAATATTTGCAAATGAAGCAACTGACAAAGGATTAATCTCCAAGATTTACAAGCAGCTCATGCAGCTCAATAACAAAAAAACAAACAACCCAATCCAAAAATGGGCATAAGACCTAAATAGACATTTCTCCAAAGAAGATATACAGATTGCCAACAAACACATGAAAGAATGTTCAACATCATTAACCGTTAGAGAAATGCAAATCAAAACTACAATGAGATATCATCTCACACCGGTCAGAATGGCCATCATCAGAAAATCTAGAAACAATAAATGCTGGAAAGGGTGTGGAGAAAAGGGAACACTCTTGCACTGTTGGTGGGAATGTAAATTGATACAGCCACTATGGAGAACAGTATGGAGGTTCCTTAGAAAACTAAAAATAGAACTACCATATGACCCAGCAATCCCACTACTGGGCATATACCCTGAGAAAACCAGAATTCAAAAAGAGTCATGTACCAAAATGTTCATTGCAGCTCTATTTACAATAGCCAGGACATGGGAGCAACCTAAGTGTCCATCATCGGATGAATGGATAAAGAAGATGTGGCACATATATACAATGGAATATTACTCAGCCATAAAAAGAAACAAAATTGAGATATCTGTAGTGAGGTGGATGGACCTAGAGTCTGTCATACAGAGTGAAGTTAAGTCAGAAAGAGAAAAACAAATACCGTATGGTAACACATATATATGGAATCTAAGAAAAAAAAAAAGATCATGAAGAACCTAGGGGTAAGACGGGAATAAAGACACAGACCTACTAGAGAATGGACTTGAGGATATGGGGAGGGGGAAGGGTAAGCTGTGACAAAGTGAGAGAGTGGCATGGACATATATACACTACCAAACGTAAAGTAGATAGCTAGTGGGAAGCAGCCGCATAGCACAGGGAGATCAGCTCGGTGGTTTGTGACCACCTAGAGCGGTGGGATAAGGAGGGTGGGAGGGAGGGAGATGCAAGAGGGAAGAGATATGGGAACATATGTATATGTATAACTGATTCACTTTGTTAAAAAGCAGAAACTAACACACCATTGTTAAGCAATTATATTCCAATAAAGATGTTAAAAAAAACAAATTAACAAAATGGACTCAAACATTAGTGCAACTTTGGTTATTATATTATTCATTTCTACCATCCACACCATCCATCATCATGTGAACAGTCTTTTAAATCAGATATTCCTATTTTATGTGTATGGTGGGGGAGAGAAGAAGGGGGGGGGAGTAATAAGACAGACTTATCCTGATTTTAATCCTTGCTTTGAAAAATAGACTCATGATTCATTATTTTGACCTTCTCAGTATTGTATATTTTGATTTGATGGCCATTCCACCTCTCTTCCACCGTTCACTGAGGCTGTAAACAAGAGAAGATGTACAATGGCATACCCTGAAAATTATACATTGTTGAAAAGGTCAAAATAGTAGAGGCGAATGTTGCTATTTGTAATTTACAGAATATATGAGGCATTCAAATTCAAATAACTCATTCTCTTGACAGACAGAGTAAGAACAACATAAAATGGAACACCATGAATCCATTTGGGAAACAGGCAAAAGAAATAAAACATAGCCAGAGCCCAATTTCTTTCTTGGTTTCCTAAGATGATGCTCCATTTACTTGTCCAGGCACTTAGAAACCCATGAGGTTCCCTAGAAAATAAGTTATATTTCCTTCAAATGTTAGCTTGAAAAAATGTTGAATGAAGGAAAATTTGAGACTAGATCACATTTTGTTATACAAAGAGATAGCAGGAATATAGTTTAAAAAGCACTTGAGATAACTGTACCTTCGATATCATGCTCTAATTAGCTGTATGACCTTAAAATGTCACTTTTATTCTCTGGGCTTGAGTTTCCTCACATGAAAAACAGTGTAATTAGACCAGAAGCTCTCTTGGGATCCCCCTAGCTCTATTATTCTGACCTATCATTTGATTTTGTGATTCATAATCCAAATCTTCTTTCAGACATTTCCATGGCAGTAGATTATTTCTGAACATTGTCATCACCTATTGATACATTGTGCATGTATCAATAGTTTCTCCTTTTGAGAGGTGGAATCGATTTCCCTTTCCCTTGAATTTGGGCTTGCATTGTGCCATGCTTTGACCAATAGAATATGGTGAAAATGATGCCCATTTCAGGCCTAGTTTTTAAGAAACCTTGTATCTTCTGCCTGTCTTACTAGTGAGTTGCTAAGTAAACAAGGACTAAAAAAGTGAATAATAAAACATCACGTGGAAAGAAAGAAGCTACATGGAGGAGAAATGAGGTGCTTTTGACAAAGGTCATCACCAAGGTCCCAGAAATGTGAATTAGGCCATGATGGGTATTCCAGGCTCAGCCAAGCTCTCAGCTGAATGCAACTGCATGAATGACCACAGTAAAAATCATGTGCAGCAAAAGAACCACCCAGCTGCCTATAACACCATAAAAAATAATTGCTTTTAAGTCACTAAATTTTGGAGGATGTTTGCTACAGAGTAATTCATAATTGAAATGCCCACTTTAGTAAATTACATCTCTACTCTCTCAACTGTTCAGAGTCAGAAACTTGGAAGACTTTCATTAGTTGACCCTCTTTCTCATCACCCCATATCCAATCCACTATTAAGTCCACTAAATTGCAGGCTTCTTGAAGACAGGAACCATGTCTCTCTTGCTCGCTACTGCATCTCCAGCAATTAACACAGTGTCTGAGACACAGTAGGTTAATTTAAGGGAATGGCTATTGATCTTACCTCCACCAACAGATTCAACTTCATCTTTTGCCTAAAATACTACAAATCCTTTTTAACTAGGGTCCACAATAAAAGAAGCTGGGTGAATGGTATACAAGAACTCTGCTGATTTTGCAACATTTCTGTAAGTCTAAAATTATTTCAAAATAAAAAGTTAAATATAGATGTATGCATATAAATTGCATCATGAGACTTTTTTTGTTTATAACATTATATGTTTCATATATACAATATTATATTTTGACTTCTGTATAGAAGACTTCTTTGATTAGAACCCTCCCATGAGGTTCTGCATAATGTGACAACTCCTTACCTCTCTGATGTCAATTCATGCCATCCTTACTTCCATTGCCACAGATTACAATGTTCAAGTTACACTGGATTTAAGTCTCTCAAATATTTCCAACTTTTCTGCCTCTGCAGGACCTTGACATATGCAATTCCCTTTGCATGAAACACATGCCCCTAAATTTTCACATGGTGCTTCCTTCTCATCCTATAAGTCTCAGCTTCTAAACTTTCTGAAACCATACAGCTCTACCCATCCACAATTTTACTGATATTCTCTCATAGAACTCTCTTCTTCCCATTCATAACACTTAATCACAATAAGTAATTTTACATTCACATAAAATAGTAGGTTAATTTACTTAACCTGTCTCCCCTGTTAGACAATAGTCACCATGAGAAAATAAACCATATCTGTCTTATACTCACAGTGTTTAGAACATCATTAGCATTCAATAACTCTTTGTTGAGTGAGTTAAATCTAATGGATCCTCACTTAAATTACCGATTTGTATCAAGTACTAATTAAAATATATGCAAGTTAGAATACATTGGCAAAGGTCATGTTTGTGGCCATGAACAGCATCCTCAGGTTAGGAAGGAAAGGTGAGAGGTTACTTTATGGCTCTAGACAGAACAAAGACCAAATCATCCCACATGACCATACCGGCACTAAAAGGACCTAGGGATTACAACAAAAGTAAATGTCACATCTTTATTTACTAGACCATAGTAATACTACATTTATTTATTCAGCACTTTTTGATCATCTATTGTGTGAACTGCCTATTGTCTACTCCGACTACACATGACATTTACACTGCCCTGTACTAGGTGCTAGGAGGAAGACACAGGTTGCATCATATGTTCAGACTGAAAGAAATTCCAATGATACAAAGTAATACACAAATATCACTCCTACACAGCAATAGTATAGAAATTCACTATATAATTATCTGTAATCTACTTACAGGAAAACAATAGATGTATGTCACCTATTTTGTTCCATTTTCCAAGCTACCCCTTTTCTCTATCATTTTTGGGCTAAGATAAGAAATGAACATAACCCTGAAACTGCACTTGCTTACTATACCACTTCTGTCATGTATGTATACCCTTAGATTAAATTGGCCAGATTTTGCTCTCCTCGGTGCTATGTTATAATGAAAGACTTTTATTCAATTTTTTCTGATCTATAAACTGATATTGCTCCATAAATACAAACTCAATAAACACATCAGGATCTCTGAAATTTCCCAGCGATGAGGAAATATTTCTGTCAAGGGAGACAGCTAAAATGAGTAAGACCTTATGGCCCTAGACAGGGAGGAAAAAACAATACTTGAAATAAGGCCCACTTTTGAAAGGGGCTTCATATGTACAAAAGGATTTCCTCTCCTGGACTTGGTAAGCTAGACTTATAGATTCAGCACTGAGACCACAACCTATTTTTAGATAAGACTTCCTTTTTAAGATCTGCACAAGTCCTGCCAATGTGCTTTTCTAGTAGTATATCTTTCCAGAGACCTCCAATGATATGAAAACTGAAATGTCCAGGCTTCTAAATGATCAGATTTTAGCACAGCAAACTTCTCATTTTGAGACTGAAGATCTTACATCCAGATGTTCACTGTCATATGAATATCAATATAAGCAGGTGTGGTGTTATGGATTGAACTGTGTCCCCCAAAAGCTATGTACTTTTAACCTGTGCTACCTGTGACTGTGACCTTATTGGGAAATAGGGGCTTTGCAGAGTTGAGACAAGGTTATACTGGAGTATGGTGAGACTTATAATCCAGTCACTCGTGCCCTTATAAAAAGAGGGAAAATTAGACACAGAAAGAGACAGACAGGGAAAGAACAGCATGTGGTAACAGAGACAGAGATTGAAGGGATGCATCCACAAGGCAAGGGACACCAAGCATTACTGGCAGCTCCAGAAGCTAGGAGAGAGACATGAACCAGATTCTCCCTCAGAGCCTCAAAAGGGAACCAAAACTGCTGACACCTTGATTTCAGATTTCTAGTTTCTGGAACTATGAGACAATAAATTTCTGTTGTTTTAAGACACGCAGTTTGTGGCATTTTGTTACAGCAGACCCAGGAAATTAGTGCATGTAGTAAGGCTAAAGGTGGGTATGTTAGAGTAAAATGCAACCAGCCCGCCTACATAGGATGCACCACTATATTCTTGGGGTAAATAATCAGAGAGACACTGTTAATTTTTTAGGCTCAGTCAAAACCACTATGTACTTTTCACTATCCAATATGGAAGCTGATTTCTTTCCTTTTTCCCTTATTTAGTAAACTGGAAAATCTGGTCTATCAAGACTGAAGAAAGTTAATATACTTCAAACATCACATAATATAGTTGCCTTTAACAGATTGAAGTAGTCCAATTAATTCATTGTGAACTATTTCAAAAGCTCAATATTTGAAAACACCGTCACATTCCCTATGGAGAAGTACAAATAGACTAACCAATTAAAATGACAGCATTAAAAATGTTCTGATCCTTTCATTATGGACTGTTAATCTTGGATTAAGAGATGGCTCTGATTTATGGGCTTGAAAAGTAAATGATCCAGAACATTCCTAGAGAGGGAGAAGAATATGGTGGAAAAGGTATGTTTTTCCATATTTCTGCTTTAACTATACTAATCGTGAGATTTCAAGGCTGCTATTATTTATGATTTCTGTGCTTCTGTATAATTTAAATTGGTCGTACTGTTTGCAAATTCCAAGAAAATGTGCAGTTCTTGACCACAGAAAGCAGTTAATGAAAACAAAACCATTAGCTACTAAAGAGGAAATCAAAAGTCTAAGGCCATTCCCACACCATAACCACAAATAGACAAAAGAAGCCTTAAATCAGGTATTTGTTGTCATGCAGAGAAAATTTTTTAAAAAAAAATGCTTAGCTAACTGAATTTGTACTTAAAAAAAAAAAAAAAACCAACACTGAATTTGGTCAAAGTGGTTTGTGTGGGTTGATAGGATTTAAATCTTATCAAACATTTTAAATTGGTAGTTACCCCTGGAAATCTAGACACTATTAAGCTTATTTTCTCAAAGGCAAAATATGAATGGCGTATTTATTACCGACCATGGAACAAATGATTATGGGGCTCTTTCATGTAGCAATTCCTGTGAAAAAGGTTTGGTGATTTAGCTGACCACAAGTTTAAAATACTGGCCAACAGTGTGACGTGGCTGCTGAATAAGCTAACGCAATCTCAAGCTACATTTATAAGAATAATGATACCTTCCACGAGCATGCTGCTTTACATTGTGAAAAGTGCTTTCATACAGACGATCTCATTTTACACAGTGGCCAACTTACAGGAAGTCAGTATCCTGTTCTCTACAAGAGTTTGGTCACATTCAGTGTATGGTCTCATAGTTTAAGAAGTTCACTGATAACCTTCATTAGAGTATATCCAGAGGAGGGTAGCCATAATAGTGGAAAGTTCCTATAAGAAATTATTAAAAGCTGGAAATATTTATCCTAAAGAAGACAAGATCCTGGGGGAATCTGCTACTTTATTCAAATATTTAAAGGGCTTAATGGAAGAAAAATAGTTTTACTCTCTCTTATTACAAGAGGGAGATCACAGCTCAGAATAAAGAACTTTCTAGTGATGAGAATTTTATAATAATTGAACAGGCTGCCTTGTGAAGATAGTGAGTGTTTCCCCTATCGTAGAACTCTCTTCTTCCAAAGAATCCTCTTTTAAGGATACTCTCATAGGACAAGATGACTGCTGTAGGGACAGTCAATGCTCACCCATATCATGTGTTCCTCTACATTCTACAACCTCCCTTGAAATTAGGTTGGCCATGTAGCTGAACTCTGAACAAAAAAATGTGGTTGGAAGTAAAATACACTACTTTCTGTTCTGGCACCTAAAAACATTCTTGTGATCTATCTATCTATCAATCAATCAATCTCCCTCCCTCCCTCCCTCTCCTTCTCTCTCCCTTTCTCTGCCTCTCTCTCTCTCCCTCCCTTCCCTAGATAAACAAAAAGTACTCAGCAGAAGGCTCTGAAAGGTCACTAGGAGATGGTAAAGCTACTATCACAGAAAATCATCTGAACACCCAGCTAGACTTTGTGTTAGCAAAAAGTAAACTTTTATTATGTTCAGCCACTGTGATTTTGTGGTTATTATACTTGCTGGAATTATTTACCCTTACTAATAAAACCACTAAGGTTCCTTCTAAGTCTAAGATTCTATGTTTCTTGATAGCATGAAATACAACCACAAGGTTCTCTTCTAAAGTAAATTTAGTTTTGGAAAGTATACAAAAGTTAATAGGAGGGCTACTGTGAGGGATAGTGCCATCTGGAATTTGGTAATCTCAAATATTCATTCACTTTTTTATTCATTTATTCATGTGTATGTGAAATTCACTGACCATCAGGCACTGTGCTAATTTCTAGGGAAAAATGTTGAACAAAATATCTAAGTATCAAATTCACAGTCTAGTAAATAGAGACTGGCATATCAACAAATAAAGGTATAATTAAGAGCTATATACGCTGGGACACAAAATTCATAAGATATAGTAGGGGTATTTTTTAAAAGGAGACATATCTTCTTGGAATTATGGATCAGGGATCAGTAAAAACTTCATTAGGAGGTGATGCTAAAATCAATTTTGCTTTATAAAAAAGTCTTTGACAGGTGGCTGGGGGTGCAGAAGGGCATGGGTTGCTTCACAAGTGAAATTAATGGAAACAGTTTGGTATATTTAGAATAATGGGTGCAAGGAGAGGATAAGACTAGAAAAGTAGGTGGCAGCCAGTAATCAAGGCAAAAAATGTGTTTTCTTTCCTAGATAGGTAATGGAGAGTTACTGAAGCTATTTAATTCGAAGATATAAATGAGATTTACATTTTTATACTTTACTGGTTATAGTGATGATGAGAATTGATTGAAGGTAAGCAAGACTGGAGGCAGAGACACCTGTTTGGAATTGATAATAATACCTGCCCCAGTGAGAAATATGGGAGACTGATCTGAAGCTGTTTAAGCAATGATACAGAATATTCTAAGTAGGGAGAATCCTAAGCACTGTTGGTATGATTTGCAAGATGTGGTAAAGGGAAGAGTGCATTTTAAGCCTGAGGTTTCTGGTTTGGAAGATCTCAGAATACTTCTTAACAACAACTCAGTAATTTTTTTTTAGTTTTAGCAACAAACATATAACACATAACCTACCTTCTTAACAAAGCTTTAAGGGTACGGTACAGTATTGTTAATTATATGCCTGTTGTTGTACAGCAAATCTCTGGAAATTTTTCATCTTGCATGACTGAAACTCTATACCCATTGAAGAGCAAATCCCCATTTCTCCCTCTCCCCAGCCCCTGCCAACCACAATCCTAATTTCTGCTTCTAAAAGTTTGACTCTTTTAGTTACCTCATATAAGTGTAATCATGCAGTATTTGTCTTCCAGTGACTGACTTAGCATAATGTCTTCAAGTTTCATCCATGCTGTTGTATATGACAGGATTCATATGCTTCTATTTTTAAGGTTGATAATATTCCATTGTATGTATATAACACATTTTCTTTATCCATTCATCTGTTGATGGACTTTTAGATTGTTTCCATACCTTGGCCATTGTGAATAATGCTGCAAAAAATATGGGAGTGCAAATATGTCTTCCAGATACGGATTTCAATTCTTTTGGATAAATAGAAGTGGGATTACTGGATCAAATAATAGTTCTATCCTTAATTTTTTGAGGAATATTCACACTGTTTCTCATAGCAGCTGCACCATTTTGCATTTCCACCAACTGTATAAGGGTTCCAATTTCTCCATATCTTCAACAGTACTCGTTATTTTCTGGGGTTTTTTGTTTGTTTGCTTATTGTTTTTAATGCACATCCTGACAGCTGTGCGATGATATCCCATTAGGGTTTTGATTTGTATTTTCTTAATTATTAGTGATGTTAAGTATCTTTTCATAAACCTGCTGACCATTCGTATGTCTTCTTTGGAGAAATGACTATTCAATTCTTTTGCCAATTTTTAAAATCAGGTAATTTGTTTTCTTGTCACTGAATTGTAGGAGTTCCTTCTATTTTTGGATATTAATCCCTTACCAGAAATGTTTTGCAAATATTTTTTTCCCATTCTGTAGGTTGCCTCTTTACTTATTATTTCCTTTGATGTGCAGAAACTTTTTAGTGTGTTGTGTCCCACTTGTCTATTTTTACTTTTGTTGCCTGTCCTTTGGTGTCATATCCAAGAAATTATTACCAAGACCAAAGTTATGAAGGTTTCCCCATGTTTTCTTCTAGGAGTTGTATAGTTTTAGGCCTTTATTTAAGTCTCTAATCCACTCTGAGTTGATTTTTGTGTATGGTGTGAAGAAAGGGTCTAATTTTATTCTTTTGCATGTGGCTATCTATTTTCCTCAACAAATTTATTGAAGAGATTATCCTTTCCCCATTGAGAGATCTTGACACCTTTTTGTAAGATCATTTGACCACATATGTATGGGTTTATTTCTGGGTTTTCTAGTCTATTCCATTGGTCTATATGTATATTCACATGCCAGTAAAACACTGCTTTGCTTGGTTTCTGTGGTTTTATAATATGTTTTGAAGTCAGGAAGTGTGAGGCCTCCAGCTTTGTTCTGTCTCAAGATTGTTCTGGCTATTTAGGTCCATTGTAGTTCCATATGAATTTTAGGATTGTTTTTTACTATTTCTGTGGAAAATGCTATTGGAATTTTTCACTTTGAATCTGTAGACTGTTTGGGGTCATAAGGACATTTTAACTATATTGTCTTCCTATCCATGAACATGATGTGTTTTCCCATTTATTTGTGTCTTCTTTAATTTCTTTCAGCAATATTTTAAGCAATATTTTATAGTCTTCAGTGTACAAGTAATTCACCTTCTTAGTTAAGTTTATTCCTAAGTATTTTATTCTTTTTAATGCTACTATAAATAGGATTTTTAAAATTTCCTTCTTGGATTGCTCATTGTTAGTGTATAAAAAATGCAACAGAATTTTTAATGTTGATTTATATCCTGCAACTTTGCTGAATTCATTTATTAGATAACAGGGATTTTTCTGGAATCTGTAAGGTTTTCTACATACAAGATAACACCATCTATGAACAGAGAAAATTTTACTTCTTCGTTTCTGACTTGGATGAATTTAATTTCTTGCTCTTGCCTAATTTCTCTGGCTAGGACTTCTAGTGCTATATTAAATAGAAATTTCAAGAGATGGCATCCTTGACTTGTTTCTGATCTTAAAGGAAAATCTTTCAGTTTTTTATTGTTGAATGTAATGTTAACTGTGGGATTTTGAAATATGGCCTTTATTATATTGAGGTAATTTGCTTCTGTTCCTAGTTTAGTCAGTGTTTTTATCATAAAAGGGTGTTGAATTTTGCCAAATGGTTTTCTGCATCTATTGAGATAATCATGTGATATTGATATTTGTCTTTTGTTCTGTTAATGTGGTATATCACACTGATCGACTTCCATATGTTGAACCATCCTCTCACCCCAGGGATAAATCCCACTTGGTCATGGTGCAAGATCCTTTTAATGCGATGTTGAATTCAGTTTGCTAATATCTTGTTGAGGATTCTTGCATCTATACTCATCAGGGATATTGACCTGCAGTTCTGTTTTCTTGTATTATCCTTGTCTAGCTTTGTTATCAGGGTATGCTGTCCTCATAAAATGAGTTTGGAAATGATCCCTCCAGTTCAAATTTGCAGTAGAGTTTGAAAAGATTAGTACTAAGTTTTATATAAATTTTTGATAGAATTCTCCAGTGAAGCCACTTACTCCTGGGCTTTTCTTTGTTGGAAAGTTTTTGGTACTGCTTTAATCTCTTTACAGTTATAGGTCTGTTCAGATGTTCTAATTCTTTATGATTCAGTTTTGGTAGGTTGTATGGTTCTAGGAATTTATCCTTTTTTTCCAGGTAATCCAATTTTTTAGTAGATGATTGTTCATAGTGATCTCATAATCCGTTTTATTTCTGTGGAATCAGTTGTATTTTCTTCTTTTTCATTTATTTTTTACTTATTTGAATCTTCTTTATTTTTCTTAATCTAGTTTGTCAATTTTGTTTCTTTCAGAAAAAAACGGTTAGTTTTGTTGATATTTTCTATTGTTCTTCTATTCTCTAATTGATTAATTTCCCCTCTAATTGTTCTTATTTCCTTCCTTCTACTAATTTTGGGATTAATTTGTTCTTTTTCTAGTTATTTGAGGTGTACAGTTAGGTTTTTTAAATTTTGAAACTTTATTCTTTTTAATGTAGGTGTTTATCACTGTAAACTTCCCTCAATACTGCTTTTGCTTCATCCTTTACAATTTGGTATATTGTATTTTAAATTCGTTTATCTCGAGATATTTTCAAACTGCTCTTTTGATTTCTTCTTTTGCCCATTTGTTGTTAAAAATAGTGTTATTTAATTTCTACATATTTATGAATTTTCCAATTTTCCTCCTGCTATTTGCTTCTAGTTTCATTCCATTGTTGTCAGAAAAGATACTTGGTATTATTTCAATCTTCTAAAATTTGTTAAGACTTATTCTGTGACCTACCATGGGATTTATCCTGGTAAATGTTCTATGTGTGCTTCAGAAGAATGTGTATTCTGACGACGTTGGGTGGATTGTTCTGTATCTATCTGTTAGGTGCATTGGTCTATAGTACATTGGCCAAGTCCTCTGTCTCCTTATTGATCTGTCTGGATATTCTATCCATTATTGAAAGTGGGGGTCTTTAAGTCCTCTGTCAATGATTGCTTTATATATTTGGGTGCTCTGATGTTGGGTGCATATATATTTATAATTGTTTTATATTCCTGGTAAGTTGAGCCTTTTG
Source organism: Balaenoptera acutorostrata (assembly GCF_949987535.1). NCBI lineage: Eukaryota > Metazoa > Chordata > Mammalia > Artiodactyla > Balaenopteridae > Balaenoptera > Balaenoptera acutorostrata. Next base: position 92,948,251 of record NC_080085.1, on the reverse strand, counting down.
TCATTACATAATGTCTTTATGTCTTCTTTAAATCTCTTGTGACAGTTTTTGTCTTGAAGTCTCTGTTTTGTTTGCTCTATGTATGGCCACCCCTGCTCTCTTTTGGTTAACATTGCATAGGACGTATTTTCCATTCTTTTACTTTCTAACTATGTGTGCCCTTAAATCTAAATCAGGCTCCTGTAGACACCAAATAGTTTTCTCTTGATTTTTGTTTGTTTGTTGGTTGGCTTTATTTTTATCTATTCATTTTGATTTGAAGTAATTAGTGATAGTGCAAGACTTACCCTTGACATTTTGTTAGTTGTTTTCTGTCTGTCTTGTAGCTTTTTCATCCCTCTTTGGTTGCTGTCTTCCACTGTGTTTTGCTGATTTTTTTTTTGTAGTGACATTCTTTGATTCCTTTTTCTTTATCTTTTATACATATACTACAGGCATTTTATTTTGGGTTACCATAGGGCTGACATAAAATACCTTGTAGTTATAACAATATATTTTAGTTGATAATAACTTAACTTCAATTGCATGCAAAAACTACTCTTCTACATTTCCCCCCAAATTCTGTTTTAGTGATGTCACAAATTACATCTTTTTATATTGTTACCCATTAACATATTTTATAGTTATATTTATTTGTATAATTTTGTTCTTTAACTCCTATACCATAATTTAAAACTATTTATGCACCACCATTACAGTATTACAGTTTCCTGTATATGTCTGTATAGTTACTTTTACCAGCAAGTTTGATACTTTCATATGTTTTCATGTTGCTGCCTAGTGTCCTTTCATTTCAACCTGAAGGACTTCCTTCAGCATTTTCCATGCGGCAGGCCTAATGATAATAAACTCCCTCAGTTTTTGTTAATCTGGTGAAGTCTTTATTTCTCCTTTGTTTTTGAAGGACAGTTTTGCTGGATATAGTATACTTGGTTGGCAGTTTTGTATTTCTTTTAGCACTTTGAATATATCATTCCATTTTCTTCTGGCTTGCAAAGTTTCTGCTGAGAAATTCACTTATATTCTTATGGGTGTCACTTGTACATGATGAGTCACTTTTGTCTCGTAGCTTTCAAAATTCTTTCCTTGTCTTTGATTTTTGACAATTTGCTCATAATGTGTCTTGGTGTGGACTCTCTGCGTTCATCTTTATTGGAATGTTTTGGGCTTCTTGAATCTGGATGTCCACTACCTTTCCCAGATTTGGGGTTTTTTCCCATTATTTCTTCAAATAAAATTTCTCCTTTTTTTCTCTTTCTTCCCCTTCTGAGACTCCCATAATGCATATACTGATCTGCTTATTGGTATCCCATAAGTCTCAGGCTTTGTTTACTCATTCTTTTTTATTTTGCTCCTTTAACTGGATAATTTCAAGTGACCTGCCTTGAGGTCACTGATTTTTCTTCTGCTTGATCATGTCTACTGTGGAACTTCTGTAGCAAACTTTTCAGTTCAGTTTTTGTGTTCTTCAGCTTTAAAATTTAGGTGTTTTTTTTTTTTAATTTTCTAATTCTTTGTAGATATTTTCACTTTGTTCATGTATCATTTTTCTGAGCTTGTTGAACATCTTCATGAGGCTTATTTTAAATTATTTGTCAGGTAATCCATATTCCTCCATTTCTTTAGGGTTGATTTCTGGAGATTTATTTTGTTCCTTCAATTAGGCCATGTTTTCCTATTTCTTTGTGTGCCTTGAAACTTTGTGTTGTTATCCATGCATTTTAAAACACAGCCACCTCTCCCACTCTTTACAGAAAATCTTCACACAGGGAAATGCCTTCACTAATCAGCCTGTCTAGATATTCTGAGAGCCTCTCAAAACTCTTCTGGGAATGCATCTTCTCTAGCTATATTCACTGGTTTTTCTGGAGCCTGTAGTATCTTGCTTCCTCTGGTGTCTGTCTATAAGCTGTCTTGCACTGCCTCAAGCCACTGGGCTCTCTTTAATTTTCTGTGGCCCCTAGGCATCCCAGGCATGCTGATTCCCCATCAGTACCCTGTGTCAGGAGAGACAGAACCAGTCCTTTGCTCAGTCCCCCCAAAACCTGGAACACTAGATGTATGTTCTACTCTTTTCTTTCCCTCCCAAGGGAGAAGCTGTAAGTTGGGTTTTTCTTCCAACTGCTGGCTATGCCAGCTTGGGGGAGGAGGTGACATGGTTGAAATGTGATTTTTCTTACCTTTTCAATGTAACTGTTCTTGGCTTTGAGCTTGTCTGGGGTACTGTGACTTCCTATCTAATTTTTGGAGTTTTCATAAAGGCTTTTTGGATCATTTATTGTTGTTAAGTGGGTGTTTCTGTAGAGGGACAAGGTCTGAAGCTTCCTATTCTACTGTCTTACTGATGTCACCTCATACTCTGTATTGTTTGTTTATCTCAATCACATCAGCTAAATTCTAGTCTCCATAGGAACTATGTCTACATTTAACCATCTGTGTGTCTCCATAGGATCTTATACACAGTGGGTGTTCAATTAATATCTTAGTTACTGGAGGAATCTTATTAATAATCCTAGTTCAAAATGAGAGTCCTTGGGAGGAGATTAACCAAGATGGCGGAGTAGAAGGACATGCTCTCACTCCCTCTTGCGAGAGCACCAGAATCACAACTGGCTGCTGGAAAATCATTGACAGGAAGACCCTGGACTTCACCAAGGAGGATACCCCACGTCCAAGGACAGAGGAGAAGCCACAGTGAGACGGTAGGAGGGGCGCAATCAGAGTAAAATCAAATCCCATAACTGCTGGGTGGGTGACTCACAGACTGGCGAACACTTATACCACAGAAGTCCACCCACTGGAGTGAAGGTTCTGAGCCCCACGTCAGGCTTCCCAACCTGGGGGTCCGGCAACGGGAGGAGGAATTCCTAGAGAATCAGACTTTGAAGTCTAGTGGGAATTGATTGCAGGACTGTGACAGGACTGGGGGAAACAGAGACCCCACTCTTGGAGGGCACACACAAAGTAATGTGTGCATCGGGACCCAGGGGAAGGAGCAGTGACCCTGGGGGAGACTGAACCAGACGTACCTGCTGGTGTTGGGGGGTCTCCTGCAGAGTCAAGTGGTGGCTCTGTTTCACCGTGGGGATAAGGACACTGGCAGCAGAGGTCCTGGGAAGTTCTCCTTGGCGTGAGCCCTCCCAGAGTCTGCCATTAATCCCACCAAAGAGCACGGGTAGGCTCCAGTGTTGGGTTGCCTCAGGCAAAACAACCAATAGGGAGGGAACCCAGCCCCACCCATCAACAGTCAAGTGGATTAAGGTTTTACTGAGCTCTGACCGCCACAGCAACAGTCAGCTCTACCCACCACCAGAGCCTCCCATCAAGCCTCTTAGCCTCAACCACCAGAGGGCAGACAACAGAAGCAATAAAAACTACAATCCTGCAGCCTGTGGACCAAAAACCACATTCACAGAAAGATAGACAAGATGAAAAGGCAGAGGGCTATGTACCAGATGAAGGAACAAGAAAAAACCCCAGAAAAACAACTAAATGAAGCGGAGATAGGCAACCTTCCAGAAAAAGAATTCAGAATAATGATAGTGAAGATGATCCAGGACCTCGGAATAAGAATGGAGGCAAAGATTGAGAAGATGCAAGAAATGATTAACAAAGACCTAGAAGAATTAAAGAACAAACAAACAGAGATGACCAATACAATAACTGAAATGAAAACTACACTAGAAGGAATCAATAGCAGAATAACTGAGGCAGAAGAACGGATAAGTGACCTGGAAGACAGAATGGTGGAATTCACTGCTGCGGAACAGACTAAAGAAAAAAGAATGAAAAGAAATGAAGACAGCCTAAGAGACCTCTGGGACAACATTAAACGCAACAACATTCGCATTATAGGGGTCCCAGAAGGAGAAGAGAGAGAGAAAGGACCAGAGAAAATATTTGAAGAGATTACAGTCGAAAACTTCCCTAACATGGGAAAGGAAATAGCCACCCAAGTCCAGGAAGCGCAGAGAGTCCCATACAGAATAAACCCAAGGAGAAACACGCCGAGACACATAGTAATCAAAGTGGCAAAAATTAAAGACAAAGAAAAATTACTGAAAGCAGCAAGGGAAAAACGACAAATAACATACAAGGGAACCCCCATAAGGTTAACAGCTGATTTCTCAGCAGAAACTCTGCAAGCCAGAAGGGAGTGGCATGATATACTTAAAGTGATGAAAGGGAAGAACCTACAACCAAGATTACTCTACCCAGCAAGGATCTCATTTAGATTTGATGGAGAAATCAAAAGCTTTACAGACAAGCAAAAGCTAAGAGAATTCAGCACCACCAAACCAGCTCTACAACAAATGCTAAAGGAACTTCTCTAAGTGGGAAACACAAGAGAAGAAAAGGACCTACAAAAACAAACCCAAAACAATTAAGAAAATGGTCATAGGAACATACATATCGATAATTACCTTAAACGTGAATGGATTAAATGCCCCAACCAAAAGACATAGACTGGCTGAATGGATACAAAAACAAGACCCATATATATGCTGCCTACAAGAGACCCACTTCAGACCTAGGGACACATACAGACTGAAAGTGAGGGGATGGAAAAAGATATTCCATGCAAATGGAAATCAAAAGAAAGCTGGAGTAGCTATACTCATATCAGATAAAATAGACTTTAAAATAAAGAATGTTACAAGAGACAAGGAAGGACACTACATAATGATCCAGGGATCAATCCAAGAAGAAGATATAACAATTATAAATATATATGCACCCAACATAGGAGCATAAGGCAACTGCTAACAGCTATAAAAGAGGAAATCGACAGTAACACAATAATAGTGGGGGACTTTAACACCTCACTTACGCCAATGGACAGATCATCCAAAATGAAAATAAATAAGGAAACAGAAGCTTTAAATGACACAATAGACCAGATAGATTTAATTGATATATATAGGACATTCCATCCAAAAACGGCAGATTACACGTTCTTCTCAAGTGCACACGGAACATTCTCCAGGATAGATCACATCTTGGGTCACAAATCAAGCCTCAGTAAATTTAAGAAAATTGAAATCATATCAAGCATCTTTTCTGACCACAACGCTATGAGATTAGAAATGAATTACAGGGAAAAAAACGTAAAAAAGACAAACACATGGAGGCTAAACAATACGTTACTAAATAACCAAGAGATCACTGAAGAAATCAAACAGGAAATAAAAAAATACCTAGAGACAAATGACAATGAAAACACGACGACCCAAAACCTATGGGATGCAGCAAAAGCGGTTCTAAGAGGGAAGTTTATAGCTATACAAGCCTACCTAAAGAAACAAGAAAAATCTCAAGTAAACAATCTAACCTTACACCTAAAGAAACTAGAGAAAGAAGAACAAACAAAACCCAAAGTTAGCAGAAGGAAAGAAATCATAAAGATCAGAGCAGAAATAAATGAAATAGAAACAAAGAAAACAATAGCAAAGATCAATAAAACTAAAAGTTGGTTCTTTGAGAAGATAAACAAAATTGATAAGCCATTAGCCAGACTCATCAAGAAAAAGAGGGAGAGGACTCAAATCAATAAAATCAGAAATGAAAAAGGAGAAGTTACAACAGACACCGCAGAAATACAAAACATCCTAAGAGACTACTACAAGCAACTTTATGCCAATAAAATGGACAACCTGGAAGAAATGGACAAATTCTTAGAAAGGTATAACCTTCCAAGACTGAATCAGGAAGAAACAGAAAATATGAACAGACCAATCACAAGTAATGAAATTGAAACTGTGATTAAAAATCTTCCAACAAACAAAAGTCCAGGACCAGATGGCTTCACAGGTGAATTCTATCAAACATTTAGAGAAGAGCTAACACCCATCCTTCTCAAACTCTTCCAAAAAATTGCAGAGGAAGGAACACTCCCAAACTCATTCTATGAGGCCACCATCACCCTGATACCAAAACCAGACAAAGACACTACAAAAAAAGAAAATTACAGACCAATATCACTGATGAATATAGATGCAAAAATCCTCAACAAAATACTAGCAAACAGAATCCAACAACACATTAAAAGGATCATACACCACGATCAAGTGGGATTTATCCCAGGGATGCAAGGATTCTTCAATATATGCAAATCAATCAATGTGATACACCATATTAACAAATTGAAGAATAAAAACCATATGATCATCTCAATAGATGCAGAAAAAGCTTTTGACAAAATTCAACACCCATTTCTGATAAAAACTCTCCAGAAAGTGGGCATAGAGGGAACCTACCTCAACATAATAAAGGCCATATATGACAAACCCACAGCAAACATCATTCTCAATGGTGAAAAACTGAAAGCATTTCCTCTAAGATCAGGAACGAGACAAGGATGTCCACTCTCACCACTATTATTCAACATAGTTCTGGAAGTCCTAGCCACGGCAATCAGAGAAGAAAAAGAAATAAAAGGAATACAAATTGGAAAAGAAGAAGTAAAACTGTCACTGTTTGCGGATGACATGATACTATACATAGAGAATCCTAAAACTGCCACCAGAAAACTGCTAGAGCTAATTAATGAATATGGTAAAGTTGCAGGTTACAAAATTAATGCACAGAAGTCTCTTGCATTCCTATACACTAATGATGAAAAATCTGAAAGAGAAATTATGGAAACACTCCCATTTACCATTGCAACAAAAAGAATAAAATACCTAGGAATAAACCTACCTAGGGAGACAAAAGACCTGTATGCAGAAAACTATAAGACACTGATGAAAGAAATTAAAGATGATACCAACAGATGGAGAGATATACCATGTTCTTGGATTGGAAGAATCAACATTGTGAAAATGAGTATACTACCCAAAGCAATCTACAGATTCAATGCAATCCCTATCAAATTACCAATGGCATTTTTTACGGAGCTAGAACAAATCATCTTAAAATTTGTATGGAGACACAAAAGACCCCGAATAGCCAAAGCAGTCTTGAGGCAAAAAAATGGAGCTGGAGGAATCAGACTCCCTGACTTCAGACTATACTACAAAGCTACAGTAATCAAGACAATATGGTACTGGCACAAAAACAGAAACATAGATCAATGGAACAAGATAGAAAGCCCAGAGATTAACCCACGCACCTATGGTCAACTAATCTATGACAAAGGAGGCAAAGATATACAGTGGAGAAAAGACAGTCTCTTCAATAAGTGGTGCTGGGAAAACTGGACAGCCACATGTAAAAGAATGAAATTAGAATACTCCCTAACACCATACAGAAAAATAAACTCAAAATGGATTAGAGACCTAAATGTAAGACTGGACACTATAAAACTCTTAGAGGAAAACATAGGAAGAACACTCTTTGACATAAATCACAGCAAGATCTTTTTCGATCCACCTCCTAGAGTAATGGAAATAAAAACAGAAATAAACAAGTGGGACCTAATGAAACTTCAAAGCTTTTGCACAGCAAAGGAAACCATAAACAAGACAAAAAGGCAACCCTCAGAATGGGAGAAAATATTTGCAAATGAATCAACGGACAAAAGATTAATCTCCAAAATATATAAACAGCTCATTCAGCTCAATATCAAAGAAACAAACACCCCAATCCAAAAATGGGCAGAAGACCTAAATAGACATTTCTCCAAAGAAGACATACAGACGGCCACGAAGCACATGAAAAGATGCTCAACATCACTAATTATTAGAGAAATGCAAATCAAAACTACAATGAGGTATCACCTCACTCCTGTTAGAATGGGCATCATCAGAAAATCTACAAACAACAAATGCTGGAGAGGGTGTGGAGAAAAGGGAACCCTCTTGCACTGTTGGTGGGAATGTAAATTGATACAGCCACTATGGAGAACAATATGGAGGTTCCTTAAAAAACTAAAAATAGAATTACCATATGACCCAGCAATCCCACTACTGGGCATATACCCAGAGAAAACCGTAATTCAAAAAGACACGTGCACCCGAATGTTCATTGCAGCACTATTTACAATAGCCAGGTCATGGAAGCAACCTAAATGCCCATCAACAGACGAATGGATAAAGAAGTAGTGGTACATATATACAATGGAATATTACTCAGCCATAAAAAGGAACGAAATTGAGCCATTTGTTGAGAAGTGGATGGATCTAGAGACTGTCATACAGAGTGAAGTAAGTCAGAAAGAGAAAAACAAATACCGTATATTAATGCATGTATGTGGAACCTAGAAAAATGGTACAGATGAGCCAGATTGCAGGGCAGAAGTTGAGACACAGATGTAGAGAATGGACATATGGACACCAAGGGGGGAAAACTGCGATGAGGTGAGGATGGTGGTGTGCTGAATTGGGCAATTGGGATTGACATGTATACACTGATGTGTATAAAACTGATGCCTAATAAGAACCTGCAGTATAAAAAAACAAACAAAACAACTAATACTAAACTTTCATTGGGTTATTTGTATGGAAATATGTTAATACAAATGTTTCAGACATTCCATGAAATTTCTAAAAATCTTATATTTGTATTTGTATGGAAATATGTATGGAAATATGTTAATATAAATGTTTCAGACATTACATGAAATTTCTAAAAATCTTATATTTGTATTTGTATGGAAATATGTATGGAAATATGTTAATATAAATGTTTCAGACATTACATGAAATTTCTAAAAATCTTATATTTGTATTTGTATGGAAATATGTATGGAAATATGTTAATATAAATGTTTCAGACATTACAGGAAACGTCTAAAAATCTTATATGTTCTGGTATAATGTTATAAGTAATAATCCTAGTTATTACTTTAAAATGTATATCTCAGAAATAATTTTCTTGTCAACTGCATTATTATGAACTTTCATCAAATCTTTAACCATGGTCATTTTTAAGTCTTTTGTCATTTACAGACAGTTCTGGGTGTACTCTGATGATTTTGCAAATATGTTCCTATAAAAGGGTTTCATCTTCAAGAAATTCATGGAAAAGACTGACAAGTACAGGTTTCTGGTAACTGACTGTACTGCTGAGCTGAATGAATAAGCATTTTCAGAACTCTAATGAAAAACTGATGAACTCATAAAAGTGCTAACAAAAGATCAAGATGAAAAAAAAAAAGAAATTAATTACATGGGACTGAGTGAACTGATGAGGATGAGTATAATTTTTGTGACTTTCTGTCTGAATTAAAAAAAAAAAATCCCACAAGGACTCAGAGGAAAAGAATATACAAATCAATTTTCACTGCAAAGTAAAGGAGCTGTTACAGTGGAGGATTACTGGACTGAATGTCAATATTATGACATAGTATAAGTGTGTTTCACGTTTGGTAATTGCAATCATTGTTGCTTTTGTTGTGGTCATCCATGTACGATGCTTGGTGTCAGTCTATTTATCTCTTGTAAAAATAAAATACAGTGTGTGTGTGTGGAAAAAAAAAAATGAGAGTCCTTTCTTAAAGCTTTCATTAATTAAGACTAGGCATTCCTTTTTACCAAATAAATCAAAGCAGGCACTTCTATCTTATTTAATAAAGGCCTACATATTAGCCAAACCCATGTTCTCATAATGTAAATTTGTGAATATTTAAAAATTATCCTTATGGTTTAAACTTGTACTGATCCTATTTCCCACTAACACCAATTAACGAAGCAGTTGTAGGAAGAGAGATCAGAAAGAGAAATTGAGAAGAAACAAGAAGATAATTAGGTTAAGAACTAGAAGAGTAAACAGGAGATTTGGAAGAAAAAGGAGGTATTCTTCACACACTAAACATGTACTGTGTGCCAAGCAAGGTACTGGAAAAGAACATATTCAATGGTGCCAAAAGGTGTAAAATGATCCTAAAATGGAAGAGGCAATAGAGGAGGCTGCAGAATTAGATAATTATAAGAAGATAATTAATTAAGTAACTGAGAGATGAGCTTCAACAGAATTGTGGCATTGAACTCAGGTTCAATAAGGTGGGAAGTGAATGATATATGGTAAAACAGATGGTCTATGTATCAAGCAATTGAGTGTGGACAGGAAAAATAGAGATGGAACAGTGTATCTTGAAGAAGAAGCAGGATACAGAAAATGTTTTTTTTTTCTAATATATATTTTGTTTAGGATGGGAGAAAAATTAGTGCATTTACTTTGGGACAGAGTTAAAAATGCAGTTGAAAGAAAGAATAATTCATGGGTAACAAAAGACATGGGAAGGGTGGAATCAAGAGCAGGCATAGACAATTTAAATTTGGAAAGAATTCATGGCACCTCTTCTTCCTAGAATAGAGGAAAGGGGAGAAGAAAGGATAAAAATTAAGAGACATTTTGAAACAGAGGGGAAAAGTTTGAGACATTTTATACTGAATGATCTTGGTCTGTTTGTTCAGTGACTTTGGATGTGACACTGGTTTCCAGATCTGTAGAATGAAATAAATTGTACTAAGTTTACTTCTGCTATAAATAAAGGGATGTAATTAAAATGCTGATAAGAGTAGATTAAATACAATAAAACAATCCATTTGGAGAAGACAACTGAAGATGATTAATAGAATTATTCTTTGGCATATACAGACATAACAGAAGTCAAATAGAAGGTTTAAAAGAAACAATAGCCTAGAGGACTAATAGAACCATGGACTTGCCTTTGACAAAGAGAAGTTCCATTCTTACTGAGCTATTTCTACACATTGTATGAAGGCAGGGTCTCCCTCTTATCCTTTGCAAATGTTAACATGTACCCACTACTATCACCGTTTTATTTGCTTTTTTACCTGTCCTCTTTAAGAATACTTTGCACATCAGAAGAATGTAAAAACTAAAGTACCAAGAATCAACACATAGAGCCAAAGAGTAAATGCAAACACAGGCTACCAATCAAAGTTTAAGACCTACTAGTCTGATATACTAAGTGGTCACTCATGAGAACAGCTGTTACTAGGTTAATAAGCTAATTACTAGAGTGAGATAGAAAGTAGCAAAACATACAGAAGTGAGTAAATAGATCATCCCTGCTATATAATTGTACATATATAATAGCAGAGTCAACAGTAATTCTGAGCTGCCTGATAATTGGTCAGGCTAATAATCATTTATTTAATGAATAAATGAACATTTATTCATTTATTTACTGGTCCAGCTGATTCCTCACTAGTATGTTTAGTTAAAATGCCTGTGGGTGTCACAAAGAACTTTAATCCCAACACATGTCTATGGTTAATAATGACTCATCCTATTTTCCAAACATATTAAAGAAATTAAGTAAATAGTACCTGACAAAAAGCTTTGAGGTACTTAGAGAAGTATACTGCATAAATATGAGATATAAGTATTAAAATTAATCCTTCCCCCATAAGGAACTCTGCTCAGTGTTATGTGGCAGCCTGGATGGGAGGGGAGTTTGGGGGAGAATGGATACATACACATGTATGGCTGGGTCCCTTTGCTGTGCACCTGAAACTATCACAACATTGTTAATCAGCTCTATTCCAATATAAATTAAAAAGTTAAAAAATTAATCTTTTCCCTTCTGTAATTCTCTTATCTAAAATTATCACAATTCTTTCCTCTCTAAAGAACTTAATATTTTTCCATAATTGAGATAAGGGTTTTTCAGTTTGGGCCTTAACCAAAATTCCCTCTCCTCTATGGCAGGGTCTCACTCCAAATGTTCACATTCTTTCTGTTCCTTTGCTGACTCATCATCACAATCAGCCTTGAGACACACCTTGGTTATCATCTCACCAAGTAAAAATCTTATCAAACAGCTTAGCTATTAAATGGAAAATCATCATTATAACAATGGGAGGACTCCCAACACATTTGCAACGAAGGAAACAAACTACCTGTTATAGGCCCTCAGTGGACCAAAGCTGCTGTTCATGGAAAACAAATGTATAAAGCATATGCAAAATATCAATATATGGAAGCTCCGGGGTTGATACTGCATTTGTAAACAAAACTAAAATGTATTTTTGGGTATGATGCATATACTATTAATTCAATTTTAAAAATTCAGGTATTGGCAAAGACTAGACTGTTTCTATCAGAACTGGTCTCAGGCTAAGTTTGCCTTTCACTCTTTTTGATGGAGCTTCCTTTCTCACCCCTGTGTTCATAAACTGCTCCTAACTGTCAGGTGTGTCCTCCTCTGCATTACTCTAAGCCCCAGTTCTTTCCAACTTCCTTTTTAGGGACCATGCCCAGTGACAATACCTTTCTCTTATGGGAAACAAGTGCCAACTCTTACAGGTCTAATGCCACTGTTTCTGATTTTTCAGTATCCATGTGTTGCTTGATTTTGGATGGCTTCTCAGTCTTTGACTTTCTCACCTTGCTAGGAGCCCAAGATTGGTGTGTTCTTTGACCTGACCTATTTGCTCACCACCTTGCTGTAAGCTTCTGGACTTCAGGTTGTTACCTTGACTCTGGACTATCAGCTCTGTCTTCAGAAACCTCTGAGTTTTTCCTCCAGATCTCTTGCCTGGCCCTTATTTTGTGTTGAGTCGTATCTACAGTTGTCCACCATAACAGTGTAGGAGATAATTAGGGTAAGGATGTGAAGGAAAGTGGGAAAATTTCGGGTGTTCCCTAATTAACAGCAACACATGTGCCTATTAACAAAACCATATATTTATATAACACTCCTGATATCTCTATGTGATTTCTGAAAAAAAAACTATTTCTAAAGAAGCAAAAGATCTTCCAAAGTTTAAGCCAGATCTGTACAAATAAAGTGTATAAAATAATTAAGGGACTTATTTAAACGATGCAAAGCCACCCTTCCACCTCAATTCTGAAGACACTTAAAAGTCATTTATGTGTGAACCAGCCAGGTGATATTTCCCTCAATTTTCTACAAGTTTACCTATAATATAAAATCCACTTTTATTTACATAAAATAAGCTATTTGAGTTGGAAGGGGTGCCTAAATTATCCTTTTTTCCCCCAGTTCATGTTGGATGTTAAGACATAGTCAAAAGAGGTAGCTTTATTTTTTCCCTTTTCAGATATTTAAAAAGCATACACTATCCACTTGTTAAAATGGGTTAGAGGACAGAACTGCTGAAAATAATTATAAAGCTGATGGTATTGATATTAATACAGACAGAACATGCTATTAGGGAATAGTGTCCTTAGTTGGCACATATTCCTAATAAGTTCCAAAAGTAGAGAGTTTCCTAACGTATTTTTTAGTCTCTAATCTATCCCTCCTATTATTGAGTGACACAGATGAATTTCTTGGTATTTGTTCAGATGATGAAGCATACATGCAGCTTCCTGGTCACTTAAGTGTACATCCCTTTGGAAAGTTTTGTTATACTGCCTTGTGTTTCATAGCCCGTTTTCAGGTATGCCTGCAGGTTCTGAATTAGTTTGCCATTTGAAAATGTGTTTTGGCATGCATTACAAAGGTCAAAAACTCAAAATAATTCTCTTACTCATTCTTATTCTCCCACTGAATTAATTCACACAGGATACTCTTTTAACTTATAGGATCACTTGACTTCTGTCCAAAATCCATTTTAAAAAAGGGAACAGAACTAAGCCCCCAATGCAAGGAGACTGAGTAAACAACAGTACTAACATGAATGGACATTATGGGTAAGTGGTAAGAGTGTCAACTTACTTAGGCCTCACTATTTATAAACTGCTTACTAACTTGGGTAAGTTATATGACTTCTCTGAGCCAAATTTTCTCATTTTAAAAATGATCCATAGACATTTCTCCAAAGATATACAAATGGCAAATAAACACGCAAAAAAGATGCTTAACATAATTAACCATTACAGAAGTGTAAATCAAAACCAAAATGAGATACCACTAAATACCTACTAGGATAACTATTATCAAAAGAAGGGAAAACAACAAGTGTTGGTAAGGATGTGAATAAATTGGAATGCTTGTGTATTTCTACTGAGAATGTAAAATGGTGTAGTTGCTCTGGGAAAAATCTGGCAGTTCCTTAAAAGTTTAAATTTAGACTGACCAGTGATCCAACAGTTCTATTCCTAGGTAGAAATGATAACCCAAGAGAAATGATAACATATATCCACACAAAAAATATGTACACTAATATTTATAACAGCATTCTTTATAATAGCCAAAGAGTAGAAACAATAAAAATGTCCTTAAATTGATGTATGGATAAATAAAAGTGGTATATCCATACAATGGAATATTATTTGGCAGTTAAAAAAGGGATGAAGTACTTATATAAGCTACAACATGTTTGAACCTTGAGAACAATATACTAAATATAAGAAGCCAATCACAAAAGACCACATGTTGTGTGATTTCATTTATATTAAATGTCCAGAATAGGCAAATTTATAGACAAAGAACATTGATTAGCGGTTGCCTAGAGATGGTGGTGGGGGTGAAGGTGCGGGACTGAGAAGTGACTGCTGATGGGTTTGGAGTTTCTTTTGGGGATGTTGAAATGTTCTGAAATTGACTGTTGTGAGGGTTGCACAACTTTGAATATATTAGGAATAATTGAAATGTATGATTTAAGTTGATCAGTTGTATGGTGTATGAATAATATCTTAATGATTCTCTTAAAAATGGGATAAATAGTTGCATCCATCCCATAGAGTCATTGAGAGGATTAAATGAGATAACTCATGTAAAGTATTAATATAGTGTCAGTACGTGGTAAGCAATCAATAAATGATAGCTCTACTATCATTACTGCTACTACTACTACCACTACAACAACTACTACTACTACTACTGGCAGTAAAACTACTAGTAGTAGTAGAGCTATTATTAAATAATCATACTAAATATTATTATAAAAATAACAATTATTACTAGTAGAGCTATTGCTAAATAATTACCATTTCACATGTAGTTATAATACATATAATACAATTATTATTGTTGCTGTTATTATTATTAAAATGTCTCTATTGGCCTGATAGCTTTTTTGAGGATATAATTTTGGGCCTAGATAAAGTTACCATACTCAGTATGCTGCAATAAAAATGACACAAACTTTGGAGTCAGACAAATCTGATCGAAATCCCATTTTTACCACTTACTAAATATGTAACCTCAGGAAAATTATTTCATCTGTCTGAGGCCGAATTTCCTCATCTGCAAAATGGTTCAACAGTACCTACTACTACTTTAGGCTCTTGTGAGGAATAAATAAGACAGTGTATGTACAAATGCCTATTGCAGTGTCTATACATAGTAAATTCTCAAATTTTGTTTTGATATGTATAAAATCATCGTACTGGCATTAGTGAAAGTGTGATGCAACACCCTCAAGCTTATATTAATTATCTCAATGAGGCATAAACTTCAGCAATGCCCCAAAATAGCAATATATGGAATAGAGGTCTGGTCAACAATCATGTTATTCCTAAGATGTTCATAATTAACTCATTACATTACAGATAAATCTTAAGTGTTAACTTTTTTTCTTTTCATTGTCAAGTGCCTCAAAACAAGTATGATTAAGTTATACAAACTTAGACAAAGTAAGTAAACCAGATTCAGTCTCAAGCCTTAATATGGCAGCCAACTCTTAGGGAAAAGGCTTGGACCAGAATTTCCAAAGCTGTAAATAATGCACACATTGTACAATCTGGGGAATAGAATAGTTTGCAGTTTGGTGTAGCCCCAGGCTAAGCTTGTACATGTTATCCTGCAAAAAATAGATCTTTTGGAAACAGCTCACTAACCCTAGAATATCTACAAGGGACAGTGAACGCTGCCATGAACCAGCTCCAATTATGTGTGCCAAGAATGCTGAGTGAACTCATGATACCCTTCTTCTTCCTCTCCAAAGTCTTCACTTATTCAAGACTAAATTAAATGAAGGTTTTAAGGAGTTATTTGAAGTTAAAAGCATAGGAAGAGTATACAAAAACAAAAATAATTAAATAAATCCCTTGCTACCACCATTATATACATGACACATATACATGATTCGAGCTTATGGAATAATCATGTATAGCTATTTATATTGATATTAATTATGGCTTGACATTTTAGCTCAATTGGTTGGTGACCTGCTTTGGATTATTTGTTCTATGACAACTTTAGAAATAGTTTGCTACTTTTGCTAAACTGAAGAGACTCAGGGATATCATAAGTTTCCATTTTTAGTATTTACCATATTGAAGAAATGGTGGATAATTTATTATTATAAAAGGTTATATCTTGGCAATTTTTAATTATTTTCAAATAAATTTAGTACTTGGATTGAGGTTACAGAGATTTGTCATTATATTGAGTGAAAGTCAAAGAGTATAGAATTGTTAATTTATGAGGTCTTGCCACAAAAATGTCACTCTCCCTTTTCCCATCTCTGTTTTGGCCATTATCATATTGCACTGTAATTCTACTTACACATCTCTCTTCCCCACTAGACTGAGAAACACCTTAAGGCCAAGGCCCTCATTTTGTTAACCTCTATATCCCCAGGTTCTAACACAGTGTTTGGCATCAACTAAGAATGCAAAAAACGTTTTTAGGTATATTGAGTTTAAAAAAAAGATTGATTTGGCTAAACAGCTAATTTCCTAAATTAGGGTTCAATCAGTTATTTTTTTGCCTCGTAGTCCTGAGTATTGCATTAAATATTATATTTTCCCTTATTCTCTTGTAGTATACAGTGGTCTCTTAGGGGACCTAATATAATTTTAAGTAGAAACTGCTGGTGACATTGATTTCCGACGAAGATTAAAACTCCTTATACACACAGAGAAAGTTTGAGCCAGTAGCACATAACACAGTCATTAAGTATGAATTTAAACAGCCTATAAAAATAAAACAAATTCTGAATGAGAATAGAAGAGAAATAAAGAGACTCTTTCATACTGGATCAGATTCATCTGGTATTCAATTAGCTTGGAACTATTCCACTGGTCTGAGTTTTTCTTATATGATTGGGGCCCCCAGGCCTTCTTTTTGACTCTTTAACACAGAAAGAGAAAATAAACAGTGTTTATATTTATTTTTATTTTTTCTATACCCTGAGGTTTATTATCAAAACAATAGCCTTTGCTTAATTTTTAGAACCAACATAGGAAAGAGCACTAAAAAGTTGCAATTTACTAATTTGCATACATTAGCAAATATTTTTTGGTCGTTATGAGCATAATGATCCAAAGTTATCCACAAGAATTATTTTCATTTAAACTCCTCAGGATAATGTAAATAACCATATTAACAATTAGCGAGTAAACACTTTTACTCAACATGAAGTTGATGTTCAGCATCTGAGGCGCCTAGTACTTTTTTGCTTCTACACCAGGGATTATCAAGCTGCAACCCCGGGGACACAGCAGGCCCAACTTCTGTTTTGGTATGGTCCACATGCTATGATTTTTACATTTTTCAAATAGTTGAAAACAAATTGAAGGAAGAATAATATTTCATGACATATGAAAATTATGTAAAATTGAAATCCTAGTACTCATAAATAAAGTTTTATGAGGACTCAGTCATGCTTATATAATATCTATACTACTTTCACACTACATGATACTTATAATGAAGAACATATAGCCCACAAAGCCTAAAATATTTACTATCTAGGCTTTTACAAAAAGTTTGAAGATGCTTATTCTAAATCCATCGTTGGTAATCCATTTACCTTTGCCTGAAATTGCTTTCACTTGTCACAATCCTCAAAACTATTCTATTTTTTTTTTTTGCATCTTTATTGGAGTATAATTCCTTTACAGTGTTGTGTTAGTTTCTGCTGTAAAACAAAGTGAATCAGCTATATGTATACATATATTCCCATATCCCCTCCCTATCCCATCCCTCTACGTGGTCACAAAGCATGGAGCTGATCTGCCTGTGCAATGTAGCTGCTTCCCACTAGCTATCTATTTTACATTTAGTAGTGTATATATGTCAATGCTACTCTCTCACTTCGTCCCAGCTTCTCCTCCCCACCCCGTGTCCTCAAGTCCATTGTCTACGTCTGTGTCTTTATTCCTGTCTTGCTCCTAGGTCCCTCAGAACCTTTTTTTTTAATTCCATAAATATGTGTTAGCATACGGTATTTGTTTTTCTCTTTCTGACTTACTTCACTCTGTATGACAGACTCTAGGTCCATCCACCTCACTACAAATAACTCAATTTTGTTTCTTTTTACAGCTGAGTAATATTCCATTGTATATATGTGACACATCTTCTTTATCCATTCATCTATCGATGGACACTTAGGTTGCTTCCATGTCCTGGCTATTGTAGATAGTGCTGCAATGAACATTGTGGTACATGTCTCCTTCTTAATTATGGTTTTCTCAGGGTATATGTCCAGTAGTGGGATTGCTGGGTCATATGGTAGTTCTATTTTTAGTGTTTTAAGGAACTTCCATATTGTTCTCCATAGTGGCTGTATCAATTTACATTCCCACCAACAGTGCAAGAGGGTTCCCTTTCTCCACACCCTCTCCAGCATTTATTGTTTGTAGATTTTCTGAGGATAGCCATTCTGACCGGTGTGACCTGATACCTCATTGCAGTTTTGATTTGCATTTCTCTAACGATTAGTGATGTTGAGCATCCTTTCATGTGTTTGTTGGCAATCTGTATATCTTCTGTGGAGAAATGTCTATTTAGGTCTTCCACCCATTTTTGGATTGCATTGTTTGTTTTTTTGATATTGAACTGCATTAGCTGCTTGTATATTTTGGAGATTAATTCTTTGTCAGTTGCTTCATTTGCAAATATTTTCTCCCATTCTGAGGGTTGTCTTTCCGTCTTGTTTATTTTTTCCTTGGCTGTGCAAAAGCTTTTAAGTTTCATTAGGTCCCATTTGTTTATTTTTGTTTTTATTTCCATTTCTCTAGGAGGTGGGTCAAAAGGATCTTGCTGTGATTTATGTCATAGAGTGTTCTGCCTATATTTTCCTCTAAGAGTTTGATAGTGTCTGGCCTTATATTTAGATCTGTAATCCATTTTGAATTTATTTTTCTGTATGGTGTTAGGAAGTGTTCTAATTTCATTCTTTTACATGTAGCTGTCCAGTTTTCCCAGCACCACTTATTGAAGAGGCTGTCTTTTCTCCATTGTATATTCTTGCCTCCTTTGTCAAAGATAAGGTGACCATATGTGTGTGGGTTTATCTCTGGGCTTCCTATCCTGTCCCACTGATCTGTATTTCTGTTTTTGTGCCAATACCATACTATCTTGATGACTGTAGCTTTGTAGTATAGTCTGAAGTCAGGGAGCCTGATTCCTCCAGCTCCGTTTTTCTTTCTCAAAATTGCTTTGGCTATTCGGGGTCCTTTGGGTTTCCATACAAATTGTAAAATTATTTGGTCTAGTTCTGTGAAAAATGCCCTTAATAGTTTAATAGGGATTGAATTGAATCTGTAGATTGTTTTGGGTAGTATAGTCATTTTCACAATGTTGATTCTTCCAATCCAAGAACATGGTATATCTCTCCATCTGTTTGTATCATCTTTGATTTCTTTCATCAGTGTCTTATAATTTTCTGCATACAGGTCTTTTGTCTCCTTAGGTAGGTTGATTCCTAGTTATTTTATCCTTTTTGTTGCAATGATAAATGGGAATGTTTCCTTAATTTCTCTTTCAGATTTTTCATCATTAGTGTATAGGAATGCAAGAGATTTCTGGGCATTAATTCTGTATCCTGCTACTTTACCAAATTCATTGATTAGCTCTAGTAGTTTTCTGGTAGCATCTTTAGGATTCTCTATGTAGAGTATCATGTCATCTGCAAACAGTGACAATTTTACTTCTTCTTTTCTGATTTGGATTCCTTTTATTTCTTTTTCTTCTCTGATTGCTGTGGCTAAAACTTCCAAAACTATGTTGAATAATAGTGGTGAGAGTGGACAACCTCGTCTTGTTCCTGATCTTAGAGGAAATGGTTTCAGTTTTTCACCATTGAGAACAATGTTGGCTGTGGGTTTGTCATATATGGCCTTTATTATGTTGAGGTAAGTTCCCTCTATGCCTACTTTCTGGAGGATTTTAATCATAAATGGGTGTTGAGCTTTGTCGAGAGCTTTTTATGCATCTATTGAGATGATCATATGTTTTTTCTCCTTCAGTTTGTTAATATGGTTTATCACATTGATTGATTTGCATATATTGAAGAATCCTTGCATTCCTGGGATGAACCCCACTTGATCATGGTGTATGATCCTTTTAATGTGCTGTGGGATTCTGTTTGCTAGTATTATTTTGAGGATTTTTGCATCTATGTTCGTCAGTGGTATTGGCCTGTAGTTTTCTTTCTTTCTGGTTTTGTTATTAGGATGATGGTGGCCTCGTAAAATGAGTTTGGGAGTATTCCTCCCTCTCCTACATTTTGGAAGAGGTTGAGAAGGATGGGTGTTAGGTCTTCTCTAAGTGTTTGATAGAATTCACCTGTGAAGCCATGTGGCCCTGGGCTTTTGTTTGTTGGAAAATTTTTAATCACAGTTTCAATTTCAGTGCTTGTGATTGGTCTGTTCATGTTTTCTATTTCTTTCTGGTATATTTATTTTATGCATAACACTGACTGGTAGTTTAAGTCTTAGGAAACTCCCAGGAAAAATAGTTATCATCATCAATGAGAAGAACAGGGCACATTTCCAAATTCACCATTAACTGAAATGAAATGTCAGATCTCAAATCTTTTCATCCACATTTGTTCATGGCTTTTTCAAAGCTTCTAGGAGTCTCTTACAGTTTGTGAAGCATGCATTTGTGTTCTATAAAAAAAGCAGTATCCAAAAGAGAGTCTACCTAGCATCAACACATTTCAAGTGGGGCAGATATCACTATGATGCTTTAATAATTTCATATTAAAGTACAATATAAATTAATATACTGTGATGCAGTGTTATTTTTTCTTATAAAACTACTGAAAATATATTCCTTTTCAACTGCCAGAAACATAATTAGCCCTGGTACAACAAAGATTGTTTCATCAAATTTAAAGTTAAATTTACTTTCAGAGGGAGAAAATAAATGGAAGGTAATAGGGCCAGATTGAATTTGTGTGTGTGTTTTACACATTTCTTTTATCTTTATATTTCATACATTACCACAGGCAGCTTTAGCTGAATAGGCTTGCTTTGTGAGAACAATAATTTTAATATTATTTTGTTAAGAACATGTTTATCATCTCAAAATATATAGTTACTTGTTAAGATTAATCTTCTTTCAGCATTATAGTGTGAACACAATTTAGCAACAACCAAACTGTCATCACTATGTCAGCAAAAAGTATGTAAATTTCTATAACCTTGTGGATGACTAATGGATTACACTATAGGAGAGAGAAAGTCAAGATGTTTATTTTCCTCTAGAGACACAACAAAATATCTGTACTGATGCCAACTCCATGCACTAAAAAGTGTTCATCTGAACTGAAAATTTTCATTTACTGGATTGCCTTTACAAATGTGCAGAACTGATAACTGAGTGCAACCCTCAAACAAACACATAAATAATAATTCTAGATCATGTTTTCTAAAACTATCTTGAAGCTGATACTCAAATATTTCCTACAATATTTCTAACTTGGCATAAAATGCCTGCATGAGACTCTTGTTCATGGGTAAAATGGAATTCAAAATGTTCTAGAGAAAATTAATTAATGTTTGTTCTGGGTATCTATTGTTTAACAAACTATACCTAGCTTAGTGACTAGTGATAACCCTTTTTTTTTGTTTGTTTTTCATTATGAATTTTTGGGTCAGAAATCTAGGAAGAGTTCAGCTCAATGGTTTATCTCTGAACTACATGGCATAGGTCAGGGCATCTGGGACTGGAGGATCCACTTCCAACATGGGTTCTTACACTCACATGTCTGGTGCCTTGGTGTTTTATTGGCCTTTCTTTCTCCACATGGCATCTCAACCTCTAGGGTCTCTACATGTGGCTTGAGTTTCTCACAGCATGGTACTTTCAGACCAGACCAAGAGATCCAAGGAGAAATTACAAGATTTCTTTTGACCCAACCTCCAACATCTCAGAATATCATTTCTACCACACTCTATTGGTCAAGTATATCCTAGGCCAACCAGATTCAAGGGGAGGGGAATGAGAAACTATGTTTAGATTGTAGGAATAGGAGAAAATCTGGGGCTAACTTTAATCCACTACAATGTTATCCCAAATTTTCAAATATTGGGATTTGACAAAACTGAACTTGGTAATGTGCTTAGCCATTTAGATTGGATTGTTGTATTTTGGGTAGTCCTCATTTTAGTTCTAGTTTAAGGATGTGTAAAACTGCATGTGCTTGGTAAACTGTAAAAAATGAAGTAAAATAATTTCTAGAAGTTTTGAGAACTTACTTAATTCTAAAAGTTTTCAAGATATAGACAGGGATGTCCAATCACCACAGTTATCTTTCTCTAGCTCATTTTTATGTCTAGGGTTTCTAAGCCCTCATCATTCTGACTGCAGAGCCCCCACCAACACTGAAGAGCTCTCTGGCATTTATAGTGCTTCTAACATCACCTTACTATTGAGGTATGAGTAAATTACAAAATGATTTCCAGTTGTGAATAAACAGTACTAAATAAATCTGTGGAAAAGTTAAAATCACTTAAAATTAACCAGTCATGTGCTCCTTGAAATGCCAAAGATCTTGTTTAAGTGATTTTGTTTTTCTTTCTCTGAATTACATGGTCGATTTAGCATCTTGGAGAAACAGCCTTTCTGGAATGAAAAATGGGCAGGTCTCCATCTTTCTGTCAATAAAGTTGTTTCCAAATTGTGTAACAAACTAAAAACTGAAAAGTTCAGCCTTGCATCTAATGTAAATTGGAAGCAAATTACTTTAATGATTTTACAGGGTGGTGTTGGTGAGCTTTTTTGGTATACATACCTATGTTGGAATACATATTTATAAAAAGCACACATCTCTGTTCTATTAGAGATGTCCTGAATAGAACAGACAAGTGTGACACCCAGTAAATCTGAATGAAATTTACTCCCTACAAGGGTCTCCCTCCTTACTTTACAGCAACACTCCTCACACTTTTCTGTTGAAGTTTGCTTAATGGCAGAGGAGAAGTATCCCCCTAGGGGCCACAAACACAAAATTTAGTCATGTTTTAATTGAAATAGTTGTGTGAATTTTGCTTGCTACTCCTTAGTTTATGTTTTCATATAAAAATAACGCATTCACTTAGCAACTTATCATTTGTTAAATCTTCAACAAATGATACAAGATCATCTTATGGCTTCATGTAACCCCTGGCAAACCAGAGTACCCTCGAGGTATTTTATATCAGTGTGGATGGAAAGATGTGAGTATATAAAACTTACTGAAAGAGTGTGTCAGCACATCTAGATTTGGCTTTAACAAAATGTGATGACTCTGCAAAATAATATACAAGTGGTGGGGAGACAGCCATAGTCTAATCTTCAACATTACCGACAAAATATTCACCATTTTCACAGCTTACTCTTGACAACATGTTTATTATTTTCTTTTTGTTTTAAAATACTTAACTCTGGTACTCATACTGCTAGGCTGCATTAACTATAATGTGTTATATTTCATTCTTAAAAAGTGAACAAGCTCTTAGGAATGTAATATTCTCTCACCTATTTTTAAGATAGAAATAAGTCTCTAACAATCCAGGTTGCATTGGAAAGATCAAAAGTTGAGTCAAAAACTTCCGAAGTGACTGAAATATTGGGGCCAATTCATCTTCCTTAGCTATATAATTGGTAGGTACCACTGGTCACATATTTCAATGTCATATGCCCAAAGTATGACTAATACGTTGCCAGCATATTTACCCAGTTCTCTTGTTTAGAATTGAAGAAATTATTAGAACTGAAGAATAGAATAAAACCCAAGATAGGTGAAAGCTCACAGATGTTAAAGAATATAGTTTAGAGTAAAGGCCGTGGTTTGAAAGAGACACTAGCAGACCTCTGAGTTTCAAGCTTAAATTTCTTGAAATAGGAGCTCTGACCGCCACAGCAACAGTCAGCTCTACCCACCACCAGAGCCTCCCATCAAGCCTCTTAGATAACCTCAACCACCAGAGGGCAGACAACAGAAGCAAGAAAAACTACAATCCTGCAGCCTGTGGACCAAAAACCACAGTTACAGAAAGACAGAGAAGATGAAAAGGCAGAGGGCTATGTACCAGATGAAGGAACAAGAAAAAACCCCAGAAAAACAACTAAATGAAGTGGAGATAGGCAACCTTCCAGAAAAAGAATTCAGAATAATGATAGTGAAGATGATCCAGGACCTCGGAATAAGAATGGAGGCAAAGATTGAGAAGATGCAAGAAATGATTAACAAAGACCTAGAAGAATTAAAGAACAAACAAACAGAGATGACCAATACAATAACTGAAATGAAAACTACACTAGAAGGAATCAATAGCAGAATAACTGAGGCAGAAGAACGGATAAGTGACCTGGAAGACAGAATGGTGGAATTCACTGCTGCGGAACAGACTAAAGAAAAAAGAATAAAAAGAAATGAAGACAGCCTAAGAGACCTCTGGGACAACATTAAACGCAACAACATTCGCATTATAGGGGTCCCAGAAGGAGAAGAGAGAGAGAAAGGACCAGAGAAAATATTTGAAGAGATTATAATCGAAAACTTCCCTAACATGGGAAAGGAAATAGCTACCCAAGTCCAGGAAGCGCAGAGAGTCCCATACAGAATAAACCCAAGGAGAAACACGCCGAGACACATAGTAATCAAAGTGGCAAAAATTAAAGACAAAGAAAAATTATTGAAAGCAGCAAGGGAAAAACGACAAATAACATACAAGGGAACCCCCATAAGGTTAACAGCTGATTTCTCAGCAGAAACTCTGCAAGCCAGAAGGGAGTGGCATGAAATACTTAAAGTGATGAAAGGGAAGAACCTACAACCAAGATTACTCTACCCAGCAAGGATCTCATTTAGATTTGATGGAGAAATCAAAAGCTTTACAGATAAGCAAAAGCTAAGAGAATTCAGCACCACCAAACCAGCTCTACAACAAATGCTAAAGGAACTTCTCTAAGTGGGAAACACAAGAGAAGAAAAGGACCTACAAAAACAAACCCAAAACAATTAAGAAAATGGTCATAGGAACATACATATCGATAATTACCTTAAACGTGAATGGATTAAATGCCCCAACCAAAAGACATAGACTGGCTGAATGGATACAAAAACAAGACCCATATATATGCTGTCTACAAGAGACCCACTTCAGACCTAGGGACACGTACAGACTGAAAGTGAGGGGATGGAAAAAGATATTCCATGCAAATGGAAATCAAAAGAAAGCTGGAGTAGCTATACTCATATCAGATAAAATAGACTTTAAAATAAAGAATGTTACAAGAGACAAGGAAGGACACTACATAATGATCCAGGGATCAATCCAAGAAGAAGATATAACAATTATAAATATATATGCACCCAACATAGGAGCACCTCAATACATAAGGCAACTGCTAACAGCTATAAAAGAGGAAATCGACAGTAACACAATAATAGTGGGGGACTTTAACACCTCACTTACACCAATGGACAGATCATCCAAAATGAAAATAAATAAGGAAACAGAAGCTTTAAATGACACAATAGACCAGATAGATTTAATTGATATATATAGGACATTCCATCCAAAAACGGCAGATTACACGTTCTTCTCAAGTGCACACGGAACATTCTCCAGGATAGATCACATCTTGGGTCACAAATCAAGCCTCAGTAAATTTAAGAAAATTGAAATCATATCAAGCATCTTTTCTGACCACAACGCTATGAGATTAGAAATGAATTACAGGGAAAAAAACGTAAAAAAGACAAACACATGGAGGCTAAACAATACGTTACTAAATAACCAAGAGATCACTGAAGAAATCAAACAGGAAATAAAAAAATACCTAGAGACAAATGACAATGAAAACACGACGACCCAAAACCTATGGGATGCAGCAAAAGCGGTTCTAAGAGGGAAGTTTATAGCTATACAAGCCTACCTAAAGAAACAAGAAAAATCTCAAGTAAACAATCTAACTTTACACCTAAAGAAACTAGAGAAAGAAGAACAAACAAAACCCAAAGTTAGCAGAAGGAAAGAAATCATAAAGATCAGAGCAGAAATAAATGAAATAGAAACAAAGAAAACAATAGCAAAGATCAATAAAACTAAAAGTTGGTTCTTTGAGAAGATAAACAAAATTGATAAGCCATTAGCCAGACTCATCAAGAAAAAGAGGGAGAGGACTCAAATCAATAAAATCAGAAATGAAAAAGGAGAAGTTACAACAGACACCGCAGAAATACAAAACATCCTAAGAGACTACTACAAGCAACTTTATGCCAATAAAATGGACAACCTGGAAGAAATGGACAAATTCTTAGAAAGGTATAACCTTCCAAGACTGAACCAGGAAGAAACAGAAAATATCAACAGACCAATCACAAGTAATGAAATTGAAACTGTGATTAAAAATCTTCCAACAAACAAAAGTCCAGGACCAGATGGCTTCACAGGTGAATTCTATCAAACATTTAGAGAAGAGCTAACACCCATCCTTCTCAAACTCTTCCAAAAAATTGCAGAGGAAGGAACTCTCCCAAACTCATTCTATGAGGCCACCATCACCCTGATACCAAAACCAGACAAAGACACTACAAAAAAAGAAAATTACAGACCAATATCACTGATGAATATAGATGCAAAAATCCTCAACAAAATACTAGCAAACAGAATCCAACAACACATTAAAAGGATCATACACCACGATCAAGTGGGATTTATCCCAGGGATGCAAGGATTCTTCAATATACGCAAATCAATCAATGTGATACACCATATTAACAAATTGAAGAATAAAAACCATATGATCATCTCAATAGATGCAGAAAAAGCTTTTGACAAAATTCAACACCCATTTATGATAAAAACTCTCCAGAAAGTGGGCATAGAGGGAACCTACCTCAACATAATAAAGGCCATATATGACAAACCCACAGCAAACATCATTCTCAATGGTGAAAAAGTGAAAGCATTTCCTCTAAGATCAGGAACGAGACAAGGATGTCCACTCTCACCACTATTATTCAACATAGTTCTGGAAGTCCTAGCCACGGCAATCAGAGAAGAAAAAGAAATAAAAGGAATACAAATTGGAAAAGAAGAAGTAAAACTGTCACTGTTTGCGGATGACATGATACTATACATAGAGAATCCTAAAACTGCCACCAGAAAACTGCTAGAGCTAATTAATGAATATGGTAAAGTTGCAGGTTACAAAATTAATGCACAGAAATCTCTTGCATTCCTATACACTAATGATGAAAAATCTGAAAGAGAAATTATGGAAACACTCCCATTTACCATTGCAACAAAAAGAATAAAATACCTAGGAATAAACCTACCTAGGGAGACAAAAGACCTGTATGCAGAAAACTATAAGACACTGATGAAAGAAATTAAAGATGATACCAACAGATGGAGAGATATACCATGTTCTTGGATTGGAAGAATCAACATTGTGAAAATGAGTATACTACCCAAAGCAATCTACAGATTCAATGCAATCCCTATCAAATTACCAATGGCATTTTTTACGGAGCTAGAACAAATCATCTTAAAATTTGTATGGAGACACAAAAGACCCCGAATAGCCAAAGCAGTCTTGAGGCAAAAAAATGGAGCTGGAGGAATCAGACTCCCTGACTTCAGACTATACTACAAAGCTACAGTAATCAAGACAATATGGTACTGGCACAAAAACAGAAACATAGATCAATGGAACAAGATAGAAAGCCCAGAGATTAACCCACGCACCTATGGTCAACTAATCTATGACAAAGGAGGCAAAGATATACAATGGAGAAAAGACAGTCTCTTCAATAAGTGGTGCTGGGAAAACTGGACAGCCACATGTAAAAGAATGAATTTAGAATACTCCCTAACACCATACACAAAAATAAACTCAAAATGGATTAGAGACCTAAATATAAGACTGGACACTATAAAACTCTTAGAGGAAAACATAGGAAGAACACTCTTTGACATAAATCACAGCAAGATCTTTTTCGATCCACCTCCTAGAGTAATGGAAATAAAAACAAAAATAAACAAGTGGGACCTAATGAAACTTCAAAGCTTTTGCACAGCAAAGGAAACCATAAACAAGACGAAAAGACAACCCTCAGAATGGGAGAAAATATTTGCAAATGAATCAACGGACAAAGGATTAATCTCCAAAATATATAAACAGCTCATTCAGCTCAATATCAAAGAAACAAACACCCCAATCCAAAAATGGGCAGAAGACCTAAATAGACATTTCTCCAAAGAAGACATACAGACGGCCACGAAGCACATGAAAAGGTGCTCAACATCACTAATTATTAGAGAAATGCAAATCAAAACTACAATGAGGTATCACCTCACTCCTGTTAGAATGGGCATCATCAGAAAATCTACAAACAACAAATGCTGGAGAGGGTGTGGAGAAAAGGGAACCCTCTTGCACTGTTGGTGGGAATGTAAATTGATACAGCCACTATGGAGAACAATATGGAGGTTCCTTAAAAAACTAAAAATAGAATTACCATATGACCCAGCAATCCCACTACTGGGCATATACCCAGAGAAAACCGTAATTCAAAAAGACACGTGCACCCGAATGTTCATTGCAGCACTATTTACAATAGCCAGGTCATGGAAGCAACCTAAATGCCCATCAACAGACGAATGGATAAAGAAGTAGTGGTACATATATACGATGGAATATTATTCAGCCATAAAAAGGAACGAAATTGAGTCATTTGTTGAGAAGTGGATGGATCTAGAGACTGTCATACAGAGTGAAGTAAGTCAGAAAGAGAAAAACAAATATCGTATGTTAATGCATGTATGTGGAACGTAGAAAAATGGTACAGATGAGCCAGTTTGCAGGGCAGAAGTTGAGACACAGATGTAGAGAATGGACATATGGACACCAAGGGGGGAAAACTGCGACGAGGTGGGGATGGTGATGTGCTGAATTGGGCGATTGGGATTGACATGTATACACTGATGTGTATAAAACTGATGCCTAATAAGAACCTGCAGTATAAAAAAACAAACAAAACAACTAATACTAAACTTTCATTGGGTTATTTGTATGGAAATATGTTAATATAAATGTTTCAGACATTACATGAAATTTCTAAAAATCTTATATTTGTATTTGTATGGAAATATGTATGGAAATATGTTAATATAAATGTTTCAGACAGTACATGAAATTTCTAAAAATCTTATATTTGTATTTGTATGGAAATATGTATGGAAATATGTTAATATAAATGTTTCAGACATTATATGAAATTTCTAAAAATCTTATATTTGTATTTGTATGGAAATATGTATGGAAATATGTTAATATAAATGTTTCAGACATTACATGAAATTTCTAAAAATCTTATATTTGTATTTGTATGGAAATATGTATGGAAATATGTTAATATAAATGTTTCAGACATTACATGAAATTTCTAAAAATCTTATATTTGTATTTGTATGGAAATATGTATGGAAACATGTTAATATAAATGTTTCAGACATTACAGGAAACGTCTAAAAATCTTATATGTTCTGGTATAATGTTATAAGTAATAATCCTAGTTATTACTTTAAAATGTATATCTCAGAAATAACTAATTTTCTTGTCAACTGCATTATTATGAACTTTCATCAAATCTTTAACCATGGTCATTTTTAAGTCTTT
The DNA here is from genome assembly GCF_949987535.1 of Balaenoptera acutorostrata. Lineage (NCBI taxonomy): Eukaryota > Metazoa > Chordata > Mammalia > Artiodactyla > Balaenopteridae > Balaenoptera > Balaenoptera acutorostrata. The sequence continues at coordinate 92,918,577 of NC_080085.1, read as the reverse complement.
TGTCATTTACAGACAGTTCTGGGTGTACTCTGATGATTTTGCAAATATGTTCCTATAAAAGAGTTTCATCTTCAAGAAATTCATGGAAAAGACTCTGACAAGTACAGGTTTCTGGTAACTGACTGTACTGCTGAACTGAATGAATAAGCATTTTCAGAACTCTAATGAAAAACTGATGAACTCATAAAAGTGCTAACAAAAGATCAAGATGAAAAAAAAGAAATTAATTACATGGGACTGAGTGAACTGATGAGGATGAGTATAATTTTTGTGACTTTCTGTCTGAATTAAAAAAAAAAAATCCCACAAGGACTCAGAGGAAAAGAATATACAAATCAATTTTCACTGCAAAGTAAAGGAGCTGTTACAGTGGAGGAAAAAAAAAAAAAAAAATTTCTTGAAATACAACGTTTAGTGGCAGGAGACTCAAAAAGGAGGCTCAACACCTTGTGTCTTTGAATCTGTAAAACAGCACTAGCACCCATAAATCAACTTGTTATTTTTTCCTACTCCAGATGATTCATAAATATTTAGGATCTCAACCTGAAAACAAGTTTTAAATAGCCCTGGATTGTGCCATTGGAAATAATATTATCAGATCGTTTTAAAGTCTGTACTGAGGGGCTCTTTTATTTTAAAAAAGTGATTGTTCTCCAGGAGTTAATGCTCTCTAAATAAAAATTTGGGACTGATAAGCATGAAAAGTTTTCTGTACCAATCACCAATTCATGACACCCAGGAATCTATCAATCACAGAGTTAAAAAGCTCTGTCCTACAGCACACTTAATACCCAGTGTAACCACTTAGTATTACCATTCCTTGATGCAATACAAACTCATTTCCTTAAACTGCTATTGCAATGAACTCCAGGGTTATAAATGAACAGACACAAATTGATTTGCATGTAATGACAGTAGCAATAAACCTTTCCTGTTTCATGCAATTTTCCCCATCTGTTAACAGAGAGGAAGTTTAGGACCTATTATTCCCAGAAGGAGACTTACCCAGCTGGACATCTATAACACTTGGCTGATTCTCCATGGGGAACAATGGCTTGGGAGGTTTGTCTGTGAGTAAAGCTAGAAGAGAAAATGAAAGAAGGTAATGGAAAAATTGAGATAAATTACAGGATGAGAAAGATTCTATCGTGTATGATATTTAATGTTTGTAGACTTGAGAGTACGTAAACATTTATTAGACAGTGTTCCTACTTGAGCTGTTACTCTATCCATACAATATCCACTTCCCAGCACATTTAGAACACCACTGATTCACTGTGAATAGGCCACTTTGACAGCTACACTTTCCAACAAGATCAAACGAATGGTCTATTTTGAGTGGTTTTATAAGCTTGTGAGTGTAAAGAAATACAGATTTTAAAAGTATAATCATATAAACATTAAATCTTCATACCCACTTTGTGGTACTAAATATTCTTAGTGAAATATAACCCTAATGGACATTTCTGGTGGACTGAACCTTCTATACCTCTGAATCATCCCTCACTCCCCACCTCAATCTCTAAAACAATATGATAAAACACTGGTACCTTCATTAGGATAAATGATCAAAAATACTGATTGAGCATCTTTTGTCCACTAAGTCCTATGCTAAGTGCTAAGGGAAAAGAAGTAAAATATTTATCTTTGCCTTCAATATATAATCTAGGACTACGAACACAGAATTAGCACATGAAAATAGATGAACAAAGAATACAATTTAGTAAAAATAAAATCGTAGCATTTCAGCTATAAGGCTATATGTGGTAAAGGAATGGAGAAAGGAGAGGTCAATATTTGTTGTCAGGGTCGGGCAAAGTTTTATGAAGGAAATGAGTCTCCACACAGACCTTAAGGAATGGAGAAGATTTGGAAAGGCAGAGTAAGGAATAAGAAATGCAAGAAAAATTAATAACACAAATCGAGGAATAGAGGTAGAACTTAGAGAGGCACCTAGAAGAAAGAAGTGTCAGGACTTGGCACACAGATATAAAATGCTTTATGACAAACCTTATATGAAGCTATTATTTATACCCTGAGTTCCTTTTACTTGTTCCTGTATTTATGCCCTACTTCAACTATCCAACTAGACTCTTACCTATCAAGGGGAAATGTTTTATAAGTCTTTGTAATTCACAAGAGACATAGAATAGAGCTGGGCACGAAAGAGATAATCATTAACCCATTGTTAATTGACTGGTTTAGGAATTCTGTGCCGATCTGAGAGAAGTTCATCTCATATTTGCAAAGATATTTAGAAGAGAAAGAGAGAAACAAAAGTTGATCACATGATAGGGAAGGTTAGGGAAATATACAAATTTGGTGATATTCCCAAAATAATTGTTGATAACAAACAAATGCAACAGGACAGAGCTTTACATAACATTAGCTTTATCTTCCTGATATCCAAACTGTTAAGGAAAAATTTTAGTGACTTGTTCTCATTTTTCCAACAAATCTTTATTGATGGCCTGTAACGCATCTTGTCCTTATGGAATTGAATGATATATTTTTCTAACTAAGCTAATTTTGGCATAATACAGGCAAACACACAAATATAATATCTATAGTCTTCATTTCTTCAATATCTCAGTTACTCTTAATAACCTTATATCAATATTTAAATATTATTTGAAATATAAAGGATATGCTTTTAAACAAAATTTAAATATTTGTATTCAAAATCCAGTCACAACAGATGTTCAGTTTTGTTGTTTGCTATCATTTGTAATAGCAAAATATTGAGAACTACCAAAATATCCATCAGTAGGAGGCTGGTTAAATAATATTATGTTACTTCCATATAATGATAGATTATGATACATCTACTTAAAAGAATCAGGTAAATCTGTACATCTATTATGAAATATCTCCAAGATATACTATTCAATGAAAAAGCAAGGTTCCAAACAGTGTGCACAGTATACTATCCTTTGTGTAAAAAATATATATGTGTGTGTGTGTGCATGCACATGTGCTGTGCATGTATATATATTTGTACAAGTGTGGAATATTTCTGAATGGATACATGTGAAACTCATAACAGTGATTTCCTTTGAGGAGAGGAACTAGGTGACTGGAGAATAGTGGTAGGTGAGGTTGGGTTAGGGCGGTACTGGCCAGCAGAGGAAGATTTAATTTTCACTGTATACCTGTTGTACATTTTGAACAACATGCATATACTGTGTATTCAAAACATGAATAAAAATTTTAAAAGTCCAGCCACCTACATTTTATTTATAAAAGAATCATTTTGGTTACTTGGCATAATTATTGTCAATTTGCCTTACACATCCAGATTATAGACACTTAGATTGCTGGAAACTGTTCTTAGTATTATTTTCAAATATGTCTTGCCTGTAAATGTATTAATTGGTAGGTGGGAAGTAACTGTAGGTAATGCATTTAATGCTCAAAGATGAATATCTTGTCTTACTTTCATCAGGATATGAATTTGGAGTCATTGTTGCCCCCCATCCTTACCTCCTGCCATGGACTATGGATATATTTACTCTGATTTTATTATTGTTAAATGTCAATTACTAAAACTTAATAATATTAATGATAATTTTAAGTGCCTTATGTTTACAGGTGGTTCATAATTTTTAAGGTGCTTTCAGATACATTAGTTCATGTGATCTACACAATGACCTTGGAAGGTAAGGAAGATAGTTACAATTATGGCCACCTTAGAGATGAAGCTAAATGAAGCTTGCATTGTCTCATTTGGTGCCCCCTTGCGACCAAAAGCCCCTATATGCAGAATGGATAGGAAGATAGATATAAGTTGTAGGCAGGAAAGAGGTAAAAATGCTCAGTACTGAATCAATGGTTTTAGCCTCTTTGACTACAAACTAATTAAGCTTAGGTTCCCAGGCCAGTGGGAGCGGCTTTGTGGCAAACAGCCAGCTGAAACACGGTTTCTGTAGAACATTCCATGCACATACATTTTTTTCCCCTAAACTCATGAATGAAAGGAGATGAACTTACACTTATCCTAATGCATCCCAGTGGGATGTATGGGCGTGGAACCTCATTAAATTCCAATATCATGTCTAGGCCTGGGAATTGCCAAGAAGTGCAAAACATTTGTGATGATAAAGCAGGAGCTGCAGCAGTTCATCTGGATCCTGACCACCAGCCCAGAGACAAATCTATCAGCGCCCAGCATAATTATAGCATTTGCAGATTAGCTAGAGCACATGCTGCCATGAGTAGGCAAGCTCATTTCATTTTTCTTCTTTTTAAAAAAATCTCATCTGAAAATCACAGTTACTGTTTGGGAAATGAAGGGGAGAACTGTCAATACTAGACCCCATGAACAACACAGTGGAGATTTACAATTTTATTAGAAAACTTATCCTGGACCCCTAGAGGGATTAACTGGGGTCTGAGCTAGTCTTTCAATTTTCTGCTCAAGCTTCATGCTTTGATTGAAAGAATGAGAGCAAAGGATGCAGTTTGGTACTAACATTTCAGTCCACAATTCCTCCCTGCATTTCCCTCTGTAGCTGCTTATGTTTAATTATCCTTAACTATAATTGCTCTACTGAGTATACCATGGTATTAGTCTTAATGTGCTAGTGAAGCTATGACTGTTACTGCCTGCTTCTTCCTAAAACTAGGTTTTATATGTTCAACACTAACTTTCCTGAGAAGAATGTCCAAATTAGCTCTTTCTTTCCTATTGCAGGCAAAGGTGTGTCTACCTATACAACCAGATCAATTGATTTGACTGAAATGATTGGTAAATTTCTATGAAGTTAGTATAAGAAATCAGTAGAATTAACTGTTTGAATAAATCAATTTATGTGACTATATTGCCTAAGTGTTACATACAATTATTACAAGTGTCATTGTCCTCTTTTGTTGATTTGTCTCTTTAATTAGACTTGCTAGCAAGCCAAGTGGAAGGGAATAGAAGGACAGCTTGATGCAAAGGACACTAAGTGTATGAACCCAGTAGAATCACAAAGTAGCTATTTAATTTCTAGGAATGAAGACATTATGAAATGTGTATGTTAAGGTCAATGAAATGGATCTCTCCAAATCCATTCAACGGATCAACACTGAAATCACATTCCAAAATCATTATTTTCACCACAACATTTAACCATACAAAATCTCCCAATGTCCCCTACATTTACAAGAGGATAAAATCTGAACCTGTCAGGTGTAAACATAAAGGCAGTCATGATATAGCCTTAAAAAAAAGCCTTCCTGTCTTCTTACCCACTCTTCTACTTTATCTGTGCTTTGTTTGGCCAAGTTACTTTCCTTATTTAGACATTGCATTAATTTCCAACTCTGCATCTTGGCTTAAACACTTTCCCTAAGCTTAGAGACAAATAATAATAGTTGCCTTAGTTATAATTTATTTAGTATCTGCTGTGTGCTAGGCCCTGTTCTAAGGCACTTTATATTACATTTTACAAATAACTTTCCCAAAGTCAAGGAGCTTGTAAAAGAGGAATCTGAAATGAGTAATGTCTGATCTCACCATGCCCACAGTGTCTAAGACCTTCCCCTTCCTTTTTGCTATCCCAAGTCCTATCTATCTTCCAAAAGTCAGTTTAAGTAAGTCCAACGTCCTCCAGAAAACCTTCCCTAATAAAAGCCCAAACAAACCTTTCCTCTCTCTGAAATCCTAAAGCATTTACTATTACTTTGAACCACTCAGTTGGTTCACAGCATACATTGCTTTGAAAACAAATTAAACTTCACCTTATATGGGTATATCTAGTCTCCCTAACTAGATTTTGAAGTTCCTAGATGACAAGAATCATGTCTCACATAACCCAATAATCAAGGTAGTGTCTGACACTGTGGAACAAATAAACACAATTTTCAAATTATTTTCCCATTGTATTGTTTCTCTAAAAATGGGTGCTTCCAATAGGGTTCTTAGGTTACAAGGAACAGAAAGACAGTCTTGCTAATTTAAGCAAAAAGGGAATTTATCAGAAGGATGTCTCAAGGATGGACAGGATGTCTGGGGAACTAAGTTTAGATACAGGAAAGAAACCAGGCTAGGTCTAGATGTACAGGCAAAAGGGACTGCACAACAATTTCATCTTGATCCCATCATAGGACTGAATTCACTCCAACTGGTTTGTGTGTGTGTGTGTGTGTGTGTATGTGTGTTTAATTTGTTTTGTCTTATTGTGTTGTATCTTGTTTTCTGTCCTTGTGTCACTTTGATCAAGATTCAAAATTCCAGGAAAGAGAGGCTGAATGGATAAATTTTTAACTCCAGCCCTAGCCAAGACTGCATGCACACACCAAGGAAAACAAGAATCTCCCTAAAGCAGGATTTCACAACCTCAGCAATATTAATTTTCAGTGCCAGATAATTCTCTCTTGTAGGTGGCTGTCTTGTGCATTGCAGGATGTTTAACAGCATCCCTGGCCTCTACCCACTAAATGCTAGTAGCACCTTCCCCCAGTTGTAAAACCCAAAAATATCTCCAGATATTGGCAAATGCCCCTGGGGAGCAAAATCACCCCAGGTTGAGAACCACTGTCCTGCAGGAAACTTAGGTTCTCTGATGTTCTGAGGGAACCAAAGATCTTCAGAAAGAAGACTTGGGAATAGTCTTCACATGGGAAAAGGAAATGGAGGTCCTTACTAAGCAAATTAGATCTAGGGAGAGTCAGGGATCTTGTTAATATCCTTAAAGGTTTCCTGTAATCATGAAGGGAGATTATCCAAGTCTGGCCAAAGTAGTCGACTAGTTTCAAGATTTCATAAATTGAACACAGAATGAATCCAGAAATTGCTGAGTTCTGGAAACATCATAAGCATTATTATTTCTTGGAAAGGAATATCTCTTTCTGAATTAACATTAGAGACTTCCTAATTCTGAATTATGAGGCACATATGTTACTGGCTACTTAGTGAATATAAAGTCCCATATACTGTGAATATTTCATTTCTAGGATTACTAAGCTGAGAATCCCCTAATTTAGGTGATCATTCAGGAAAAAATATACAATAAATATGATTATTTAATATTATCTTTAATCCTCCAAACTTATAAACCCAAACAGGATCAGTCTTAGATATAATGTGTCTCCTTTGCCCTAAGCTTCCTCGTTTTGTGTACCTTACTTCAGAGGAGTTTCGTCTCCAGCCTGCTTTTAGACACCCAGTGTTGTGTCTCTCTAATCAAAACTCACTGCAAAGAAATATCTGCAATTTAAACCTTAGAATGAACTTAAGGTATCTGAATCTCCTCTCCTAAGGCTAGTTGCTTTTGAAGGATTGTCTGGAAATGTGGAAGGGCAGGCTTTATTCCTTAGTAGGGGGTTAAACAGCAGGCATATAATTGGCCCCAGGACCCTTCTCTTTACTCCTGTCTTCACATTGGTGTTGGTCAACAGACAGGGTGGGCTTCAGCAGAAGTTAATGAAGACAGATACAGTTATTTTCCTCAAGATTCCAACCAGCATTATTATGAGTGATTTCTCCACTTCTTAACATATCTTAGGAAAGAGAGCCCAGCATAGTTTAAATTTAAAAATACATCAATGTTCATTAAAAGTCAAGTCTTGTTTTCACTTCAGCCTGTTACTACCTCCATCAACTAAGCACTATAGCAATTAATTTTTTATAAATATTTTCTCCACCAAAATTCTAATATATCTACCGCATTTAAAACAGGAGGGGTTCTTATTAGTTATCCATTTTATACATATTATTGTGTATATGTCAATCCCAATCCCAACTAATAAGAACCTGCTGTATAAAAAAAAAAAACAATAAAATAAAATTCAAATAAATAAATAAATAAAACAGGAGGAGGCAGACTGACATATATTATTTGTCTATTAATTCCATCCAAAAAGAATATGGATTCTCTAGGTGTTCCAACTATCGTAGAAAGGCTGAGATGGGGTCGGAAAATAAAATCAAGCCAGTGATTCCAAGAGTCATTTGGAGATTTGTTTTAAACCACTGGTGGCTAAACCTTTGGATATTTAGATACGTGTCTCCCACACCTCCCTACTACTGACTAAGAATAATTTCCTTTAGTAAGTCACTCCTATTGATGGTGTTGGCTCATGTTCCTCATGCGTGTATTTGAAAGATAAAATTATTGAGAAACATGGAGTCAAACAGACAGGAGGTAATATTCATAGGATTAAATTGCTTTTTAATACAAATACATTCTATTTGAATTAAAATACTCCTACCATAATTTAAAGCCATTCCAAGTATTTGTCTTTATTTAAAACATAAAGTCAGGTATTTTCTTTGAATCAATAGGTGATCCTTTAACAGGCAGATGCTAAGCTGCCAGGGAAGTGCTGGGCAACCTACCAGGCCATTGCCCCTGCACAGCTCAGGATCTTGCTAGCAACTGCTCTGGGCATCTGGCTCAAAGACTCTGTGCTGCCTTGCAATTCAATGGATGTGCCTTGAGGGTCCTGAATGGTCAGGGGTGCTGTGAAGTTGCCCTGAGGTGCCCTTTCCTCTAGATTCCATATTTATTTCCACTAATATTTGAGTTTTGAGCAATGCATGAGCTTTGGGAAAGCTTGAGCATAAAGGCAGGGCAATTTCTTCTTGATGCCATTTGACACAGGGCCGTTCTCTGGAGAGAACAATGTTTATTCAGCACAAATCCGCCCAGACATAAAACAACTTCTTCAAACTTGAAAAGAAAACAACCTTGGGGGAAATGGAAACTTAAACAGAGGTTGTGATGGTAGTTTTTTTTTTTTTTTTCTCTCTTCACAGAACATGCTTTTTCTTCACTTTTGCCTTTTCCCCCTCAAGAAAGATTTTTGCCTTCTCTCTATAAAACGGTACTCTCTGGGCACTTAAATGTTGATGTCTAACACATTCTAAATGTGGTTACTATCAAATAAGTTACCTGAGATAGTGTACTTCTGAGTTCCACACAGAACTTGGGATATAGTTAACACTAAAACAATGAGAGGTTACACATAGAAGATAGATCAGTTTTAATTTTTTTCAGGTTTATTGAAATATAATTGACATATAACATTGTGTAAGTTTACGGTATACAATCTGTTGATTTGACACACATATATTGCAATACAATTACCGCCATATAGCTAACTAATACCTCCATCAGGTCACATAATTATAATTTCTTTTTTGTGGTGAGAACATTTAAGGTCTACTCTCTTAGCAGCTTTCAAGTATATACAACAGTAATGTTCATTATAATCACCATGCTGTGTATTAGATCCCTAGAACTTATTCATCTTCTAACAAGAAGTTTGTACTCTTTGACCAACATTGCCTTATTTTTCCCACCTTCCAGCCCCTGGTAACCACCATACCAGTCTCTGTTTCTATGAGTTCAGCTTTTTTAGATTCCATGTATAAGTGATGTCATGCAGTATTTTTCTTGTCTGAATTATTTCACTTAGCACAGTGCCCTCCAGGTCCATCTATGGTGGCACAAATGGCAAGATTTCCTTCTTTCTCACAGCTAAATAGTATTCCATTGTGTATCTTTATAAGATAGATCAATTTTCAACTTGCATCAAGATCCTCATTGGCTTCTGTTGTTACTGATCTGTCAGATTCTAGAACTTTGGCCCCGATAGTTATGCTTAAGAATATAATAAGATACTCTGGGATGGATAATTTTAGAGCTAGACAGGCTCATATTTGTCTAATTCATCTGGCTATTTTGAAAGATGAAGAAACTGAAAGCTAGAAAATGAAAGGATTTTCTGAACATCATATCGCAAATTAGTGATAAAACAGAAGACTAAAACCCATGTATCCTGAATTAAAGATCAATATCCTTGCCGCTGAACCATGGCTAACATTGACTAAGCATGCATTCCATGCCAAGCTCTTTTACATTCATTCCATCATTAAATCCTCACGACAATACATGAGGTAGGTCCTAACATTATCAACATTTGACAGATGAGACAATTGAGGCTCAGTGAGATTAAGTGACTTGCCTAAAGTCACATTGCTGATAAATACATTATGGGTCCAGGAATCAACCTAAGTCTATTTGGCTCTTGAGTTTGAGCTCATAGACACTACTCTATACTGTTACCCCTTTTCCTTGTTTTTTGATTTAAGACTCTGTTTCTTTTATTCAAAGCATATCTTGTTTCCATATAAGCATCTCAGAAAATACTTATATAATTAGTGGAATTTGGGGATGAATTGACTGAATACCTTTTACTGTATCTATACAATTCTACGAGTCAAAGAGTGGGATGAAAATTCAATTTGGATTATTTGGTGTCATTCATTCTTTCAATCAGTTAACAAATGTTTATAGTTCTATTATAGAAAGTTACTGTACTAAATAGTGTATGTGTCTGTGCTGGAGTTGGGGATGTAAAGCACAAATTTGAACAATATGTGGAGTCATATAAAAAGGGTTAATCTAGTATGAGAGATAGGCATGTACAAATGGCTGACAAAAAGAGGAAATTGTCTATTTTAGTTTTTCTTGCTATTATAACAAGTTACCACAAACTTAGTGGTTTAAAACAACACATTTATTATTATCTTATAGTTTAAGACGTCAGAATTCTGACGTGGCTCTTACTGGACTAAAATCAAGGTGCTGGCAAAGCTGTGTCCTTTTCTGAGGCCTTAGGGGACAATTTATTTCCTTTCCTTTTCCAGCTTATAGAGGCTGCCCACATTCCTTGGTGCTTGGTCTTCTTCCATCTACAAAGCCAGCAATTGTATCAATAGGTTGAGTCCTTCCCACATTACATCATACCAACCTTCTCTTCTGCCTCCCTCTTCTACTTTTAACAACGCTTGTGATTATATTGGGCTCATTTTGATAATTAAGATTAATTTCCCCATTTTATAGTCACATGATTAGCAATCGTAAATCCATTTGCAACGTTAATTTGCCCTTGCTATATAACCTAACAGATTCCTAAGAGATTAAGATGTGGACATCTTTGGGGGGCCATTATTCTGCCTACTAAAATGCCACAACAGGTAATCAAATAAAATACAAATGGAATTTATAGAAGGATATGACGTCTTGGCTGTCATATGGAACAACAACATACATTATTGCATGCACCGTATTTTAATGAAATAAACTTTTATTTAGTGGTCTCATTTCAGCCAAATCAGTTTGTGAACAGGGACACAGTCTTTGTTTTCAAACAGAAGTCCATCCAGACAATTAATTATTTGAATAGATTGGGCTGGTATTGATACTTCTGTTTTCAGCTTAATGATTTATTTATTTACAAGTACTGAACTGATTAGGCATCCATAGCCTATCAATATAATGTTTTGTAATGCAAAAGAATAAGAAAAAGCAGAATATCACTTAAGCAATTTTAACCATTTGGATGTGCTTATAGTCCCTAATGAAGACTACAACTGTAGACATTAAATAAGGAATTGCTTTAGAATCAAAATTTCATGCCAAGAATAATTTTCTAATTCACAGAATAATCTTTTCGTGGACATTAAACATGATGTGATATTTAGAACTCAGGAATAAATTGTCCTCCTAAGGGGAGAACTTTTCTAACATAAAGACTGACTTTGGGGTCTGAAGTTGAAAAAAAACAGCTGGTATCAATCACAGGGCATTATCCCTTCATGTTAGCTTTGCATTTCCAGAAAATTTTTCATGATCATGATTAACCCATTTGTTTGCATGAAAGCAAGTCAAATGCATGGTCATCAAAAACACTATAAATTGCAGGGTATTATTTTGACTTTGCAGATGAGGAAACTGAGGTTCAGAAAACTTAATTTACTCACCTAAGGATACCCTGCTACTAAGGGACAGAACCAGGATTTAAAATCCAATTCCCTGACTCCTATTCTGTAGTCTCCTAGTTTCATTTAATCCTCACAACATTCCTATGAGGTGAGTACTACTATAATTCCTGTTTTATTGTTGAGGAAATTAAGGTTCAGAGAGGTTGGGTAACATAACCAGCTAGCAAAAGTGGCAGAAATGTTACCCAAATCTACAACTATCTGACATTAAAGCTGGGATCTTTCCCCCTAAAACTCTCTAGGATGAATATGTCATAGTATTTCAAATCAACTCGATCCTACTACAAATATATCTGAAAATAAAATCATTTTGCTTTCCATTTTCATCACTGAAGTCAGAACCTGGCCCTTCGAAATCTTGTTTGATTTCCCACATGATGGCAGCACTCTGGGAGTTTTCCAAGCTTGTTCCCTGTCTTCGTAAACACTGATGAGCACTAATTTAATTAATCAAATATGAGTTGACGTATGATGTTGAAATTGATTTTCAAATGAAGCCAATTATGATTGTTCTCAGTTCCAAGGAGAAAATATAAGCTGGGTGATTTCAAGACACAATTATTGAATGCAGAAGAATTGAAGACAAGAGAAGAAAAAACCGAATTTACAAAGCACTTTCCCTTTTCAATTATTATCTCATTAAATCCAACTGAGAGGCTAGTAGGGCAAGGATTGCTGTCTCCAGAAACTGAGATATGAAATCTCAGAAATTTTTCAAAGTAGGATCCAAGTCTCCCAAAACTGAATGCCTTGATATTTTTAATCAACCTCATAAACTTCCCCTCTAACTCTAGAACTTTAACGATAGACCCATATTTTCTGATAGGATAAGCACTTCCTCAGCTGTCATTATCATTCATCTCCTGATATAATTTTGTCAAGAGATTGGACTCAATGCTCAGAAGGAGAATCTGCATCTCTGAATAAGAAGCCTTTCATTACCATAAGGCAGGCTAATGCTATGACAGGATAGTCACTCCCTGGCACTCCACATTACAGTCTTCTTCATACTGGTTGAAATGAAGCAGCTTCCAAGTGTGGTTTAATCCACCTGAGGGTCTGCATGTACCCCCTCCCCACCCCATCATCCACTGATCTGGAGTAATGCTTCGCTGTGGAACATTCCAGTACAAATGAAACCCAGGTGCTCAAGGCTGCTCTGGCCTTATGCCGTATTGATCTGGTGTCACTGGATATTTCTACAGCAAACACACACTTTCTCTAATAGTGTCTTTAGTCAAGAAGTGGTCAGGTCATTTGTGAGAGAACAAAAGGCTTTTCAAGGAACTTTCTTCTGTAGGGGTGTTTACCTGGGGTTATCAACCCGTTACAACACTGCAGACCGATCTTGCTGTACTAGGTGACTCAGTATCTACTGCTCTGCTTTTAGCCTGCTAAGTTACTGACATGTCTAACCAAAACCCAGGTCTTCAGGATCTTTGTCTGAATGCTTCAGCCTGAGCCTGACAGCTGGAGCTCACTAGCATATAGCCATTTAGTCTCAGAGATCCTTAAAGAAGAAAAAAGCGCTGTCCATTTCTTGAAGAGAGAATTTTAGTTCCTGGGACAGCAAAAGCTCCTCATCCTTGCCTGTCTTATGTGTATCCAGACCTTGGAAATGTCTGTGATGTTCATCAGCACTGGGCTGATCTCACTCTAATTCAGAGCAGATGGCTGCTTATATGTTATGATTTTAAAAGGAAAGCCTCTTCCAACTTTCAGAAACAACTGCCACCCACTATCTAGGTCATAAACCCTATAATATTGCTGTTGAAAGCACAGACTCTGGGTTAAGAATACCTGAGTTTGAATCTGGATCTGCCACCTACTGTGTGACCTTGATCATGTTTCTTAATTCCTCCAGGATTCCATTTCCTTAATGCATAACTGTGGATGGTAATTGTACCCACTCTTTAGGACTGTTATGAGGATTAAATGAAATGATGCTTCTGAAGTGCAAAGTAGAGAACTGGCTCATAGTTAGTTCTCAATCAATGGTAGCAATTATTATTAATTTGCCAATTAAAGAAAACACTGAGCTGTATCTACTTCTAGGGAGAGAACCCAATGTAATGTATGACTGAGAATAGGTATGGCAATGAGAGAAAGGTTGAAAGGACAAGGGTAGGGTACTGAAGAGAAGAAGTGGGAGTAGGGTAGAGACAGAGCAACCGGATCACCAAAGCAATTTGCACTCATTTTAACAATCCCATTTTCCAGTACCTTGAGCAGTCACAGTACTTGTGTATAGAGATCCAGATCTAAAACTCACATGGCCAGCTTCTGCCTTGGTAAGGGGATTGGATTTTTCTTTACAAGCTTAAAAAATATCTATAATATTGTGTAGGAAATAGATGAGCTGGCAGGTGTGTTTCAATAATATCTATGTGGATAATACACTGAACCTAAGTCAGTGATTTTACTGACTCCTCCTACCGCTGCAAAATGAAAAGGAAATTGAGCTGGTTAGTTGGAGTTTCAGGCTGATGTCCATTTTGCTGCAAAACAGGTAGGCAAATTATTGGCACAATAATATAAGCCACTTCATCAGCTTAATGAAATGTCTTCCACAGAATGGATAGACTAAAAGCAGCTCACTCTCCATGAGGTATATTGTTTAAGCCCTGGCCTGAAATTTCAGAGAACTGAGTTCTAATCCAGACTGCTAATAATATACTGTGTGATCTTGGACAATTCAGAAAACTTTTCAGTTGCTTAGTTTCCCCATCTTCAAAATGGGGATGATAATCACCCTGTATAGTTTGTACGGTTAATATAAGGACCAAATGAAATAAAAAATATAAAAGCCCTATGCAGTTTTAAAAAAGAACTCTAAAAATATAAGCTATAAAGTGGGAAATGTCCTCCTAAAGTAACAACTTCCAACAATGTATCCCAGAGATATAGCTGTCTTCTGCCATTCCTAGAAGTATCCAAGGAGGAAATCTACAGGACCAGTTTGGTTGCTTGTTCAGTGTTTTAAAAGATTTTGTCACCATACCATTCTACTTTATGTCTAGTATAAATTTATCTAACTGCAATGAACGGCTACATTTACTAAAGAAAAGGGAGAAGAATCATCAACTATATTTCTGGAAAATAATATATAACACTCATATGGCACTTACTATAAGTCAGGTACTATTCTAAGGACTTAGATATTAATTCATTTAAAGCTTACAATAACTCTATGATTGAGGTACATACTGTTATTATCTCTATTTTATAGATAAAATACTGAGGCATCAAAAAATTAGGTGACCTGCCCGAGGTAACATATCTAGTAAGAAACAGAACTGAGGTTTGAATTTAGGCAGTCTGGCTGCAGAGTTCTTGCTAAGTACAAGCTTAATACAATCCCAATCAATTTGTCACTTCGACAAGCATTTAGTCCTACAAAATCATAATTAGAAATATACTAGTCCTCCTAACACATAAATTCCTTCTAAAGAGTCCCCAACATTTAGTCTTGGCTTGATAACTTTTCTGCAATAGGCTCACTACCTCACAAGGTTGATCATTTCAATTTTAAATAACTCTATTAAAAATTTATTCTTTACATTCATCTAAAATTTGTCTCTTTGTATGTTTTATCTGCTGGTCCTATTTCTGCTCTTTGGAATAACACAGAATAAACCAACACACCTTTTATATACCAATGCCTAAAATATTTGCAGACAGATCTCTTGATTTCTTTCACCTCCCTACCTTTCTGAAAATCTTACCCTTTCCAGGCTAAACACTCTCAGTTCCTTCAATTGTCCATTGTGTTTTAGGTGACATGTATTCCGAAACCCTTTACCATCCTAGACATCCTTTTTTGGGCAAAATGTAGTCTGTCAATAGGTCTCTTAAATAAGGCAAAATAAACTGAACACATGATTTCAGATGTCATCTAAAGTGCAATGGAACCAATACTTCTATTGTTCTGGACCCTGCCTTCCTGCGATGCAGACTAAGACTAAATTAGCATTTTTGGCAACCTAGTCATACTGCTTGTGTTCTTAGCCAAATAAAAACCCGAGACTGTACTTTTGCAGTTGGATTTTTGGACCTGAATGAAAAACTTTACATTTTTTTGATTAAATGTCATCTGGTTAGTTTCAACCCATCATTCCAAACTACTGAGATCTTTTTGAATAAGAATTATGTTCTCCAAAGAATTAACTGTCCCTCCCAACTTCCTCTCATCTGCAAATGTGATAAGTATAATTTATATGTCATCTAAGTCACTGATAAAAAATGCAGAACTGGACAGCACCCTGAGAGAGGGCTCTCTGGTGGTCAACAACATTGATTCACTAATCAACACTTCTGAAGTATAGTGCCTGCTGCATGCCCAATGTTCCCCACTGTGCCACATTTCTCTGGCTCTGTCTCATGCTCTGAGCCATTCTTCTCCAAATTGGACAAGCTAAGTATTTTGTGGAGGCCAGTGCAAAAGTTAAGAATTTTAAGACAGTAACACTAGATCATTAAACCAAGTGTGGGGCCCTTCTAAGCATGGGACCCTGTATGACTACACAGGTCCTGTGTAGCTACCTGCCCATGCAGCTAGCCCTATCCCCAAACATTCCTGTGACAGAGACTGCTAGCTGTTCTGCAAAATCTGTTTTCTTTTCTTTCTGAGCAGATACCTAGACTATATGTGCCAGCCTCCACTGCAGTTAGGTGTGACTATGAGTCTGAGTTCTAGCCAATACAATGTGAATGGAAGTGACATATATCAATTCCAGACCTGGCTCATAAAAATTTCACACATGAGTTTTTTCATGCCATTTTCTTTTTCATCAGCTTGATACAGATGAAAATGGAGACCTTGGAAGCCACATGCTAGAGGTGGTAAAATTTCAAGAATGAAGGAACCGAAGTACTTGAATTAAGAATACTTTTTTTAAAAGAGTCATGTACCACGATGTTCACTGCAGCTCTATTTACAATAGCCAGGACATGGAAGCAA
This sequence comes from Balaenoptera acutorostrata, assembly GCF_949987535.1. Lineage (NCBI taxonomy): Eukaryota > Metazoa > Chordata > Mammalia > Artiodactyla > Balaenopteridae > Balaenoptera > Balaenoptera acutorostrata. The sequence continues at coordinate 92,901,841 of NC_080085.1, read as the reverse complement.
CCTAAGTGCCCATCGACAGATGAATGGATAAAGAAGATGTGGCACATATATACAATGGACTATTACTCAGCCATAAAAAGAAATGAAATTGAGTTATTTGTAGTGAGGTGGATGGACCTAGAGTCTGTCATATAGAGTGAAGTAAGTCAGAAAGAGAAAAACAAATACCATATTCTAACACATATATATGGAATCTAAAAAAAAAAAAAAAAAAGAAAGGTCATGAAGAACCTAGGGGCAAGATGGGAATAAAGATGCAGACCTACTAGAAAATGGACTTGAGGACATGGGGAGGGGGAAGTGTAAGCTGGGACAAAGTGAGAGAGTGGTAGTGCATATATGGACATATATACACTACCAAATGTAAAATAGATTGCTAGTGGTAAGCAGTCGCATAGCACAGGGAGATCAACTCAGTGTTCTGTGACCAGCTAGAGGCGTGGGATAGGGAGGGTGGGAGGGAGGGAGACGCAAGAGTGAAGAGATATGGGGATATATGTATATGTATAACTGATTCACTTTGTTATAAAGCAGAAACTAACACACCATTGTAAAGCAATTATACTCCAATAAAAACGTTGAAAAAAATAAAGAACTAAAGGAGAAAAAAAAGAATACTTTTTTTTAGAACTTTATGTGAAAAAAATTAATTTATATTAGGGTTGAATCATTATACGTCTTTGGGTTTGTTTCTTAAGCTGCTAATGTCACTCTAGAAAATACATTGCTTGAATATCAGGATTACGTAGAAGGCTAGTTAAAATTCACCTGAGTCCCCCAACTAGAGAATACAATCCAGTGGGTCTGAGGTGGGGACTAGAAATCTGTGTTCTTAACCAACTCCTCACAGCTCATTCTGATGATAAGACAAGTTTGGAGACCCATTGTCTAGGCTTTTCCTTCCATTTTCCTTATCACAATACCCCCATCCTATGTTTGATTTTCTCCTGGTTCTTATTTCCCAGGTGATATTTACCTCATTTATTTAATTAATCTGCTTCATGGAATACAGTTTTGATGTCTGGCACTCCAACAGCCATCTTGTAATTTGGGGATGGAAGTTATATGCAAAAAATGGAGGAGCAGAAAGATAGTAAAAGCCTAGATCCCTGAAGACTTCTTGAAACTTCCATACCAACTCTGGACTGTCTAACTCCTGATTCTTTTTGCTTTGAGAGAATGAATGCTTATGTGTTTGAAAAACTATTCAGTAGAGTTTTCTGTTATGTAGTTTTCTATTCTATGTAGTAGAAGCTAATCCTAACCCACAGGGAATTATGTTAGAATATGCTGTTCTTTCAGGGCCCATGATATACATTTCCTTATGCTGATGGTTGCTATTTATCTTCATATAAAACCAGGCCTTCTCTGAGTAACTTGTCCAAGCAATTGAGTAGTATGGTGGAAGCAATGGAAGTCAGTACTTCATTTCACTAGGATCTTAAATCAGATTGTATTTCTCTTTAGTCATCAAGAAATGCCTCTTACAAGGCTAGAGATATCACTGTCAAAGTCTTAAAAATCTCAGAGACAGTATCCTGTGTTTGATATTTTTCAATGAATTAATATTTACCTTATACCAGCTTGCTATGGTCTGAATGTATGTGTCCCCTCAAAATTCATATGTTGAAACCTAATGCCCAAAGTGATAATATTCAGAGGTGAGGCATTTTGGAGGTAGGTCATATGAATGGGATTAATGCCCTTATAAAAGAGACCCCACAGAGATCCCTTGCCTCTTCTGCCATGTGGCGTTACATTGAGAAAACCACTGTCAATGAGGAATCAGGCTCTCATCAGACCAAATCTACCGATGACTTGACCTGGAACTTCCCAGCCTGCAGAACTGTAAGAAATAAATTTCCGTTGTTTATAAGCCACCCAGTCTATATGGTATTTTTGTTATAGCAGCCCAAATAGACTAAGACAGAGCTCATGCTCTTCCTAATCTGATGAAAAGAAATAAGTGTGCTTTTGAGAAGCAAGATGATTGAGGCACCCCTTTTTGTTCAAGATGATTTTGAAAAGCATGGTTGCGGATAGTTCTTTCTTTCATTCTTCTTTCATCTATTAAAAAGTAGAGACGGAGTGACAGATGCACAGGATCTGATCATCCATCTTAAAGGGACAGTTGGAGTTTTTGCATACAAATGAAAGCTATCATTCTTGTCACCTTTAAGCTGGAGTTCTAAACACGATGTCTGCAGCCAATTAATGTTCCATGACCAATCAGAGCACTCATGCAGACCGTTCTCCCATCCCAAAACATAATCCCAATGCCCAAAATTATTAGTTACAGAAGATAGAGAAGTCTTAACTTGTGATTTCCAATCAACTTGACTCAATATATTATTCATTTATGCTAAAAGCATGTATTTTCCAAAAATATTTTGACTATGTCTTGACAATGAAAAGCTGCTGAATAAAAGGCCTAAATTATTTGAGATTAGGTGTTCTGTAATGTAATGTTACAAAGAAGTCCAGCCCCACAATGGTCAGCTTCCTAAGGATCATAGTCATGACGAGATACATGCAGAATTCTGATTTCTGATTCAGGAGACAAAATCGTCACTTGGCTGTGAGAATTGGACCATCAATTCTGTCTTTCAGTGATGCTACCTCTATCCCTCGCAAATCCTTGGAATATGCCAATTTGGATGGTCTAAGAAGATATATGTGTGACATCAATAATGTCAGGGATAAAGTATGCCCACTGAGTATGCTCAAGGGATCTTGTGCCCTTAAAAGAGAGAAAAGCTAGAGAACAAAGATAACAGGCTTACTGACAGCTAACAAGCAGCCACAAGCAGCTTTAAAGCTGGACTGAGTCAGAAGTAGTATTTGCTTAAAAGCCCATTGTCCTTGAACAAAGAGAGAAAGCCCCTTGCACAGAAGAGGCAGGTCAATTTTCCCACTCTGAAATGTTGACAGCACTTTCCTTGCTGGGTTAGCAATCTACTAAGTGGGAGAGTGGTTGATTTCCTTACTCCTCAGTTCTGCAAATATATCTATGGGTGGTCCCTTCTGGCTAGCCAGAGTCAGGTTAAAATTCAACAGTAAGTGAAGCATTACTCATTAGGATGGATTGATTGGTTGCCTACAAATGCAGGGTCCATCTCTATAAAAAGCTGAATTTTGAGAAGAATATTAACATCCTTGTACATTTATGTTAACACCTTTAACGTAAAAGCAAGTCTGTCTTTAAGTAATAACAGAGGAAAATAAATCAACAATAGTTTACAATGAATAATCTATGTTTAAAATAAAAACCAGCTCTCAAGTTCCATAATTATTCATTTCCATGACTTAATAGTACAAAATGAGAATGTGTTTTCCCATTCAAAGAAATTCTTGATACCAAGTCCACTTTACTTTCTTAGGAAAAAAGCCGTCTATAGAATCAGTTTGAAAGAGGGAAAACATGGATATCTCTCAGGATTGAAGCTTAAAAAGAAGTGAATGCTATGTTTTCTTCTTTCTAGATGGTATGGGAACTAAGGCAATACAACAGTGGTGAAAGGCTTATTAACTAAACATGAATTCCAATCCCAGCTCCACTACTTATTAGCAATATAAAAATTATGTAAACACTCTATGCCTCAGTTTCCTCACAAGTAAACGAGAATATTAGAATTTTTATTATATAGGGTTATTATAAGGATTAAATGAGATAATGTAAGCACTTATTAAATTAGAGCTGATGTGATTTTGATCATTACCATAGTCTTATTCTCTTGGCCCAATTTATAATCTTTACAAAATTCAAACAGGAATGTCCAAACATTGGTGCTGTATCTCAATGTCATTTCTTAAAGATATCTGTGTCAGAAGGGATTTACTGAGTATCTGTTATGTGCCTGGCATTGTGCTAGATACTGTAAAGAAGAAGGAAGATTTTACAGCTACTGCCTTCAAGGAATGTACAGTCAAAGTTGGAGTATACAGTCTAGTTTTGACAGAGTCTCTGGCAGATGCTAGAAATGCTTAATCTATAATGAGTAGTATACGCCCAGGACTAGGATATAAAACTAGCCTAGACTGCTTAAATGGGAGAACAGATACTAAGATCATGTTGAAAAGTGATTTATTCACAGATTTTAGATAAACCTGAAACTTTAGTTAAGGCAAAATTTCTCAGCACAACCATTAATCTGTACATTTAAGAGACAAAATAAAATTTAAGACTTAAATCCTAGAAGGAGCATTCTTTGACTCATTAGTCTCTCTCTTGACTGCTTACTTTGTGTTTTATTTGAGCACATGCACACATAAGAGAGAGAAAGAGAAGGAGAAATTAAGCTCAATCCCCTATTTTTATATAAACAGGAACCCAAAGTGGTAAAATGATCTTGCCTAAAGTCAAATACTTGTTTATTAGCAAAACCAGAATTAGAACCCTGAGCTAGAACTACCTAGCACCTCTCTAGGCTCTGGGAGGATTATCAAACCAATGATTCAGTTCCTTCAAAGGAAGCCAAGCAGGATCCACATCTTCAGCATCCTTTGCCTCCACCTACTCAACTACCCCTTACTGTCTATTGGTTGGAGAGCACACTGAGTGCTCAACAGATGCTTATCTAGTCAAGGGAAAGTAATGTGGCTTGATTCAACAGTTGTGGAAAAAAATCTGTGGACTTGACTATTCCATAGAGGGTAAATGTATTGTTGCTCAAGAAAAAGATAGTGATACTTTCTGCTATCCCTAACATGTCAAATTAACAAGATTCTTATCTGTTGTTATACCAAATAATCACATTTCACAGACTAAACCATTCACCTAAATGGATTACCCAGTGTTTTCAAGATAGTGGTTTCATGAGACAGAAAATGGAACCTTTCTAACACCTACCAGAAGGAAGAGAAAATGGGGGTCAGGCTGCAGATGGCAGATCAGGAGAGTGTTCTAGGTGTGAGCAGTGTGAACTGACTGAATTGGGCAAAAGGCCTCATGTGTTGTGGCAGGAGTATTTAACCTCTTAATTTTGATGCAGGGCTGAAAAATTATTTTGGAAAGAGGAGTAGGAAGAAAATGAGGGAAAGCATTGATGCTAAAACAACTGGGCTGCTTCTCTCAGAGGCCCTGGTTTGATGACTTGCCAGGTAGAAAGAGAATTCATAGATTTGTCTCTGAGAAAAATCATTCTGACCTTAATTTGTTCACTAGTATTTTAACAAACTCTTCCTTAAAACTTCTAAACTGATAATAGCTAAGTGCAAGTAGACAATTTTTTTTCTCTCTTCACACAATGGCAAAGTGCAATTAAAACCAACTGCTATTTCAAGGGCCTTCTTTAATAAATAAGCCCAGAATACAATTTTGTTTGTGTATCAATTCCAAGCATTCCTCATTTTAACTAAAATGACATGGGGAATGCAAATCCGTAGCTTCAGCAAATTTTCTCTTTCTAACAGTGATTTATCACCGTCAGATTACTTTGCAATTTCATGAAATGAGCTTCAGTGGCATTTTGAAAAATTAGGAAAGGGGGGATTGCAACTGGAATGGAATAAAGAAAATATTACATAACCCCAAGTGAGATATTAATCTCCATTCAGATGGCCATTGTGCTTTCATTATCAGGAAACAAAGCCTCACACATCTCCTTAATAACCCAACTTTTGATAGCACTAAGCAGCCCAGTAATAATATAATTTGGGAACTATCCTCAGGCAGGAGGAATTAATGATGTCCTATGAAAGATTTGTATGGGAAGGAGGCGGGGGTGGGGTATGGAAGCCAAGAGTACAGTTCAAGGTGGATGTTTTCCAGTGTCCTGTTTGTTTAGGAACCAAAAGAGCAACATCTCTAATAAGATACCTATTTCCTAAGGAGCTGCACTTTATAAATTATACACACACACACACCACACATATACCTAGAAAGAGCTTCTTTCTTCTGTATGTGAAGCATTCACATACCTCTTGCCTATAGTTCACCTCCACCACCTCTCTTGTTCTTCAAATATACTCTGCTATTATTACTCGCTTCATTTCTATTGCAGTGGATTTGTGACAGAATGCTTGCTCTCCATAATGAAAGGAACTACTTATGAAGGAAGGTTCAGTGATTTTCTTAAATATAGATTGCTTAAGAGAACCTAGAAGCTTACTCTTTTGACAGACTGAGCCTTCAGGGGGAAAGAAAAACAGGCTGAGATTAATTCGTGCAGATGTGTAGGGATTTGTGTTCAGATTACTTTTAGGGCCTAACATACTCTTATTTGGAAGTGGCATTAACCCTTTCAAGTCACTAGGGTGACATTTAGTAAGATGGACCCTCTAACTCAAATTGACTTTGGTGATGATTCAAAGACGTAAAGGCAAGTATCCATGGGGGTAAAAGTCATTAGCATAAGCTTCTTCTTGACTCAGTCCCTAATCATCTCCTTCTATACAGTTAACCTGAAGTAGACTGTGTTCTTCTCCTGCTAGAAGGCACTAAGGACAACTGACACTACAGAAAAAAAAATGTATAAAATATGAAGTAACTCCTTTGGGCTCCACAGGACTTGGGGCCCTGGAAACCCTCTTTGAATGTCAGCAACAGCCAACAATAATCACTGAGTGCTTACTATGTGCCAGGCACAGTGTTAGGCATTTTGCATATCTTATTTCATTTAATCCTCTTGACCTCAAACATCTCAACCCTCAATATGGCATAGGAAGCACATATATTTTATATATAAGGAAAAGAGCAAATATACAACAGAACATAGATTTAAACCTACATCTGTCTGACTCAAGTACTTGTATTCCTTTAATGTTCTCTTTCCAGAGACAAACTGAAATGAACGATTTTAAATAACTTTGTATGAACACAGACATGGCATTATTCTGGCTAAATGTGGGAATTGCTGCCTGCTATTTGGTCAAGGCTAGTAAGTGACTGAGTTTTAGTACACATCTGTGTAAAGGGTCATGATATGCTGAATACAGGTGATTTCCTAAAAGGAGAATTCTTTTAAAAACATGAAGATGGAAGAGACCAGTGAAACTCTTCTTGCCCATTGGTAACTAAACAATATAAGATGTTTCAGTCTATTTAGCATCATAATATTCTAGTCACAGACGCTGCCATTATATAGCTTGCTAGCCTCCATTGTTTGAAAAAATTCCCAGTTGAGCAGTGTGTCATTTTTTATGCACTTATGTGATTAATACTCCATATTTGAGAGCCATAATGTAAAAAGAAATGTTTCATCTGTGCCTGGAAGGGAGGGAGGGAGGGCTGGGAAAAGAAAGGAAGGGAGGGAGGGGAGGAGGGAGGCAGGCAGGCAGGCAGGCAGGAAGGAAGGAAGGAAGGAAGGAAGGAAAGAGACATCAGAGCATCAGCATCCTTTGTTTTACAAGGAGATACATAGTGAGATTCTTAGGGTTGGGTATATATTCCCTCTTGCTGTTTACATTTCCTTTCTTAAATGAGAATGTCTGTTATTAAAACATGTTTGTGGTCACTTGGAGAGCCTTATGTAGAGAAGGGTTACTTGCTTGCCCACGTACTGTGACTGAAGAAAAACAAGGAACTCGATCTAGGGGATTTCTGGGCACTGAAGAGAGTACTTTGCCTGCTTCGCCATTTTGACAAGATAGGCACTGAAAAAATATGATTAGCTGCTGGACAATCTGATAGCAAAGAATCCTTTAATATTCCAAAGGGGAATCGTGGCATTCCAACTTAGCGTGGCCAAAATAACTGAAGTACAACTTTATGTTGGTAAATTGGATATATTCACACTTAGGTTAGTATTTTTTGCCAATTGGATTTTCTCTACGGGGATTTAATGAGTATATAGTTATTTTTGCTTATATTTGTGAATTTGGATCCTTGGTTTGGATCATGATCCTGGCTGGGATAGCAGAGCAAATTGATAAAAGAAACTTAGAGAACATTTCTAATAAAGGTTTCTTGTTTTGAACAGAAAACATACATTCACACACATGTCCCAAACACTCATACTATTTATGTTGGATTGTCTTTAGTTTCTACATGAAAGGCTGTTATATATATTTAAATAGATTTTCTATTATTACAGCAAACTTCTTGCTCTCTTGAAGATATGTTGTATTATTATCCTGTGTGTCCTGCTCACATGCCCAAGCCTGAAAGATAAAGTCTTGAATATTGCACTGCTGCTAAAAGCCAAACACAAAGGTATAGATGATGATATAAGAGGAAAAGGAGGCTGATCTTTAAAGGAGAGCGAATAGAATTGTAAAAATAACATATCTTTAAAACAAATATTCCAGAACCAACACACGGCCAGAAGGTATACAGTCTAAGTAGATGAACAGAATTTAAAAATTACATATATATGAGATTAAAACACATCAGACACAGAGAGACATATGTACATGCACACACACAAACACACACATGCATTCTATGCTGAATTAAACATTTTAAAACCATTCATCCAAGATAGGCACTTCAGGAAGGGTGGAGTAAGGACCTTAAAAATCTACTCCTTCATAAAAGCAATGACAACATTGGTAAAAATTGTCAAGTAAAACTTTTTCAGAACACTGACAAATAACTAGGGCTTGCAACAATCCAAGCAGTGTTTATTAAAGAAAAATGGCCGAATCTCGTTAACAACAATGAGCTTTGTGGCATTTTAACTTGCCTTAATCCCAAGCTCCACACTAGCCTTAAAAACCAACAGCCTCACAATTATGGTAGCTTGAAAATCAGCAGTCTCGCTGGTATTGGAGAAAGCAGAACACGTTTGGAGCAATCCAAAAGCCTCATCCCCAGATAACTGATACTATATGAGATGTCTGGAAGTTTGATGAAAAGCTCCATTCTCAGGGCTTGACTTCTTTGGCCAGACACAGAGCCTACTTTGTGCAAACAGTTTTGTCCACAGGGACTTTATAAAAAATGATCAGTAGCAATTGTTTAACACTGCTGCTGCCTGGGGTAGCATTACTAGTTGGCATTAACAAGAGGCTGACCAAAAAATGTAAAAAGGAAAAACTGGGGAATGAGATGTCCATGGAGGGCTTTGAAAAGCTCTGAGATATTCATAGTTACCCTAAGTTCACACACATGAGCAAGACTGTTCACAAGCCCAGGAAAAGACCTAAAAAGATCTGCTGATGGGTATGGATTTCTTTTTAGGGTGTTAAAGGTATCCTAAAATTGATTTTGGTTATGGTTTCACAACTCTTTGCACATACTATCTTAGCATACAGTTTTATGATTTATCCATGTATTAATGCTTCATTCTTTTTTTAATTGGTGAGTAAGTAATACTCCATTGTATGGTTATACCATGTTTTCTTTGTCCATTCATCAATTGTTAGACATTTAGGTTGTTTCCACCTTTTGGTTATTGTGAGCATTTGTGTACAAGTTATTTTAGGTAGACATACACTTTTATTTCAGCAGCACCAGATAATCCAAGCAGACCAAAATAGCTCCCTAAAGGTTCTGAAAATTAAATTGAAACCACAGCCTACAAAAATAAACTAGCTTCTGAGTGCTAAATCTAAGCAGGTGACTGCCTGCTAGAGTAAAATATTTAAACAGGACCTAGACTCTCCTAATATAATAGACATAATGTCTAAGGAAAAATAAAAAATCACCCACTACACCAAGAACCAGAGAAACTACAGCTTGAATGAGAAAATGCAATGAATTGTCTCAAACAATGAGATGAATTGGATGTTGGGATTATCTGAAAAGGATTTTGAAGCAGGCATCATAAAAATACTTGAAAAATTAATTACAAATTCTCATAAAACAAATGAAAAAAATAATAAAATTTCAGCAAAGAAATAGGAGTAACTAAGAATCACAATCATAAAGCTAAAAAATACAAAACAAGAATTTATAAAAACTCTAAGGATAGACCCAATAGTAGAGTGGAGATATCAGCTGATAGAATCAGCAGATTTGAGGACAAAGTAATATAGTTCATACAATCTAAACAACAGAGAGCAAATAAACTGAATATTAACCAACAGAACCTCAAAGACTTGCAGGATAATAACAAAAAATCTGATATTTGTATCATCAGAGTCTCAGAATGAGAGGAGAAAAACAGTGAGGCTGAAAGAATATTGAAAGAAATAAGGGCTGAATCTTTCCCCAAATGGGAAAACTCTGTAATTCTATATCCAGTGAAAGAAACTTTTAATAATGAAGGATAAATACAGACATCTTCAGATGAAGGAAAACTAAAAGAATTGGTTGCCAGCAGATCTGCCCTTAAAGCTTGATTAAAGGATATTCTTCAAACAAAAAAGAAAATGATAAATGAAAGAATCTTATAGCATCCAGAAGGAAGAAGGAATAATAGAAAAGAGCAGAAATATGAGTACATACAAGTGACTATCCTTTTATTCATGAATTTTGTAAATCTTATTTGATGACAGAGAAAATTATAACATTTATAGTAAAAACAATGATATATAAAGCTGGGGAAGGTAAAGAGACCTAATGGAAGTGAGCTGTCTACACTTCACTCAAAGTAGTAAAATGATGACACAAGTAGACTGTCATAAGGCACATATGTATAATCATGATACACAAAGCAACCAGTTCAAAAGTTATACAAAAAAGATACACTTAAAATAACTGTAAGTAAATCAAAATGCAATCTTAAAAGGTGTTCAAGTAACCCACAGGAAGACAAGAAAAAAGAAATATAGAAATAAGAACTAGAGGAGGAGGATTAACCAAGATGGCAGAGTAGAAGGATGTGCTCTCACTCCCTCTTGCGAGAGCACCAGAATCACAACTGGCTGCTGGACAATCATCGACAGGAAGACACTGGACTTCACCAAGGAGGATACCCCACGTCCAAGGACAGAGGAGAAGCCACAGTAAGAGGGTAGGAGGGGCGCAATCAGAGTAAAATCAAATCCCATAACTGCTGGGTGGGTGACTCACAGACTGGCGAACACTTATACCACAGAAGTCCACCCACTGGAGTGAAGGTTCTGAGCCCCATGTCAAGCTTCCCAACCTGGGGGTCCGGCAATGGGAGGAGGAATTCCTAGAGAATCAGACTTTGAACCCTAGTGGGAATTGACTGCAGGACTTCGACAGGACTGGGGGAAACAGAGACCCCACTCTTGGAGGGCACACACAAAGTAATGTGTGCATCGGGACCCAGGGGAAGGAGCAGTGACCCTGGGGGAGACTGAACCAGACCTCTCTGCTGGTGTTGAGGGGTCTCCTGCAGAGGCAGGGGGTGGCTCTGTTTCACCGTGGGGACAAGGACACTGGCAGCAGAGGTTCTGGCAAGTTCTCCTTGGCGTGAGCCCTCCCAGAGTCTGCCATTAACCCCACCAAAGAGCCCAGGTAGGCTCCAGTGTTGGGTTGCCTCAGGCAAAACAATCAACAGGGAGGGAACCCAGCCCCACCCATCAACAGTCAAGTGGATTAAGGTTTTACGGAGCTCTGACCGCCACAGCAACATTCAGCTCTACCCACCACCAGAGCCTCCCATCAAGCCTCTTAGATAGCCTCAACCACCAGAGGGCAGACAGCAGAAGCAAGAAAAACTACAATCCTGCAGCCTATGGACCAAAAACCACAGTTACAGAAAGACAGGCAAGATGAAAAGGCAGAGGGCTATATACCAGACGAAGGAACAAGAAAAAAACCCAGAAAAACAACTAAATGAAGTGGAGATAGGCAACCTTCCAGAAACAGAATTCAGAATAATGATAGTGAAGATGATCCAGGACCTCGGAATAAGAATGGAGGCAAAGATTGAGAAGATGCAAGAAATGTTTAACAAAGACCTAGAAGAATTAAAGAACAAACAAACAGAGATGACCAATACAATAACTGAAATGAAAACTACACTAGAAGGAATCAATAGCAGAATAACTGAGGCAGAAGAACGGATAAGTGACCTGGAAGACAGAATGGTGGAATTCACTGCTGCGGAACAGACTAAAGAAAAAAGAATGAAAAGAAATGAAGTCACCCTAAGAGACCTCTGGGACAACATTAAACACAACAACATTCGCATTATAGGGGTCCCAGAAGGAGAAGAGAGAGAGAAAGAACAAGAGAAAATATTTGAAGAGATTATAGTCGAAAACTGCCCTAATATGGGAGAGGAAATAGCCACCCAAGTCCAGGAAGCACAGAGAGTCCCATACAGGATAAACCCAAGGAGAAACACGCTGAGAGACATAGTAATCAAAGTGGCAAAAATTAAAGACAAAGAAAAATTATTGAAAGCAGCAAGGGAAAAACGACAAATAACATACAAGGGAACTCCCATAAGGTTAACAGCTGATTTCTCAGCAGAAACTCTACAAGCCAGAAGGGAGTGGCATGATATACTTGAAGTGATGAAAGGGAAGAAACTACAACCAAGATTATTCTACCCGGCAAGGATCTCATTTAGATTTGATGGAGAAATCAAAAGCTTTACAGAGAAGCAAAAGCTAAGAGAATTCAGCACCACCAAACCAGCTCTACAACAAATGCTAAAGGAACTTCTCTAAGTGGGAAACACAACAGAAGAAAAGGACCTACAAAAGCAAACCCAAAACAATTGAGAAAATGGTCGTAGGAACATACATATTGATAATTACCTTAAACATGAATGGATTAAATGCTCCAACCAAAAGACACAGGCTTGCTGAATGGATACAAAAACAAGACCCATATATATGCTGTCTACAAGAGACCCACTTCAGACCTAGGGACACATACAGACTGAAAGTGAGGGGATGGAAAAAGATATTCCATGCAAATGGAAATCAAAAGAAAGCTGGAGTAGCTATACTCATATCAGATAAAATAGACTTTAAAATAAAGAATATTACAAGAGACAAGGAAGGACATTACATAATGATCAAGGGATCAATCCAGGAAGAAGATATAACAATTATAAATATATATGCACCCAACATAGGAGCCCCTCAATACATAAGGCAACTGCTAACAGCTATAAAAGAGGAAACTTAAAAGTTAATTTATAAAATTATAAAACCCTTAAAAGAAAACCTTCATGGCATTAGGTTTGGCAATGATTTCTTGGATATGGCACCAAAAGATTAGGCAAGAACAAGTTATATATATGTATGTATGTGTATATATGTATGACTTCACTAAAATTGAGAACTTTTTCACATCAAAGGACATGATCAAGAAGAAGAAAAGACAACTACAGAATGGGAGAAAATATCTGCAAATCTTATAAGGGATTAATATCCAGAATATATAAAAAACTATAACTCAACAATAAAAACAACACAATTAAAAAATGGGCAAAGGACTTGAATAGACACTTCTTTCAAAGAAGATACACAAATGGCCAATAAGCACATAAAATGATGCTCAACATCATCAGTCATTAAAGAAATACAATTAAAAAATCACAATGAGATACCACTTCAAACCCATAAGGATGACTATTATTAAGATAAAAAGAAAAAATAAACATAAAATAAGCATTGGTAAGGATGTAGAGAAATTGAAAATCTGTGCATTGCTCTTGGGAATATAAATTGAACAACCACTGTGGAAACTGGTAGTTTCTCAAAAATTTAAACACAGATCTACCACATGACCCAGCAACTCCACTCCTAAGAATATACTGAAATGAATTGAAAGCAGGGATTCAAAGATACTTGTACACTGATGTTTTAGCAGCATTATTCACAATAGCCAAAAGATGGAAACAATCCAAATACTCACTGGTAGATGAATGGAAAAACAAAATGTAATATATACATACAATGAAATATTATTCAGCTATATAAAGTAATGGAATTTTGATATATGCTACAACATGGATAGACCTTGAAAACATCTTGCTAAGTGAAGTAAATGAGACATTAAGACAAATACTGTATGATTCCACTTATATGAAGTACCTAGAAGAGGTAAATTCATAGAGACAGAAGATAGAATATGGGTTACCAAAGGATGGGGGAGAGGGGAAATGAGGAGTTAGCTTAGTGTGTACAGAGTTTGTGTTTGAGATGATGAAAAATTTGTGGTATAGATAGTGGTGATGGATACCCTACACTGTGAATGTATTTAATGCCACTGAATTATACATTTACAAATTGTTAAAATGATAAATATTATGTATATTTTACCATAATAAAATGGTAAAATAAATAAATAAATTTAAAAAATGATTATCTTAAATATAAATGGTCTAAATGCACCAATCAAAAATGTTATGGATAAAAGAGCAGGATACAAATATATACTGTTTACAATAACTCACTTGAATTTCAACAGCATATGTATATTTAATATAAAAGGATGAAAAGAGATATAATATGAAATAATTAATCCAGAAAAGAGCAGGAGTGCCTATATTAGTATCAGAGAAAGTAGACTTCAGAGCAAAGAAAATAACTAGAGAAGAGGTACATTACATAATGTTATAGTAACCTATCAGGAAGACATGATGATCCTAAAATGTGTATGGACCATACAACACAGCCACAAAATACAAGAAGCAAAAACTGATGGAACTATAGAAAAAAAGAGACAAATCAACAATTATAGCAACACCCCTACCTCAGCAACTGATAGAATTACTAGACATAAAATCAGCAATTATATAGAAAAACTGAAAATACAACCAGCCAATAAGATCTCATTGAAATCAACAGAGTACTCCACTCAACATGAGACTACATAATTTTTTTGTGTCCAAAGAACATTCATCAAAACAGACCATATCCTGCACCATAATACAAACAAACATCAACAAATTGAAAATAACTGAAAATTTTACAGATTATGTTATCTGGTCAGAGTGGAATCAAACTAGAAACCAATAACAGAATGAAAAGAGGAAAGATCTCCAAATACTTGGAAATTAAACAACACACATCTAAATAATGCATGAGTCAAAGAGAAAGTCCCAAAGGAAATTTAGAAATACACAAACTGATTATAAATAAATTTATACCATGGCAATATATGAGATGTAACTGAAGAAGTTCTGAGAGGGAAATTTATAGCACTAAGTTTATAGCACTTATATTAGAAACAAGGAAAGATCTGAAATCTATAGTCTAAGGTTCTATTTCAAGAAAACAGAAAAACAAGAGCAAAATAAGTCCCAAGCAAGAAAGAAGGAAAGAATAAACAGAAGAAATCAATAAAATTGGAAATGGGAAAACAAATCGAGAAAATTCATAAAACAAAAAGCTGGTACTTTGAAAAAAATTAACGAAATGGAAAATTGTGTAGCAAGACAGACAAACATTGAGAGGAGACATAAATTACCCATAGCAGGCTGAAATAAGGGATATTACTACAGATTATACAGCCACCAAAAGAATAATAGGGGAATATTATGAACAACATTACACTCATAAGTCTTACAATTTAGAAGAAACAGACCAATCCCCTGAAAAATACCAAAATCAAGTAAGATAAAATAGATAATCTGATTAGTCTTATAACCATTAAATAAATTGAATTTGTTAATAGAAAGCTCCTGAAAAAAATACATCTTTAGACCTCGAACCAATTTTACACAGTGTCTTCCAAAATATAGAGAGGAAGGAGCACTTATCAACTCATTACTTGAAGACAGTATTAATCTGATAACAAACTTAGAAAAAACAATTCAAAAATAGAAAACTACAGACCAATGTCTCTTACAAGCTTAGATGCAAAATCCTCAACAAAATATCAGCAACAGAATTCAACAATGTATAAAAACAATTATACACCACAACCAAGTGGCATTTATAACAAGTATGCCAAGATGGTTCTAGATCTGAATTCAATTAGTGTAATCTACAATATTAACAAGTTAAAGAAGAAAAGTGATAGGAACATGTCAATTGCTTGAGAAAAAGCATTTGACAAAATCCAAAACCAATTTATTATAAAAACTCTCAACAAGTTTAGAAGGGAATTACCTCAAAATGAAAAAAGAATGTGTCAAAAGTCTACATCTAACATCATACTTAATTGTGAAAGACTAAATATTTTCCCTTGAATATCATCTACAAGGCAAGAATGTCTGCTATTATCACACTTATTCAACATGGTACTGGACGTTCTAGTTACTGCAATAAGTCAAAAAAAGGGTATGTGGGGGGAAGCATACAGATTTTAAAGGAAGAAATAAATTTGAAAATGACATGATTGTCTAAATAGAAAATCCCAGGGAACCTCTTAACAAACAATAAAACTAATAAATGAGCTCAGCAAATTCACAGGACACATACAAAAGATAAATGCACAAAACTCAACTGTATTTCTGTATACTAATAATAAACATGTAGAAACCAAAATTTAAAATACAACACCATCTATAATCTCTGCAAGGAGCTGAAATAGCCACAAACTTAACAAAACATGTACAGGACCTGTATGGTGAAAACTACAAAGTACTCAGGAGGGAAATCAAAGAACACTATCTAAATGGAGATAAATCACCTGTTCATAGATTGGAAGACTCAACATAGTAAATATATCAATTCTCCCCAAATAAATTTTTAAGTATAATGTAAATTATTTCTTAATCTCAGCCAAGTATTTTTCATATTCAGGCTTATTCTAAAATTTATATGAAGAGTCACAGTCCCTAGAATAGTGAAAACAATCTTGACAAAGAAGAATTAATTGGGAGGAATCACTCTACCTAAAGTAAGTCTTATTATATAGCTACAATTATCAAGATGGTGTGGTATTTGTGGAGGGACAGACATAGATGAATGGAAAAGATATAAAACCCAGAAACAAACCTACAGAATCATGCAAAATAGATTTTTGACAAAGGGGAAAAACAATTCAATGGAGGGAGTATAGCATTTTCAACAAACGATGCCAGAACGATGGTACATTTGTAATAAAAAAAAAAAAAGAACCTTGACCTAAATCTCATTCCTTATATAAAAGTTAACTAAATGGACCGTGGACTTAAATATAAAATTTAAAAGTATAAAACTTTTAGGAAAAAAAAACACAAGAGAATATCTTTAGAATCCAGAGTTAGGCACAGAGTCCTTAGAGTTGACAACAAAAGCACAATCCAGAAAAGGAAAAACTAATAAATTAGACATCATCAAATTAAAAACATTTGCTTTGTTAAAGACCCTCTTAAAGGAGGAAAAGACAACTTACATAGTAGAAGAAAATATTTGGAGATTGGTTCAAGATGGCGGAGAAGAAGGACGTGCTCTCACTCCCTCTTGTGAGAGCACTGGAATCACAAACTAACTGCTGAACAATCATTGACAGGAAGAAACAGGAAATCACCAAAAAAGATACTCCACATCCAAAGACAAAGGAGAAGCCACAATGAGACATAGGAGGGGCACAATCATAATAAAATCAAATCACATAACTGCAGGGTGGGTGACTCACAAACTGGAGAACACTTATATCACAGAAGTCCACCCACTGGAGTGAAGGTTCTGAGCCCCACATCAGGCTTCCCAACCAGGGGGTCTGGCAATGAGAGGAGGAATTCCTAGAGAATAAGACGTTGAAGGCTAGCGGGATTTGATTGCAGGACTTCAACAGGATTGGGGGAAACAGAAACTCTGCTCTTGGAGGGGGCACACAAAGTAGTGTGTGCATTGGGACCCAGGGGAAGGAGCAGTGACCCCATAGGAGACTGAACCAGATCTACCTGCTAGTTTTGGAGGGTCTCCTGCAGAAGCAGGGGGTGGCTGTGTCTCACCATGAGGAAAAGGACATGGGCAGCAGAAGTTCTGGGAAGTACTCCTGGGCGTGAGTCCTCCCAGAGTCCACCATTAGCCCCACCAAAGAGCCCAGGTAGGCTCCAGTGTTGGGTCGCCTCAGGCGAAACAACCAACAGGGAGGGAACGCAGCCTCATACATCAGCAGACAAGCAGATTAAAGTTTTACTGAGCTCTGCCCACCAGAGCAACAGCCAGCTCTACCCACCACCAGTCCTTCACATGAGGAAACTTGCACAAGCCTATTAGATAGCCTCACCCACCAGAACCACAGTCCTGCAGCCTGTGGAACAAAAAGCACATTCACAGAAAGAGAGACAAGATGAAAAGGCAGGGGGCTATGTACCAGATGAAGGAACAAGATAAAACCCCAGGAAAACAACTAAATGAAGTGGAGATATGAAACCTTCTAGAAAAAGAATTCAGAATAATGATAGTGAAGATGACCAGGACCTCAGAAAATGAATGGAGGAAAAGATCGAGAAGATGCAAGAAATGGTTAACAAAGACCTAGAAGAATTAAAGAACAAACAAACAGAGATGAGCAATAAAATAACTGAAATGAAAATTACACTAGAAGGAATCAATAGCAGAACAACTGAGGCAGAAGAACGGATAAGTGACCTGGAAGACAGAATGCTGGAATTCACTGCTGTGGAACGGAATAAAAAAAGAAAAAAAACAATGAAAAGAAACAAAGACAACCTAAGAGATCTCTGGGACAACATTAAATGCAACAACATTCACATTATAGGGGTCTCAGAAGGAGAAGAGAGAGAGAAAGGACCCGAGAAAATATTTGAAGAGATTATAGTCGAAAACTTACCTAGCATGGGAAAGGAAATAGCCACCCAAGTCCAGGAAGCACAGAGAGTCCCATACAGGATAAACCCAAGGAGAAACACACTGAGACACATAGTAATCAAATTGGCAAAAATAAAGACAAAGAAACATTATTGAAAGCAGCAAGGGAAAAATGACAAATAACATACAAGGGAATTCCAATAAGGTTAACAGCTGATTTCTCAGCAGAAACTCTACAAGACAGAAGGGAGTGCCATGAAATATTTAAAGTGATGAAAGGGAAGAACCTACAACCAAGATTACTCTACCTGGCAAGGACCTCATTCATATTCAATGGAGAAATCAAAAGTTTTACAGAGAAGCAAAAGCTAAGAGAATTCAGCACCACCAAACCAGCTCTACAACAAATGCTAAAGGAACTTCTCTAAGTGGGAAACACAAGAAAAGAAAAGGACCTACAAAAACAAACCCAAAACAATTAAGAAAATGGTCATAGGAATATACATATTGATAATTACCTTAAACGTGAATGGATTAAATGCTCCAACCAAAAGACACAGGCTTGCTGAATGGATACAAAAACAAGACCCATATATATGCTGTCTACAAGAGACCCACTTCAGACCTAGGGACACATATAGACGGAGAGTAAGGAGATGGAAAAAGATATTCCATGCAAATGGAAATGAAAAGAAAGCTGGAGTACCAATACTCATATAGGATAAATAGACTTTAAAATAAAGAGTGTTATAAGAGACAAGGAAGGACACTACATAATGATCAAAGGATCAATCCAAGAAGAAGATATAACAATTACAAATATATATGCATCCAACATAGGAGCACCTCAATACATAAGGCAACTGCTAACAGCTATAAAAGAGGAAATCAACAATAACACAGTAATAGTGGGGGATTTTAACACCTCACTTACACTAATGGACAGGTCATCCAAAAAGAAAATTAGTAAGGAAACACAAGCTTTAAATGACACAGTAGACCAGATAGATGTAATTGATATTCATAGGACATTCCAACCAAAAACAGCAGATTACACTTTCTTCTCAAGTGCGCACGGAACATTCTCAAGGATAGATCACATCTTGGGTCACAAATCAAGCCTTGGTAAATTTAAGAAAATTGAAATCATATCAAGCATCTGTT